>NC_041380.1:157110205-157240185 GCF_002162155.2 Triticum dicoccoides
TCAGCCCGGGCTCCTTATCATATGGATGCTAGCGACACTGTCATATACGTGTGCCAAAAGGCGCAAACGGTCCCGGGCAAAGGTAAGGCGACACCCGTGGGAATACCGTGCGTGAGGCCGCAAAGTGATATGAGGTGTTACATGCTAGATCGATGTGGCATTGAGTCGGGGTCCTGACAATATATATATATATATATATATATATATATATATATATATATATATATATATATATATATATATATATATATATATATATATATATATTTGGGCCTCCCTTTTTTTTCTTTGGCCTTTCTCTTTTTTTTGGGGACAATACTCTATGAATGATGATCATCACACTTCTATTTATTTACAACTCAATGATTCCAACTCGAAACTAGAACAAAGTATGACTCTATATGAATGCCTCCGGTGGTGTACCGGGATAGCAATGATGCATGAGTGACTTATACGAAAGAATTATGAACGGTGGCTTTGCCACAACTAGAATGTCAACCACATGATCATGCAAAGAAATATGACAATGATGGAGCGTGTCATGATAAACGGAATGGTGGAAAGTTGCATGGCAATGTATCTCGGAATGGCTATTGAAATGCCATGATAGGTAGGTATGGTGGCTGTTTTCAGGAAGGTATATGGTGGGTGTATGATACCGGCGAAAGGTGCGCGGTATTAGAGAGGCTAGCAATGGTGGAAGGGTGAGAGTGCGTATAATCCATGGACTCAACATTAGTCATAAATAACTCACTTACTTATTGCAAAAATCTATTACTTATCGAAGCAAAGTACTAAGTGCATGCTCCTAGGGGGATAGATTGGTAGGAAAAGACCATCGCTCATACCCGACCGCCACTCATAAGGAGGACAATCAATAAATACATCATGCTCCGACTTCTTAACAGAATGATTCACCATACGTGCATGCTACGGGAATCACAAACTTCAACACGATCATTTCTAAAATTCACAACTACTCAACTAGCATGACTCTAATATCACCATCTCCATATCTCAAAACAATTATCAAGTTTCAAACATCTCATAGTATTCAACACACTCATAAGAAAATTTTATTTATTTAATCTTGAATGCCTCAAATAATTAAATTAAATTAGCATGCTGTTTTGTAGGACTCTCAAAATAATCTAAGTGAAGCATGAGATAACAATGGTTTCTATAAAACAAATCCACCGACGTGCTCTAAAAGATATAAGTGAAGCACTAGAGCAAAAACTATATAACTCAAAAGATATAAGTGAAGCACATAGAGTATTCTAATAATTTCCGAATCATGTGTGTCTCTCTAAAAAAGGTTTGTGCAGCAAGTATGGTTGTGGAAAACTAAAAAATAAATAATCAAATAATACAAGATGCTCCAAGCAAAACACATATCATGTGGTAAATAAAAATATAGCTCCAAGTAAAGTTACCGATAGAAGTAGACGTAAGAGGGTATGCCTTCCGGGTCATCCCCAAGCTTTGGCTTTTAGGTGTCCTTAGATTATCTTGGGGGTGCCATGGGCATCCCCAAGCTTAGGCTCTTGCCACTCCTTGTTCCATAATCCATCAAATCTTTACCCAAAACTTGAAAACTTCACAACACAAAACTTAAAGTAGAAAATCTTGTGAGCTCCGTTAGCGAAAGAAAACAAAACACCACTTCAAGGTACTGTAATGAACTCATTATTTATTTATGTTGGTGTTAAACCTACTGTAGTCCAACTTCTCTATGGTTTTATAAACTATTTTACTAGCCATATATTCATCAAAATAAGCAAACAACACACGAAAAACAGAATCTGTCAAAAACAGAACAGTCTGTAGTAATCTGTACCTAACGCAAAATCTGGAACCCCAAAAATTCTAAAATAAATTGCTGGACGTGAGGAATTTATCTATTAATCATATGAAAAAATAATTCACTAAATATCACTTTCCAAATAAAAATGGCAGCAGTTCTCGTGAGCGCTAAAGTTTCTGTTTTTTACAGCAAGATTAACATGACTTTCCCCAAGTCTTCCTAACGGTTCTACTTGGCACAAACACTAATTAATCACAAAAAACACAACCAAAACAGAGCCTAGACAAATTATTTATTACTAAACAGGAACAAAAAGAAAGTAATAAAAATAAAATTGGGTTGCCTCCCAACAAGCGTTATCGTTTAACGCCCCTAGCTAGGCATAAAAAGCAAGGATAGATCTAGGTGTTGCCATCTTTGGTAGGCAATACATAAGTGGCTCTCATAATAGATTCATAAGGTAATTTAATTTTATTTCTAGGGAAGTGTTCCATGCCTTTCCTTTAACGGAAATTGAAATCTAATATTCCCCTCCTTCATATCAATAATTGCACCAATCGTTCTAAGGAAAGGTCTAGCAAGAATAATAGGACATGAAGGATTGCAATCTATGTCAAGAACAGTAAAATCTATGGGAACATAATTCCTATTCACAACAATAAGAACATCATTAATTCTTCCCATAGTTTTCTTAATAGTGGAATCCGTAAGGTGCAAGTTTAAAGAGCAATCATCAAAATCACGGAAACCTAACAAATCAGACAAAGTCTTTGGAATCGTGGAAACACTAGCACCCAAATCACACAAAGCATAGAATTCATGATCTTTAATTTTAATTTTAATAGTAGGTTCCTACTCATCATAGAGTTTTCTAGGGATAGAAACTTCCAACTCAAGTTTTTCTTCATAAGATTGCATCAAAGCATCAACGATATGTTTAGTAAAAGCTTTATTTTGACTATAAGCATGAGGAGAATTTAGCACGGATTGCAACATGGAAATACAATCTACCAAATAGCAATTGTCATAATTAAATTCCTTGAAATCCAAAATAGTGGGTTCATCAATATTTAAAGTTTTGACTTCTTCAATCCCACTTTTAACAATTTTAGCATCAAGATCTAAAGATTCCGAATTTTGGGAACGCCGTCTAGGTAAAGGTGGATCATATTCAGTACCATCATTATCAAGATTCATATTTCAAAACGAAGATTTAATAGGGGACACATCAATAACTTTTATATCTTCATCTTTATTATCATGGAAACTAGAAGAACACGCTTTTATAAAGCAATCTTTCTTAGCACGCATCCTAGCGGTTCTTTCTTTGCACTCATCAATGGAAATTCTCATGCCTTTGAGAAACTCATTGATATCATGCTTAGGTGGAATAGATCTAAGTTTCAAAGAATCAACATCAAGAGAAATTCTATCAACGTTCCTAGCCAACTCATCAATCTTAAGCAATTTTTCTTCAATCAAAGCATTGAAATTATTTTGCGAAGTAACAAATTCTTTAATATTAGATTAAAAATCAGAGGGCATCTTATTATAATTTCCATAAGAATTGTTGTAGGAATTACCATAATTATTAGAGGAATTACTAGGATACGGCCTAGGGTTAAAGTTTCCTCTATATGCGTTGTTACCAACATTATTCCTTCCAACAAAATTCACATCCATAGATTCGTTATTATTCTTAATCAAAGTAGACAAAGGCATATCATTAGGATTAGAAGAAACACTTTTATTAACAAATAATTTCATAAGTTCATCCATCTTTCCACTCAAAACATTAATTTCTTCTATCGCATGCACTTTCTTATGGGTAGATCTTTCAGTGTGCCATTGAGAATAATTAACCATAATATTATCTAGGAGATTAGTAGCTTCTCCTAAAGTGATTTCCATAAAAGTGCCTCCCGCGGACAAATCAAAAAGATTTCTAGAAGCAAAATTGAATCTGGCGTAATATTTTTGTATAATCATCCACAAATTCAAACCATGCGTAGGGCAATTACGTATCATTAATTTCATCCTCTCCCAAGCTTGTGCAACATGTTCTTGATGAAGTTGCTTAAAATTCATAATATCGTTTCTAAGAGAGATGATCTTGGCGGGAGGAAAATACTTAGAGATAAAAGCATCCTTGCACTTATTCCATGAATCACTATTTTTAGGCAAAGACGAAAACCAAGCTTTAGTACGATCTCCAAGCGAAAAAGGAAATAGATTCAATTTAACAATATCATTATCCACATCTTTCTTCTTTTGCATATCCCAAAAAACAACGAAGCTATTTAGATGGGTAGCGGCATCTTCACTAGGAAGGCTAGAAAACGGATCTTTCATGACAAGATTCAGCAATGCAGCATTAATTTCATAAGATTCGGCATCGGTAAGAGGAGCAATCGGAGTGCTAATAAAATAATTGTTGTTGGTATTGGTAAGTCACACAATTTACTGTTATCTTGAGCCATCGTGACAAGAAAGCAATCCAACACACAAGCAAACGAGGAACGGGCAAAAAGAGGCAAATAGATAAAGAGAGGGAGGATAGAGAGAGAGGGCGAATAAAACGGTAAGGGTGAAGTGGGGGAGAGGAAAATGAGAGGCAAATGGCAAATAATGTAATGCGGGAGATAAGGGTTTTGATGGGTACTTGGTATGTTGAATTTTGTGTAGACCTCCCAGGCAACGGCGCCAGAAATCCTTCTTGCTACCTGTTGAGCACTTGCGTTGGTTTTCCCTTGAAGAGGAAAGGGTGGTGCAGCAAAGTAGCGTAAGTATTTCCATCAGTTCTTGAGAACCAATGTATCAATCCAGTAGGAGGCCACGCATGAGTCCCTCGTACCTACACAAACAAATAAATCCTCGCAACCAACACGATAAGGGGTTGTTAATCCCTACACGGTCACTTATGAGAGTGAGATCTGATAGATATGATAAGATAATATTTTTGGTATTTTTATGATAAAGATGCAAAGTAAAATAAAAGGCAATAAAAATAACTAAGTATTGGAAGATTAATATGATCGAAGATAGACCCGGGGGCCATAGGTTTCACTAGTGGCTTCTCTCGAGAGCATAAGTATTCACGGTGGGTAAACAAATTATTGTTGAGGAATTGACAGAATTGAGCATAATTAAGAGAATATCTAGGTATGATCATGTATATAGGCATCACGTCCGAGAAAAGTAGACCGACTCCTGCCTGCATCTACTACTATTACAACACACATCAACCGCTATCCAGCATGCATCTAGAGTATTAAGTTCAAGACAACAGAGTAACGCTTTAAGCAAGATGACATGATGTAGAGGGATAAACTCATGCAATATGAAATAAACCCCATCTTGTTATCCTCGATGGCAACAATACAATACATGCCTTGCTGCCCCTACTGTCACTGGGAAAGGACACCGCAAGATTGAACCCAAAGCTAAGCACTTCTCCCATTGCAAGAAAGATCAGTCTAGTAGGCCAAACCAAATTGATAATTCGAAGAGACTTGCAAAGATAACCAATCATACATAAAAGAATTCAGAGAAGATTCAAATATTGTTCATAGATAAACTTGATCATAAACCCACAATTCATCGATCTGAACAAACACACCGCAAAAGAAGGTTACATCGAATAGATCTCCACAAGACAGGGGGAGAACTTTGTATTGAGATCCAAAAAGAAAGAAAAAGCCATCTAGCTAATAACTGTGGATCCGTAGGTCTGAGGTAAATTACTCACACTTCGTCGGAAGGGCTATGGTGTTGATGTAGAAGCCCTCCGTGATCGATGCCCGCTCTGGCGGAGCTCTAGAACAGGCCCCAAGATGGGATCTCATGGATACAGAAAGTTACGGCGGTGGAATTAGGGTTTTGGCTATGTATCTAGTAGTTTGGGTGTATGTAGGTATATATAGGAGGAAGGAGTACGTCGTTGGAGCAACAAGGGGGCCACGAGGGTGGAGGGCGCGCCCAGGGGGTAGGCGCGCCCCCCTACCTCGTGTCCTCCTTGTTGATGTCTTGACGTAGGGTCCAAGTCCTCTAGATCATGTTCGTTCCAAAGATCACGTTCCCGAAGGTTTCATTTTGTTTGGACTCCGTTTGATATTCTTTTTCTGCAAAACCCTAAAATAGGCAAAAAACAGCAATTTTGGGCTGGGCCTCCGGCTAATAGGTTAGTCCCAAAAATAATATAAAAGTGTATAATAAAGCCCAATAATGTCCAAAACAGAATATAATATAGCATGGAATAATAAAAAATTATAGATACGTTGGAGACGTATCAGGTATGACCACTTTGCTTTGGAAAGATTTGTGGGCGCGTGATGTGCTTCACTACTCTCACCCCTGTGCCTTCTCATTTGCCCTGCATGAAGACATCTCAGTTGCTGACTTCTGGGCCTCCAACGATCTGCATGAAACCTTCCACCTCCCCATGTCGCCACTCGCATTAGATGAGATACGCGACATGCAACTAACCTTGACTAAGATCTCCCCTTCCACATCGAATATTGATGTTTCGCACTACTTGTGGGGCGCGGCCACTTTCAAACCTAAGGATTACTATTCTTATTTCTTTAGAGATGCTCAAACTGACCCCGTGTTCAAGCACCTATGGAAATCAAAATGCACAATGATGTTGAAGGTGTTTGGGTGGCTGCTTTTCCACGACAGACACTATAACATGTTGAAGCGGAGGCACTATAACATTGGAGATGACTTTGACTACCTCCTTTGCGGGCTACCAATTGAAGAAATGGTGGACCATATGATCTTCACCCATGACTTTAGCAAGACATGCTAGGACAAACTTTGTGTTCAATGGCCCCCCTTCGATAACAGGCCCATTGCCCTCAAATTGAACAGAGACTCCTGGCGTGACCCATTCTTCATGGAAATTTTTCTCACTGCTGGGTGGACCCTATGGAAAGAAAGGAATAACAAACACTTCCGTGGAGTTGACCCTACTGTTGGGTCCTGGCTTTCACGCTTCAAAAAAGTCTTGTGTTAACTCCAGGATAGAGTCGAGGAAGCCCATAGAGGCTCATTTGTTAACCTTTGTACTGCTCTAGGTTAATCTTTTCTTCTAACTCTTTGTTACTTATCTGCTCCTGTGGAGAGCTGGTAGTCTACCTCCCCACTGGTATCTGGGGGGATATATGGATAGATGAGTTGTACACCTTGTATGTCTATGTAAACACCCCATTTATATAGATATATAAAAATCATAGTGGGAGTTCTCTCCCTCTGTCAATTCCCTCAAAAAAAATTAAATAGAGCTAGCTGACCAAAACATTACTCCAACAAATTAAAGACCGGCGCTCTTAATTAAACAAAACAAAGAGTACTACTACGGATGGTGCTCGTCGATCTCCGCCACCTCCTCCATGTACAGCTCGTGCCCGATGATCTCTTGGGGAAGGGGCTCCATGGCATCCATCGCACCATACTCGGCAAACATCTCGCCATCGGCATACACCATTCGTTTGGAAAAGGCCACCACGAGCTGGGCGTGGGCGGCCACAATCTGGGCTTGGACGGGCTCCGTCATGGCAAGGTATGCTGCGGAGGAACGGATGACTGCTCGAACGCTATCGGCGATTGCCAACCCTTCGGCCGTGGGTTGCTGACCGTTATCGGATAAGCTTCATTGGATTTGTGTGGTGACCGCCATGAGGTGGGCGTGGGAGGCCTTGACATGGTCGTGGGCAGCCTCCATAGGGCCTAGGGCCGCCACTGCGGAACAAAAAGCTGTTGTGCCGCTCTCGCCAGTTGCTATCCCCGAGGCAGATGTTGCTGCTGCCACCCGGTCGCAGATTGCTGCCGCGCTCATGTAGCTTGTTAGCACGCGCATGGCGGTTACTGCCGTGCTCTCGCCGGAGTGGGCCGCCGAAATTGCCCTCATGACGCGGGTCCACGTCCCCATCTTTCATCGGCGATCATTGAACAGTGAAATGATATTTGGGGAGTGAGCTAGTGTGCTTGACACGCCGGTTGTGGACTGTAGCCGACGCACCTTCTCGCGTAAGCCATATGCATACTATACTCCGATGGTGCTCTAAGATATTTTGTACTACATCTCACATGGTTGGTGATAATAAACTATGTGCGATCTACTTGATTTTTCATCTTGATTTGAATTACATAATGGGCCCACAGCGGCGAAGGAGGGTGTTTGAATTGTTACAACTTTTATCTATGGTGAACATGCAACTATAGGTGTGTCGTCAAAAAATTGGAATTATTCAGGGTTTGTTTGGACATTTTTATACATTAACTTGGTTTTCTAGTCATTTCAGGTGCACAATTCAAAATTAAAGTGCATGCACATGCTTCAGTGCACCAAAATGGGTTGTAAAATCATATATGTATCCATGGGTTTATGCTTATGTCCCATGCAAGAAATGGTGATGAATTTCGAACACCACGACACTGTGGCTCTCTGGCAAATGTTGAGGTACTTGCTTTTGTAATTCTAGTAAATCCCAAACCCGTTTGAAATTCATGAACCTTGGCATGCTATCATGGAATCGCATCAACATGCTGGGGTAAAAAATATTATCCAATTTGGGGAAAGTTATGGTATAAGCTTCTCACAAACCAGAGCTTCCCACAAGAAGCCTCATGGTTCTGGTAGGGAAACATGTCACCTTAGTGGACAAAACGATATTCATCACCTCTTCTTGCTTTCAATTTTTTTCTGGTGTCAACATGGAACAACAGGAATGTCGTGTTAAATTTTGGATTTTTTTCGGGGACTGTTTGGAGATTTTTATACGTTAACTGAGTTTCCTAGGCATTTATGTGTATGATTCAAAATTGAACTACATGCACATGCTCTAGTGCATAAAAACGGGTTGAAAAATCAAATGTGCATCCTTGGTTGCAAGCTTAGGTCACATGCAAGAAATGAGAATGAATGTCAAACACCTAGACACTGTCGCTCGTCCACTAACATTGAGATACATAGTTCTAAAATTCTAGGAAATCGAAAACTCGTCTGAAATTCATGAAACTTGACATGATATCATGGAACAGCATCGACATGTCATGGTAAAAATATTGTCCCATTTGGGGCGGGTTTGGGTATAAGCTTCTAGCAAACCAGAGCTTCTTACAACCAACCTGATGGTTTTGGTAGGGAACGTCCCACCTTAGGGGACGAAACGATATCCGTTGCCTCTTCTTGCTTTCAAATTTTTTCTCATGTACACATAGAACAACAGGAGTGTTCTGTCAATTTTTGGGATTTTTCGGGGTTCGCTTGGATATTTTGATACATTAACTGAGTTTTCTATGCATTTATATGCATAATTCAAATTTGAACTACATGCACATGCTCCAGTGCATATAAATGGGTTCAAAATTCAAATGTGTGTCCTTGGTTGCATGCTTAAGTCTCATGCAAGAAATGGGAATGAATGTCAAACACCTTGCCACTGTCGCTCCGCCGCTAAGACTAAGATGCATGGTTTTTAAATTCTAGTAAATCGTAAACGTATCTAAAATTTAAGAAACTTGACATGCTAGCATGGAACAGCATCAACATGCCATGGTAAAAATGTTGTCCCATTTGGGGCAGGTTGGGCAATAAGATTCTCACAAACCAAAGCTTCTCACAACAAGCCTCATGGTTACGGTAGGGAACGTTAAAACCTTTCTAGATGAAACGAATCTGTTGCCTCTTCTTGATTTTAATTTTTTCTAGTGTCAACATAGAACAATAGGAGTGTTGTGTTAAATTTAGGAATTTTTCGGGGTTTGTTTAGACATTTTTATACATTAACTAATTTTTCTATGCATTTATGTGCACAATTCAAATTTGAACTACATGCACATGCTCTAGTGCATGTAAATTAGTTGAAAAATCAAATGTGTGTCCTTGGTTGCATGGTTAGGACCCATGCAGGAAATGGGAATGAATGTCAAACACCATGCCACCGTCGCTTGGGCGCAAACATTGAGATACATGGTTTTTAAATTCTAGTAAATCCAAAACTCGTCTAAAATTCATGAAACTTGATATGTTATCATGGAGCGGCACCAACAAGCTGTGGTGAAAATTTTGTCCCATTTGGGGTAGGTTTGGGTAGCTTCTCGCATACCAGAGCTTCTCACAACAAGCCTGATGGTTTCGGTAGGGAACGTGTCACCTTTGGGGACAAAATGATATCCGTTACCTCTTCTCGCTTTCAAAACTTTTCTATTGTCAACATAGAACAACAGGAGTGTTGTGTCAATTTTTAGGAACTTTTGGTGTTCGCTTGGACATTCTTATACATTAACTGGGTTTTCCAGGCATTTTATGTGCATAATTCAAATTTGCACTACATGCACATGCTTTAGTGCACAAAAATGGGTTGACATACACTGGTATGCATCGGTGCTATTCAAACGGTTTTAACCCCTTTCCACAATGGCGTTCGGAACCGTCTCCAAGTGAGCAACGGCGATAGGGGGGTCCTTCCCACACGACCCTAAAACTGTCGGGTATATGCCCTCCTAGCACACACGCTCGGTAAAATGAGGTCATGTGCGACCGGCGAGCACTGAAATACAATTATACGTATAGTAGTGCTAAAAATACAATTATACAGGTGAAATCATTTCCGGTCGTAAGTACATCCCACACAGTCAGTCGCCGCTAAACCTTTCCGTTCATATGAACACCCAACACAGTCGCTCCAAGGAAAATGTTTCCCTTCGCAGGTACATCACACACAATTTTCCCTATTAAATCGTTTGTGATAGTGTTTGCCATTGCACACGATATTAACAATTTTATCGTTTGTGTTATTGAATGCATCACACACAATGCATAGAAGAAACTGTGTGACAAAGGCTGTCCATCGCACACAGTTTTTATGTGGTAAACGTTTGTGCAAGGGGGCCTAACGCAAACAGTTTTCAAGAGGATGTCGTGTGTGGAGTGGAGATTGATCGCACACGTAGTGGATCCTAGAAACGTGTCTGATCTCCACGTCTATCACAGATGTTTTGCTTTCGCAAACCGCCTGCAGTGTAATCCCTAATTAATCCCTAATTTAAAAATCACATGTTTTGAATTTGAAAGCAGGCAATCACTTATTTCATATCCAACCATGTTTATTACAAATATAGGTTCAACCACGAATGCATAATTCAATGCACGGGTACATATACTGAAGAACTACAAAAGCGCTAAGTAAAGCATGATGAACCACAATTGTACTAAATACTGTAAAGAGAGAGGCAAAAGACATTCTGGTCGCTGGATGAGGTGAAGCGGAATGCCCATATTGTGCCCTCCTCCATGCCTAATGCACGCACGACTCTAGGCCAACCCCGTGTGATGGCCGCCCATCCATCCTTCACTGTCTTCATTACGACTTCTCGAATCTCATTGTAGTCTGGGTGAAATACTTTAACCTTCATTGTGTGTCCACCAATCATGTACTTTACGAGGTAATCTTGAGTGAACTGCTTCGAGAACCACTGCGAATGAAAAAGATTCAGATAGTGTTGTCTAACAACTCATTATGGGAAGTAAAAAGTGAAGGCTGCAGAGTTTGTAGTTACCATCGTACAACTCACTGTTGTGTTGGATAGAGCGTAAACAAATAATTTTCTTGCCACCATTCGTATCTTTTTGCTAATAATCCATATCAGTTTCCTCACTTGATGCTTGTTCATGAATATCTCATTGCCCCATATGCAAAAAGGATCGATGCGTGGATCCTTGCCAAGGGCATGTGTACTTACAAGCAACAAGTCAATATTAGAAGCTAATAAGTGTCCAGGCCAGGATCTATATGCACTACATTATGGAACAACAAGGGGAGTACAAGCCGAGGGATGAAGCTAACCTCGGCGGAAAATGGTGGCCACTCCCGTTGTTGTCCTGCATAAGTAGTGGAAAGGCATGATAAGTGTTGGGGAACGTATCATGCAATTTCAAAAAAATTCCTACGATCACGCAAGATCTATCTAGGAGATGCATTGCAACGAGAGGGATAGAGTGTGTCCACATACCCTCGTAGACCGAAAGCAGAAGCATTAGGTTAACACGGTTGATGTAGTCAAACGTCTTCATGATCCAACCGATCTAGTACCGAACGTATGGCACCTCCGAGTTCAGCACACGTTCAGCTCGATGACGTCCCTCGAACTCTTGATCTAGAAGAGGGTCGAGGGAGAGTTTCGTCAGCACAACAGAGTGGTCATGGTGATGGTGATGTGATTTGCGTAGGGCTTCGCCTAAGCACTACGACGCTGTGACCGGAGGAGTAAACTATGGAGGGGGGCACCGCACATGGCTAAGAGAATAATTGTTATGCTTTGGGGTGCCCCCTGCCCCCGTATATAAAGGAGGAGGGGAGGAGGCGGCCGGCATAGAGGGGCGCGCCATAGGACAGTCCTACTAGGACTCTGAGTCCTAGTAGGATTCCCCTTTCCTTTTCTGGAGTGGGAAAGGGGAAAGGGGGGCGCCGCCCCCTCCCCTAATCCAATTCAGACTCCCATGGGGGGCGCACCCCTTGTGGGCTGTCCCATCTCTCTCCCGTGGCCCATGAGGCCCATGACTTCCCCTGGGGGGGTTCCCGTAACCCCTCCGTACTCCGGAAAAATACCAGAACCGCTCGAAACCATTCCGGTGTTAGAATACCATCTTCCAATATATCGATCTTTACCTCTCGGCCATGAGACTCCTCGTCATGTCCGTGATCTCATCCGAGACTCTGAACTATCTTCGATCACCAAAACACATATCTCATAATACAAATAAACATCGAACGTTAAGCGTGCAGACCCTACGGGTTCGAGAACTCTGTAGACATGACTGAGACACATCTTTGATCAATAACCAATAGCGGAACCTGGATGCTCATATTGGTTCCTACATATTCTACGAAGATCTTTATCGGTCAAACCGCAATAATAACATACGCTATTCCCTTTGTCATCGGTATGTTACTTGCCCAAGATTCAATAGTCGGTATCATCATACCTAGTTCAATCTCATTACCGGCAAGTCTCTTTACTCATTCCTTAATGCATCATCCCGTAACTAAATCATTAGTCACATTGCTTGTAAGGCTTATAGTGATGTGCATTACCAAGAGGGCCCAGAGATACCTCTCCGATACTCGGAGTGACAAATCCTAATCTTGATCTATGTCAACCCAACAAACACCTTCTGAGACACCTGTAGAGCATCTTTATAATCACCCAGTTACGTTGTGACATTTGATAGCACACACGGTGTTCCTCCGGTATTCCGGAGTTGCATAATCTCATAGTTAGAGGAATATGTATAAGTCATGAAGAAAGCAATAGCAATAAAATTTAAAGATAATTATGCTAAGCTAACGGATGGGTCTTGTCCATCACATCATTCTCCTAATAATGTGATCCTGTTCATCAAATGACAGCACATGCCTATGGCCAGGAAACTATAACCATCTTTGATTAACGAGCTAGTCAAGTAGAGGCATACTAAGGACACTCTGTTTTGTTTATGTATTCACATATGTACTAACTTTCCAGTTAATACAATTCTAGCATGAATAATAAACATTTATCATGATATAAGGAAATATAAATAACAACTTTATTATTGCCTCTAGGGCATATTTCCTTTAGTCTCCCACTTGCACTAGAGTTAATACTCTAGATTAAATAGTAGTGATTCTAACACCCATGGAGTCTTGGTGTTGATCATGTTTTGCTCGTGGAAGAGGCTTAGTCAACAGGTATGCAACATTCAGATCCGTATGTATTTTGCAAACCTCTATGTCTCCCTCCTTGACTTGATCGCAGATGGAGTTGAAGCGTCTCTTGATGTGTTTAGTTCTCTTGTGAAATCTGGATTCCTTTGCTAAGGCAATTGCTCCAGTATTGTCACAAAAGATTTTCATTAGACCCGGTGCACTAGGTATTACACCTAGATCGAATATGAACTCCTTCATCCAGACTCCTTCATTTCCTGCTTCCGAAGCAGCTATGTAATCCACTTCACACGTAGATTCGGCCACGACGCTCTGCTTGGAACAGCACCAACTGACAGCTCCACCATTCAATATAAATACATATCCGGTTTGCGACTTAGAGTCATCTGTATCAGTGTCGAAGCTAGCATCAACGTAACCATTTACGACAAGCTCTTTGTCACCTCCATAAACAAGAAACATATCCTTAGTCCTTTTCAGGTATTTCAGGATGTTCTTGACCGCTGTCCAGTGGTCCACTCCTAGATTATTTTGGTACCTCCCTCCTAAACTTATAGCAAGGCACACATCAAGTCTGGTACACAGCATTGCATACATGATAGAACCTATAGCTGAGGCATAGGGAATGACTTTCATTTTCTCTCTATCTTCTGCAGTGGTCGAGCATTGAGTATGACTCAATTTCACACCTTGTAACACAGGCAAGAACCCTTTCTTTGACTGATCCATTTTGAACTTCTTCAAAACTTTATCAAGGTATGTGCTTTATGAAAGTCCAATTAAGCGCCTTGATCTATCTCTATAGATCTTGATGCCTAATATATAAGCAGCTTCACCGAGGTCTTTCATTGAAAAACTTTTGTTCAAGTATCCTTTTATGCTTTCTAGAAATTCTACATCATTTCCAATCAACAATATGACATCCACATATAATATTAGAAATGCTACAGAGCTCCCACTCACTTTCTTGTAAATACAGGCTTCTCCGAAAGTCTGTATAAAACCATATGCTTTGATCACATTATCAAAGTGTATATTCCAACTCCGAGATGCTTGCACCAGTCCATAAATGGATCGCTAGAGCTTGCACACTTTGCTAGCACCTTTAGGATCGACAAAACCTTCTGGTTGCATCATATACAACTCTTCTTTGAGAAATCCATTAAGGAGTGCAGTTTTGACATCCATTGGCCAAAATTCATAATCACAAAATGCGGCAATTGCTAACATGATTCGGACAGACTTAGACATCTCTACTGGTGAGAGTCTCATCGTAGTCAACTCCGTGAACTTATCAAAAACCTTTCGCAACAAATCAAGCTTTGTAGACGGTAACATTACTGTCAGTGTCAGTCTTCTTCTTGAAGATCCATTTATTCTCTATGGCTTGCCGATCATCGGGCAAGTCAACCAAAGTCAACACTTTGTTCTCATACATGGATCCCATCTCAGATTTCATGGCCTCAAGCCATTTCATGGAATCTGGGCTCATCATCGCTTCCTCATAGTTCGTAGGTTCATCATGGTCTAGTAACACAACTTACAGAGCAAGATTATCGTACCACTCTGGAGCGGAATGTAATCTGGTTGACCTACGAGGTTTGGTAGTAACTTGATCTGAAGTTTCATGATCATCGTCAGTAACTTCCTCACTAATTGGTGTAGGCATCACTGGAACTGATTTCTGTGATGAACTACTTTCCAATTCGAGAGAAGGTACAACTACCTCAACAAGTTCTACTTTCCTCCCACTCACTTCTTTCGAGAGAAACTCCTTATCTAGAAAGGATCCATTTTTAGCAACGAATATCTTGCCTTCGGATCTGTGATAGAAGGTGTACCTAATAGTTTCTTTTGGGTATCCTATGAAGACACATTTCTTCGATTTGGGTTTGAGTTCACATAAGCATCGCAGCCCCAAACTTTAAGAAACGATAGCTTAGGTTTCTTGCCAAACCATAGTTCATATGGTGTCGCCTCAACGGATTTAGATGGTGCCCTATTTAACGTGAATGTAGTCGTCTCTAAAGCATACCCCCAAAATGATAGTGGTAAATCGGTAAGAGACATCATAGATTGCACCATATCTAATAAAGTACGGTTACGATGTTCGGACACACCATTACGCTGTGGTGTTCCAGGTGGCGTGAGTTGTGAAACTATTCCAAATTGTTTCAAATGAAGACCAAACTCATAACTCAAATATTCACCTCCATGATCAGATCGTAGAAAATTTATTTTCTTGTTACGATGATTTTCCACTTCACTCTGAAATTCTTTGAACTTTTCAAATGTTTCAGACTTATGTTTCATTAAGTAGATATACCCATATCTGCTCAAATCATCTCTGAAGGTCCGAAAATAACGATACCCGCCACGAGCCTCAATACTCATCGGACCGCATACATCAGTATGTATTGTTTCCAATAAGTTAGTGGCTCGCTCCATTGTTCCGGAGAACAGAGTTTTAGTCATCTTGCCCATGAGGCATGGTTCGCAAGCATCAAGTGATTCATAATCAAGTGATTCCAAAAGCCCATCAGCATGGAGTTTCTTCATGTGCTTTACACCAATATGACCAAAACGGCAGTGCCATAAATAAGTTGCACTATCATTATTAACTTTGCATATTTTGTCTTCAATATTATGAATATGTGTATCACTACGATCGAGACTCAATAAAAATAGACCACTCATCAAGGGTGCATGACCATAGAAGATATTACTCATATAAATAGAACAACTGTCAGTGTACAAACGTAGGGGCTCTTCTTTTGACCCCTTTACTTGTGCACGGGTAGTCAGAGCCGCGCGCCACGACCACACTTAGTAGGGCAGAGGAGGGAAGCCGGATAGAAGCCGAAGAACGAGACAACCAAGGCAACGCCAAGACCAGAAGCGCATGAGAGCAAGAGGGTGAGGTGGACTCCCACGGCAAGATCCTAGCCGAGGCAGCCTCCGCAGCCCCGACAAGAGCCTTGTCGGGCAACTTGCCCGATGCCAGCGGAGCAAGCCACCCTTGAGCCCACCGGCTCCGACCCAACCAACTACATTGGAAACAAGGCTCAGGAGGCGCCTCTGTGGTGCATACAAATCTTTGTCAACATCATAAACATGTGAGATCAGATGAGGACCAGAAGATGGCGACCCTCGGCGGGATCCTAGCCAAGGAAATCCACAAGACCCTCGGCAAGACCCTTGCCAGGGACGATTATATGCCACGGCAAGACCCTTGTCGGGCCCCCGACATCAGCAGGGCCACTGCCATGCCCGTGCCAGCCAAGACTCCACCACCGTCCCCAAGCAGCTGCTGGCTCAACCAGCTGGGCAGGTACCTGCGTGGCGACGGGCGGCCTCTACACCGACTCAGCAAGCACCTGCGTGGCGGCATATGACCCTTCATGATGGCTCCTCCACCGCGCCGGCCCAGCAGCCAGCCAACGTGGTGCCGTGATGCCTCATCAGCTCGGACGCGTGTCGAGGCCAGGCGAGGCGGCGACAGCTAGGACGTGCTTCCCTGGCGTCCCCGGTAAGCAAGGAGGGCACATCGGCAGTGCATTAAATGCATTTGTCCGACGGTCCCAGAGGATAGGCTTATCGACTGTAGACCTTTCCACCTCCTGTGTTCCACTGTGGCAACCCCTTTTTCCTGTAAAAGGAGGACCGAGGCTACCAGGAGAGCGATTCGGCTCTTTTGGGCAAGTTGCACCCCGTAGCTAGCTCAAGAACACAAGAACACTCAAATACATCCACCAAAGAAGTCCTAGGGTATTATGCATCTTCACGGCCCGAACCTGGGTAAACAATCTGTGTGCTTCCTGTCAGACCCACTCTTTGCACAACCTCGTGCTCGCCAACCGTAGAAGGGATCCCAGTGACCCCATAGGTGTCGTTTCCACCGACATCTTTGGCGCGCGAGGTAGGGGAAACGCAGTTGTGAAAATCTGGTCTGATCGAAGCAGTGGCTTCATTGTGACCGTCGTTCCAAGGAAGAAGACGACCAAGCATGACGGCGCCGTCTGTGGATGCGGTATGCGCCCTTACAACGACAGAAAAGCTAAGTCATGTGAAACTTTGGGCAAATTTCTTTTTATATATGTGGTTATTATCCTCGAAGGTCATGCCCTGTGCATGGAAAACTTGCACGCAAAGGGGCCCTTCGCAATTGGCAACGCCCTTGTTCTGTTTCGAGTCCGCCCAGCAGCTCAAGCGGCCGCGTCGAGAGTGGCAGGGTAGCCTTCCGCAATTGGCAACGCTCACGATTCTGACTCGAGTCAAGCTCGACAGTTCGAGCGGTCGCGTTGAGAGCGGTAAGCTGGTTTCCTGGCAGCAAGCACACCCGGCAGGCTATTGGGGATCCGTCCTCAAGGCACCGTGGCCTGGGTTACGCAACGGCAAGCCTACCCGATTAACGCAGGGTGGACATACAAAGGGGGATCAAATAGGACAATAACACGCATCGTTTTCAAAAGTACTGGCGAGTTATATTACATCAATTGTTGTTGTGGTTCTAACTAAAGATATAAATTGTCTTGGCCATGAACCTGCAGCGGCAATGAGAAACAGGGTGCCTAATCCCGGCGCTGGCCCTCCACCCTCTTGATTCTGCCGATGCGGCTGATGATGGGCTTGATACGCTCCTTGAGCATCTCGAGGTCAGCATCCTCCAGCAAGCTCTCTAGCGTGGAGTCGAAGTCGAGGTTGGGGTTCCAGTGCACCACCTTGGTGAGAACCTTGGTCATGGCACCCCAGCAAAGCCTCTAGGCCTCATCGGCCAGGAAGGCCTCCCGATTGGAGTGGAGCTACTCCAGGGCCCCGAGGACGCCCTTGAAGAAGATGGTCAGCTTGGCGTTGGGGCTCGCATTGCGCTTCGGGGTATACCTCACATTTCGCATGCCCATGGTAGCCAGCTGCGTGGTGATCCTGCCGGCGACGCCTTCGAGGCGCTCGATCCAGCGGTTCTCACCTTCCACAAACTCCTTGTGGTTGGCGGCTTCGTTCTTCCGCAGCTGCCTCTCAGCCTCCAGATCCTTGGCGAGGGTCTCCTCCCGGGATTTGGCCTATGAGAGCATCCCCTCGAGACCCTCCAGCTTCAACTTGAGGTCTTTGATGGAGTTGTTGGCCTCGGAAAGCTTCCCGGCCTTGTCGAGGACTACCCCCCGCGCCTCAACCAGGGCACCGTTGAGCGTGTCCTTCTCCTTGGACAGCTTCAGGACCTGATCCTTCAGCCCGTCCCGCTCCACCTCCAGCTCCTTCACCTTGCCGGCATGATCCAGAGCCTGGGCATTGAGTGTGTCCCTATGCCTCTGCTCCAGCTCCTGGGTCCGCTTCATGACGAGCTTCTCCACCTCCTCGTCCTTGCCACGGAGCGTTGCGGCAAGCTTCTCCTCACGCGCGGCAAGATCCTCCTCCTGGGAGTTTAGCGCGGCCTGCTGCTGGTGCCGGGCAGCCTCGGCTTGGGCGGCCTCCTGCTTCGCCAGTTCCTGGGCTTCAGATAGCAAAAACAGCAGGACCTCCTCCATCTTCAAATGCAATATTCTTACTTCCTCCAAATCTTGGGTTGCTTGCCTAATGTGTGCCGCTAATTCCGTAATTTCCAGCCTCAAGATAAATATTACCTCATTCATGCCAGCCACACCATCTCTTTCTGCCTCTAGTAGAGCCTCAAGCACTATAATATCTGTGCTCAAACTGCTCTCCGGCGGTGTTGCCTCTGAACTGCTACCATCTGGTAACATGGATGGCGCACTGCTTCCACAAATAGATTTTGGGGTTGTACATTGTGTCCTAGTGTGAACGGCATCCTGAAAGGTTTCTGCTGGAAATCAGTAAGAGATAGTTATCGTATGATCCAGGTAGTAAGCTTACATGGTAAACGAAGGATGAATTATTGCCGAGCATGGCAAACTATATTTAAATGGTTCGAAGCAGCATCAGCCGAAAAGCAATTAAAATGGTAAGATGAAACTAGGGATGTAAGTGGCAAATAAACGAAATCCGCCAGTCCCATCTAGTTAGTTTTTGCTACCTCCCTAGTTCATTTTCCTCAAAAAAACAAAAACTCTTTTGAACTATCATACCACTAGTGGACTTTAATCGGGATTAAACTGGACGCAGTTGACATCCCTAGTTGAAAGGGAGTGTACAACCGCTATATTTAAGTTGCCAAGGCATCTAAGCAATTGAAATAATCTGAGAAAGCACTTAATAGTGTGGCCTTATATAAACTACGAAGACAGTCTTGTGATGAAGTTGAGAGGAAAAGTTAAGGACTCAAATGAAATAGGCATGCATTTCTTTACGATAGTACAGCAGGCACTGCTGACATATTGGCCAACTCAAGTATAGCGTAACAACAAATAAGCATTCGAATCAAGCAATACAGCAACACAGACAACTGAACTATTTGTAATTCGGTAGGATTACACGTTGAGGGCACAAGCCAAGAAAGCAGCCCACTCGCATTACAATTCACATGTACTGAAACACACTGGCTTACCATATGTTGCTGTGAAGCCTAGCTGTTGTTGCAATGTTCCTTGAAGATATCGTCAGCATCCCGTGGTTGCAAATCTAGTTGTTGTAGTTTATTCTGCACCATCTATTTAGGTAAAATTAATTTTAATCGCATGCACTGGTCCGAATTGATCATCAATGGTTCATCTAAACTAATGAAAGAAGGGTGTGTGCATACACGACAATACTCCCTCTGATTCTTTTTACTTTGCGTATAACTTTTTCTCAGTTTTCTCGTATTAGTCTGCGCATTGCCGATTCCTAGCGCTGGTTTCCTTTTGTGCCCCGCCCCATCCGCCTCTGCCCTAATAAATTGGCAAATTAGTCCAGAAAAATTAAACCAGTGCCCTCCTTGGTATGCGGTTCAAGAGTTATGCGCAGAGTAAATAGAATCGGAGGGAGTATATCTGCTTCCCTCTATTTTTGTGCTTGTTCGAGGTGCCAGCCCCAAAAGAACAAATATTTTGCTTGATGGGGTTGGCAGCTCCATAATTAATAGAAGCATCAAATTAGTCATGCAACTTGGGAAGATCAAGAACACACAAACAAGTAATGAACAGAGGCTCGGAGCAGTGATGTAATAGCTAGCATCAGAAAATGTAGGGTAAAATGAACAAAAAGCAGCGGAACCACATGCTAGTTTGCTGATGTGTAATTAAGCATAGAGAACATTAAGCAGTCTGATGGAACCAACAGGTGGCATTAGAACAAAACTAAAGCATATTAACTATATGTGCATTGCTATGTAATTTAGCACGCGTAACATGTTCACTGCCAGAAGTATGGCCCTACAGGTGCAAGTAGAATAACGCGTCTCATGAAAAACTAAATGATGCCCTGAAGAAATTCAAAGGTGCGGTGCATATGCTAGGAAAGTGAACGTAGGCGCCGGCCGTTGAATAATAGTACCTGATTCTCGGCGGCGTATGGGTATCGTTGTCATACTTGATAGCTAAGGATCGTCGATGGTGCTCGTGTTGCGGTTGAGTTTGGGCCGGTTGTCGCCGTCGTTGAAGCGACTCCGGTGCTACGGTTGCGGCGTCTGTCGACATACAAGAAAGCTCATCTGTGGTAAGTGAACAGTTGCACGATAAAGAGAAAAACCGAAGGAGTACAAATCAAAATAACCTGATGAGGCTGCAGTGTCGGTAAAGCAGGGCTGGTGGAGTTGAATATGGCGTCTGTGGAGCGGGTCCGGTGCAGTGGACGAAGGCTTCGGCGGGCGCGTTGTACAGTGCTTTCGGTGAGGCGGATCTGTTGCGGCGGACGAGGGCTTGTATGAAGGGCCAGCCAAGGGGTGGACGAGGGAGTCAGTGAAGGGCCTACGCTGTGGTGGACGAGAGCGCCGGTTAAGCAGATCCGGTGCGGTGGGCCATGATGGCAATCAAGGAGATCTGGATGGTGGACAAGCCAGTCGCTGAAGTGGCTCCGGTGAAGTGGTGAGTTGGCAGTTGGGGGTTCCAAGGTGCAGAAGGTAGATCCGGCGGGGTGTGAGGTCCACCGCTGCGGCGGAGGACTAGATTCGGCGGCTTGCCGTGGTTGGGGGATCGGGGAGGGGAAGGGGAAGGGCTCTGGGGAAGAATGTTGGGGGCAAAGAGGGGAAAACCATGGAGTTACCAAAGCAGCCCTTTTCTGTTCATGTGGCAGGGGTAAAACAGGAATATCATAGGGCTAAACTTTCGGGCGCATGATATTTCGATGTGAGCGGGAAGTTTGAAAGCTTTTGGCGCCTAAAATTATAAGTATTCTGCTCTTGTACGGCCGACTATGATATCATGGCCGACAATTTGTTTGTTTTGCACGCAAATTTTTTTTGCAAGTTTTGAAAATCAATGTCTCCAACTCGAAACTTAGATTGTCCATTCAATTCGAATATGGATCACTGAGCTACTACAAGCAAATACCATCATACGGTCCAATTCAAATGAAATTCCAAATGTGTTTATCCTAAATATGATGACAAAAGCAAAATTTTGTATGTCTATGAATAAAGTGGATGATAATAAAGTTTGAACATGCCCATATATGTATATCTCTAGGTTTGATATATGAATTTGAAATCACGAAATCCCGGCTTAAAAATGTACCTCCGTTTAAATGAATTACAAAAGCTAATGATGGAGTCGAATTCCAAAATTCCAATCTTAGGTTTGTAATTCTGGTACATCAAGGTATATCACATATGTTCAAAAGTATCATTATCTCAGAGTACAAACTGTGAAACAAATTGATCAACCATGAGTGCACAATATCTCAATTATGCTAAAGTCCCTCAAATATAGACACCTCACTCTTTATTTGAAGTCAACCCCCCCCCCACCAGCACCACACACACACACACACAGAAGTCGTTCTCTCCCCCAAACACCAACACACAAGCACATTAACACCCCTCTCTCTTGTAAAGTCTGGACCCCAACATAGGTCTCTATCACTTTGTCTCTCGAGCATGCACACATCTCTTCCCTCACTCTCTAGGTCTCCCGCATGGGTTGGCAGGCTGGCCCAAGCGTGACTCACGAGCGAGCAAGCCGCCGCGCTGGCCTTCGCTCGAGCCAGATGGTTGGACTTAGTGCGGCGCGCATGAGCAAGCCGCCGCGCTGCCTTGCCAATCTAGCTAGCAAACCTTGCAGACAGGCAGCTAGATGGAGCTATCTTGGCTAACTAGCGGCCGCGAGCGTCGGACGGAGCTGGCATCCGGGCTGCCGCAACATGGGCTCCGCACCACCGATGGTTTTAACCTCGCCTTCTGCCGGCGGCGGTAGCTGCGTCCCATGGCCGAGGATGGCTAGGTGGACAGGCCGGAGGTAGGAGGTACTCGAGGATTTTTGTTGGTAAGAGCATGTACAATGGTTGATAAGGTAGTCTTATCTTAAGTCTGCCATGTATGCAAGTGGTAGTAGTTTCTTGGCATTTTAGTGGTTTCTTGCATTATTAGAGCAAGTACAATAGAGCTGAGTCAGTGGGCTATAAGAAATAAACTACTACTACATGTTGGCTATAAGATGGGCTGTAGATGACATGGCACTGGCTTATAGCCAGCAGCTGGCTATACTATTAACCATGCTCTTAGGGGTTTCTTGTAAGGAACAATGTACGTACTACTAGCGACAAAAGGAGATTCTAGGTTGCGTTGTACTCCAATGAG
Organism: Triticum dicoccoides; assembly: GCF_002162155.2. NCBI lineage: Eukaryota > Viridiplantae > Streptophyta > Magnoliopsida > Poales > Poaceae > Triticum > Triticum dicoccoides. The sequence continues at coordinate 157,133,388 of NC_041380.1, forward strand.
TGCTACTAGTGGTCGCGGGAGTGTATACCTTGTTTTGTGGGTTCGATCCCGGCCGAATACACGATAGCCTTTTTTTTAAATAGTACTACTACACTTCGCTGCGAGCCAATATTTTACACGGGTAGTTTGAGTTTTGAAGTCAAACGGACGTGCGGCCCCACAATCTGGGTGCACTAGATAGCCTAGCCACGTGAACGGGTTTTCCTTCCCAGCATCCCGTGGCTCGCGTGCTCGCCCTAGCTGCACCTCGCTTGCAGCTTCCAGCTAGTAGCATATTTAAACTAGCGCCTCCCAATTAAACCCGAGGAGCCGGAAAATCCTGGCGGGGCATTGGGGACTGTGCAATATGGCTCTGTACGTAAACTGCTCTACTACTACTCTGTAGCTTGTGGCGTTGCATGCATGGACTTCACTCCATTATCGGCTCTACTATAAAAGAAATTCCTCTTGCTGTGTTTTTTTTGAAACGGAGGCAAAAGCTTTGCTTCATCTCATTCATAAAGAAGGAACTACTAACAAAGTTCGACGAGATCCATTACACCTCCACAAATGGAAGCGAAAAGCCTAGTCTCGCTGTATCAAATAACTCAAATGTTCTGCCCCCGCAGTAACCGTCGCTGATAAACAGGCTGCTAGTGTGTGCGTGAGAGGAGCGGCTGAGTAGGCCACCTACGTGAGAGGAGCAGCTGAATAGAGCACCGAGAGTACCCACTAGGCCACTACGCAGGTGTACTTCCCCTGCATTGATAGTACAGCGATGGTTCTAGAGAATAGTAGTACCCTCCACTTCCAACTGTAGCTCCTTGGCCCTGAGATTCAAGAGTTCAAAACTGGTGCACTATACTAGACTAGACTAGAAGTATAGTACATCGCACTACTAGTTGAGAAAAGTAGTACTAGTACTGCTACAGTACGAGTACGTACTCCTCTGTCACATAATGTAAGACGTTTTTTGACACTAGTTGGCGTGTACAAAAAAATGGCAAAAACATACCCAAAATTTCTTAATCCACGCCAAAAACTACTACCTAGTGCCAAAAATTTCTTACTAGTGCTATTATTTACAGTATAATGCAATCCCATAATGTTCCATAATCCCTTTCTTTCAAAAAACATCTCTTCTGGAGAGAAGATTGCTATCTCCACGCGAGCTTCTCATAGGCCAGCGCCACCGCATACAGTCCCGTGAGAGAGAGGGAGACATCCATGCAGCATGTAGAGAGAGGAGAACACGGGCGGACAACCAATGGGCTGCATGGGGCATTTATAGCTTCTAACTCCTCCCATCCATGCGCCAGGGGTATTTTCGTCCAGAAAGCATGCAACGAGCCCCTGCCTTGGTATCCGGGTCTGCTCTTATGCGCGGAGTAAAAAGAATCAGAGGGAGTACTAGTAGTAAATAATAGCCTCACCCCTTTGCTGAGGAACGATCTACAGTTGGAAGGGACGAGGCCCTGCGGTTACTATGCTCTTATCTCCTCCTCGCCAGTTCCCCTCCCCCCAAAGAGAAGGCAGTTCGTCGCTGCTCCCATGGATTCGCCAGGCGGTTCTCCTCCTTGTCGGGGCTGGGAGACCTTGGACGACGATCCTGTGGGAGAAATCGCATGCCGCTCCGACGTCCTCATCGCCGCAAGACTCGGTGCTTCCTACACCAACTTTTTCAAGACGCTGCTTAAACAGGCCATGCTTGTTGGTCTTCCATAGATCCTCGAGGAGATGGTTCTTCTATGGGACAATCCTTCGAACAGTCCACCGCTCCCTGGCCATGGTTGCACGTTGACTCCGCTAGAGTTGCCAACGTTGAGAGGTAGTCGGATTTTGTCCAATGAGCAGGTCAGTAATGGAGTTTGATCATGTAGTACTTAGTTATTCCATTTCCATCCCGTAATTTCTCCGCTGCCCACTGTCTTATATATAGGTCTGGGTCAGTGCCAACGAAGATTGTCTTGCATACCTCCGGCCGGATACCACCATCATTTTGCACAACATCCACAACAGTGCGTCCGTTCCGGTAGACCCCTTCTCCACCATTGGGATTGGCCTTCCGGACTGGCTGGGCAAGAATACGTATGATGATGCCTACATGAGATTGAAGAAGATAGCAATTGCGGACCCGCCGACAAAGCGACGCGGCTACGACGATTACTATCTCATCGCGGTGTTTGACATAAGGATTGCCATCAATGCAGGAGGCAGTAACAGCAGAGGCTGGCGCATGTTGGCGGCGGCAGATTTGTACCCCTACACGTTCGAAGACGCCGTGTGCCATCTAGGCCGCATCTTCACGGTGACAAGCTAGGGGACTTGTTTCATCTGGTTGACATCCTACGATACGGGAGATTACAAACGGAATGCACAAACCATCATTTGCATCCCTAACGGTACTCCATTATTTTGCAGGGACCAGTCATCCCCCGATCAAAATAAGATCGCCGATCCTGGATGTGCATTTGCATCCGCGACTCGGTCTAACCTGGAAACTTGTAGCTAACTTTGGCATATTGGGATCAACTATCTTAGCAGTCGTTACCCATGGTACCACTGATGTGCAACATGGTCACATAATCTACCATGATCGGACCGTCACCATCTACCCAGGTATTCCATTTTTTAACCCTCTCGCCTTCTCTTTCATTGTTGTACTAGTAGTATACTTTGTAGTACTAGTAGGAGTACTTATTACCTTGGAGGACGCGTATAGCTAGCTAGGCCCTTGAAGACTTGAACCCACTAGCTGCCACCATTTTTGTTTTTCCATGTCTTACTATCTCATCCATGTAGCCAAGAGTGGCTATATATAATAAGCCGGTTATTTTACTTCCTCTATACCGGAGTAGTACTATTTGCTGCACAGTATTACTGACCGCCACATTTGAGCACAACATTATTATGCATGGACCTTGACTATGTACGTCACCATGTGTCTAGATCTGGGATGCCGCGTGTACCAGATGAACGGCACCGAGTTCGACCCCCGTGATGCTACGTGGGTGCCGAGGAACACTCTTGGAGAGTACTTGCTTTTCATCGGGGACAGCTATCCCATTGTGAAGCAGATGCCACCTTCCGTGCACGACATGGAAGGCCTGCTGTTCATGAAGCATGGTTGTGTCTTCAATGCACACTGCTGGATGAACGACATGCTAGGACACGCTATCCCTGATTTATGCCGCTTCAGCTTGGATGAGTCTCCATCGTGCGGAAGCGGACTAGAAAGCTGCGACAATGATTCCCATTGCCCACCGCTATGAATCGTGCCATCCACGAAGAACACCTGGGACTAGAACCTGGAGGAGGACATGCAGCCCATCTATAACGTGTAAGTGGAGTACGGTAATTGTGAATGGTAGCGCTGTGAATATATGTAGACTAGTCGTGCACAAATTTATCACATGAGTTGGAGATGAACTTGTGTGGTATACTGGCATTTGTCCTTTAGAATTTATTACTAGTAAATGTGTTATGTGTACGTGCAACTTGTGTGGTTGGTGCACGGGCTCCAACACGCTCTTTGAGAAAAAAAAGGTGGCACAGCTTTGGATATACGTGACGTGGTGGCATCATACAGTAGCATCGTTCGCTATAGTTGTACTAGTACACTCCTACTAGGACGACAACTCCTATAAAACCTTGCGCTTGGCTTTTTGCCTCTTCGGGAGGTTCAACAGTTCGTACTCGTGTGAACCTTGCACTTAGCTCTTCGCCTCTTCGGAAGGTCCAACAATGATGATACTACAGTACAATATGCTTCTGGCAATCTGACACCGATTGAACTGCTGCACGTCCACCGCGAGGGTGAGGGCGAGGGAGAGGGAGAGGGCGCTGTAGTCAAAACCCTCTCCTCGTCCTACGAACCACCGCGTGCGTGGGCGAGGGAGAGGCGTAGTAAGCAAGCTTCTCCATGTTTGGCGAGTTGACGGGACACATCAAAGCAGTACTAGTACTAGTAGTAGTACTCCATACTGCGTATTTTCTGATTAATATGGCTTAATTTGAAACGAGAAACATACATTGGCGGTCAACGTATGTAACAGTACGCTCTTTACGGTCACTATATATAGTTTTGAGGCGATTATGCAATCACTAGCTCATCATAGAGCACCGTATTGCACCCTACTGACCGGCCACATAGTCGACGTGGCACTTTGTTGACTGGTTAAATTCTCACCTGGTTTCTGGGTCCCACCTGTCAGTTGGCAGAGCAAAGAAATCAGTTAAACAAAACTTTACGCAAGCGCGAGACGAGTCCAACCCTTGTGCGCGAACCGCCCTGGCTGTGTATGTGAGTGCATGCATGTGTCCTCCCTCGGTCTTCCAACAAAGAGTGTACTACATGATGTACATCTACGCTTCCAATGTGTTTAGCCTTTAATCTAAATCGATATTGATTGACTAATGCACCAACTTGTGCTGTAGGTATAGGCTACATGTCTATCCTTAATTACAGCATGCAACGGCCTTCATTTAATCTTCTTATCTCAATGGTCGCATGCACACATAAGTTTGCTACTTTTGGGCGTTAATTATGCCCTGGTCAATGTATAAATCTCTAAATGTACAGTCTTTCACAGACGTAGGGAGTAGGTTGAGCACTTGAGCGTGAGCGTGTGTGTTGCGTCGTGTGCTGTGTGCCGCATGGGTGCGTGAGTGTTGCGTGCGTCCATGTGTACGTGTGAGTGTTGCATGTTGCATGCATGCATGCATGCATGGGGGTTACTCCCTCCCATTGACATGTTCATATTTCAAGCTTCCTCTGTTCCCTCCATATGGTGATACTCCCTCTGTTCCCAAATAGTACGTAGTAAAAGCCTCCCTCTGTTCCCAAATACGGAGTATTTGTCTTTCTACATATTTCAACAAGTGACTAGGTACAGAGCAAAATGAGTGAAGTGAGCGTAGAGGCATAGGGATACTGTAGAAAGGAAGTCCTTGCGATCCATTTATTCCCCATCTCGGTCAAAGAGAACTATTCAACTAGTCTCTTCTTCTTACTCATCTCTTCTTCTTCCTCCTCTCTTCCCCATCGTCGGCCGCACACCATTTACCCCCGCTCACTTCTCGCCCGCCCGCGCCATCTTCCTTGGTAGCTCGCGCGTACCATATCCCCCCGCTCACTGCTCGGCCACACGAGGAGAAGCTTATTCGCTCGCCCGCCCGAATCCACTTCCCCGCTGGCTCACAGGCACCGAAAACCCTAATGGCAGAACCGACTGACATGCAGAGCCGTGATTGGAATTCCCTCCCCGATGTTCTCTTGGAGCAGATCTATAGTCGTATGGACCTACTCAGCACCGTCCATCTGGCCGCATGCTCGGTGTCTTTGTACCGTCTACTCGTCTGCAACTGGCCGACTCTTTTCAAGACACCCTGCTTGCTGATGCCCTATCCTCACAGGTGGCCCAGACACCGACTTGACGATCCTACGGAGGTTGTCGTGGTGCCCCTCGACATGCTACCACTACACGTCCACCTGTCCTTCATGCGCGGCCACTACTGGGCGGGCATGAAGGCCAACTGGATCGTCCTCATCCACCACACCGGTAGTCCGTGGCATCTCGTGGATATCTACACCCAGCGAGAGATCACGCTTCCATCGTTGGATACCGCCGCCATCGAGCCTCGCGGCCCGCCGGACACTCCTACCTACTACGCACGAGACGCGTCAAGCTTTTGGCTCAACCTCTGTTTGCAGAAAGTTGTAATCTGCGAAGTGCCCACACCATCAGAAGACTACATGGATTACAAGCTCATTGCCTTGTTCAACAAGGGATTAGTCTATTTGGAATCCGGTCGCCATACATGGTTATGGCTCATCATCAATCCTGTTGAGGAAACATTTCTGTCTGATGCTATAGTGCACGATTGCATCGTTTACACGGTCGACGCACAGATTGGCTACCTATATTGGTGGAATCTATCGTCATGTAATTGTTCTATCTAATCTCATCTTTACCTTATGAATACGAGTGCCTGTTCATTTGTTACAAATTAGAATGCATAGCATGTCTATAACCACATCATTGCTATATGTTCCTCTCATTTCCTAGATTTTTATGACCACACATGTTATTGTTAGAGTTGATATGAGAACAATTGGCATCTAATGATTGTTAGAATACATATTATGAGCATAACATCATGATTGATATATGTTACTCTCGTTTACAAGATTTTTATAACAACGCATGTTATTGCTTAGAGTTCATATGAGAACAGTAGTAGTAAGTGCTATGGTAGAATATGAGTAGGCGCTGTCATAGCTGTTTTCCTCTCATTGTTACATGATGTTTGAACCATGACATATTGCTAGAATATGAAAGCCATTGGCTTATTTTTTTTAACTTGGGGTATGATTATTACCACGGCATTGCAATTCTCTGTCTATGATATGTGTCACTGTTATAATAATCTTAATTCCACACATACTCTGAACATGATTGTTTATTTTTGTCCTTTTGGTCTCCAATTTGAATTGTTGAAGCAGACACAAATGCGCAGGACTTCATGATTCCAGGACCTGGAATCATACCAGCTGATGGGTGGTGGTTTATCACTCGCTCAGCTAACGGCGGTCATTTGATGCTCATTCGCACGTACCAAATTGACCAAACCATTACATCAAACCACATGCAGTACAATGCGCGGGGCGTTCGTGACATTGATGGCTATGGCTGCTTCATGTTTGAGAAAGATCCTAGCTCCGTTAGGCCAGGCGTATTCAACTGGAGGCGTGTTTACAGCCTCGGCAACCACTCCTTGTTCCTCGGGCTCAATTATCCGATCATCCAACCAATCATCGATCATATCACCGGCGGTGATTACTGTGCTATGCAACTTCCATTCGCGAGGGGGGGTTGTGTTTACACATCATACCATGGGTTTCATGAATCACCATATCCAGAGATTCGTCGACATAGCTTGTTGCCAGATAATCTTCAGTGTGTGAAAGGCATCAAGCTTCCATGCGATGGATGGCTTTTGCAAACCCGACATGCGGCGATGTGGTTCATGCCAACAGCAAATATGCACAACTTGATTCGTGTTGATATCTAGACCGAGCCATGTATTCTGCTACTGTAGCACGACCCTCTTTTGTTGGATATTATGTACTGTTGTTAGTTTGAAGCACTCCTCTGGTTTGAAAGATAGATACCTTCCTGGGATCAAGTCCATCCTAACTCACCTGCGTAGGATGTACTGATAATGATGATGGAGATGCTGTGCAGAAGCCATATATATATATCAGTTAGGCTTCAAGTGCGTACTTGTTAGTTAAACCTATGTATAAATTGTGACACTAAATACGACTGGTAAGTAGTACAGTAGCAGTACTAGTATACGTCGGTCAAATTATTCATCATGTCCACACATTGAATTGACGTGACAACACGCTGCGCGTGAGGTGACACAAGAATCCCGGTGGCGTGTTCGGGTATTCTGGACTTCAGATTTGGAGTACCACTTATATGTCGAAATCTTTCATCATTCACTTAAAACAGTCGATTGATCATACATTGAGTACCATATAACTGGAATTACCGATGCAAGTCGAAGAAGGATTGGCCCATGCTGCCGGCTGGCGTCAAGTTCGATCCCACGGATCAGGAGCTGATCGAGCACCTTGAGGCCAAAGTGAGTGCTGACAGTGCGAGATTTCAGTCTCTCATCGATTTGTTCATACCAACCATCGACAGCGAGCACGGCATATGTTACACCCAACCTGAGAAACTTCCAGGTAAGACACCGATCGGCCGTCTACTTGCACAAACATATTCCTTTGTTTCTAGCTCTATTTTTCTTTTTAGACGCAGACTTGGTGAAGCAATTACAATTTGACAGTTAATAAAAAGTGAAACAAGTGACTGCAACATGCCAAAGATGTTATGAAAATGCCAACTAGGTACACTAAAACCTGTATTCCACGATACTACAGGTATCACACTGAGTGGCCTAAGGAAGCATTTCTTCCAGCACAATTCCAGGGCGTTCAAAAGGGGCGCGTGGACGCGTCGCAAGATACAGTCGGAGTGCAGCATGCACGTGATGTGGCACAAGACCGGGAATACCTTGCCGGTGAAGGTCAACGGCCGGCAGACGGGCAGCAAAAAAGGTTCTGGTGCTGCACACCAACAAGAACTTCGACCAGCAGAGGACCAACTGGGTGATGCACCGGTACCACCTCAGGGACCTGGAGCAAGAGAAGGAGCAGGAGCTGGTCCTCTGCAAGATTTTCTACCAGACGAACACTAGGGCCAGGAGTAAAAAGATTATAAGTTAGTTTGGTATTGGTAGTTGTACTACCTTGTTGTCCGCAAGTTGGTATTGTTGTTAACGATCTTTTGGTATGAACTTGCATTTGCTTCCAACCATCATGCCGAGGGTCGACGTGGATATAAAGCTGAATCATTGTTTCCAGACGAATTTTCAACCACCTGATTTTTATTTGATGGGTAGCATAAGCACCCGCCGTTCGAATTCCCAGTTCTCCAATTTTTTTGAAACAAGTGCATGCACTTATTATCACGATAAAAAAACAATATCCGTGCTGCATCCCAGTTATCAGTCTGTACTTGCATAATTCTCTCGTTTATTGAGCATGTATATTGTTTTTTCAGGTCGAGCAAGTTTCAACTGGGCTGTAGATTGCCCAGGGTTGTTTTGTTTTTAACAGGCCCAGCCCATGACGACAACGGGGCACAAAGATCCAGCAGGTATCTACTGGCCTCTGGCCCACCAGCGTTAGTTATATTTTGTCTTACAACATCCACAGGCAGTTTTTTTACTGAATCAAACACACAACCCAGTTCTATTTTCCTCTTGAAACGCATGTCCTACATCTGTTTTCTAATCTCTACCTATAGTTTTACTAGTTCATATACACGTATCATTATATTGAAAACACATAAAATTCCCTTTTCATATTTACATCCTTATTTTTGTTGTTTTTTCCCACCCAGCGCTAATTTTTTTACCACTGGTTTTCCCTTAAACCAACTAAATTGTCCCACGTCTTATTTGCTTACAAAAACAAAATGATTTTTTGGAAAATCAATAAGTTCTTAAAAAATGTTTATCATTTCGGGATTACAACAGTTCGGACTCCACCGAAATATGCAAAATAAGGTTGGACTTTTTGACCGTGGTCCTGGCCAGAAAATGGGCTGTAATAAATTACTTAAGAATTAGCAAATGGGCTACAAATTATAAAAAATAGCAAACGGGCTTTATGTTGTCTGCCACAGATTTGGAGGCTGAGTTGTGGGCCTACTAAGTTCATGTGTACCCAAGGTTTCTCAAAAAAGAAACTTAGTCAACAATCGACTCTACCAGCGTCAGACCGTTAGATGTCAATCTAACAGCAATCATGCTTCTTCAGTCTCTGATCTTCCTGCCCCAGCTGCCGAAACCAGCGCCGCCAGAACCGCTTGCTCCCGCCTCCCGTGGCCGGCAGTGCTGCCGGGAAGGCCTCACGGCCCCATCATACTCGCCTCCCAGGCCTGTCTATCCCTCTACTCACCCGCACCTCCTGTTATTATCCGGCGACGGCAGCCGAACGAGTCAACCCTCATACTCTCCACCGTGTGGGCAGCCACTGTCGTGTCTTCCCCGGCTCCGTGGCGTTCCCTTCGTAGGCCTCGCCATCGTCCACCGCCCTGGTGCTCTCGGCGCGGCTTGGTCAATGATGTCCATCCAACGGCCGTAGTGCTTCTTCAACCTCTGGTCTTCTTGCCCCAGCCGCCCAAAGCAGCGCCGGTCGTGTTGCATGCTCCTGCCTCCCGTGGTCGGCTGTGCTGCCGCGGAGGCCTCACCGTCCCCATACTACTCCCACCGCTGGCCAGGCCATCCCTCCACTCACCCACTCCCCCTGTTATTCTGCGGTGACGGCAGCCTCACATCGCAGCCGAACCAGTGAACCCTCGTACTCCTCTCCGCGCGGGCATCCACTACTGCGTCTTCCCCGACTCCGCGTCGTCCCCTTCCTAGGCCTCGCCGTCATCCACCGCTGTGGTGCTCTCGGCGCGACATGGTCAATGTGGTCAACGACCGACTTCCATCGGAAGAGTACTGTACGTGGAGAGGCTGACAGCTGGGTCCACGGCAGCCGCAAGGAAGTGCCTCCTTATTACGCGCAAAATAATTATTCCTCCACCTGACAGCAGGGACCCACCGGACGGGCCACCACTATTTCGCGGAAAAAACGTTTCCCCCCTGACTGCTGGGACCCACCGGACGGGCCACCGTATTTCGCAAAAAAAATGTTTGCCCCTGACTGCTGGGACCCACCGGACGGACCACTGTATTTCGCAAAAAAACGTCCCCCCCACCTCGCTGTCAGCTCGGACCCACCGGAAGTGCCTCCTTATTACGCATAGAAAATGAATACGCCCCCTGCTAGCTAGGACCCAACCTGGTGGGAGGCTGACTTGTGGGCCTACTAAGTTGACGAGGATGGAGGGCTTTGTCAACTTAGTCAATATAACGATTCTAGCTCCAGTGATCGTACAATGTCCATCCAACGGCCGTAGTGCTTCTTCAACCTCTGGTCTTCTTGCTCCAGCCGCCCAAAGCTGCGCCGGTCGTGCCGCGTGCTCCTGCCTCTCATGGCTGGCTGTGATGCCGCGGAGGCCTCACCGCCCCCTACTACTCCCACCGCTGGCCCATGCTATCCCTCTACTCACCCACACCCCCTGTTATTCTGCGTCGACGACAGCCTCACGCCGCAGCCGAACCAGTGAACCCTCGTACTCCTCTTCGCGTGGGCATCCACTACCACGTCTTCCCTAGCTCCGCGCCGTCCCCTTCCTAGGCCTCGCCGTCGTCCACCGCCTTGGTGCTCTCGGTGCGGCGTGGTCAATGTGGTCAACGACTGACGTCCATCGGAAGAGTATTGTACGTGGAGAGGCTGACAGCTGGGTCCACGGTCACAGCCCAGTTTTTTTTGTGATTTGCCAAGTAAGTCACTTTGTCAGGCCTGTTGGGCTGCAAATATTTCAAGACAAGGAGAGCTTCATCCGGCTGGCCGAGAAAATGGCCCATCAGTAATGAGAAATGGGCTGTACATTTTTAAAACACATCAAACCGGCAATTAGTTTAAAATATCTTTTTTTTCATTTCAAGATTTTAAAATACATTAATTTTTATGCGTGGAGAATTTGTTGGATTTTATATTGATATACATTTATTTTTAAAATCAGTTTGAATGTGAGTCGAAATTTCGGGATTAAAAACAGTTCGGACCGCACCGAAATATGCAAAATTTCGTTAATTTTTTAACCGTGGCCACAATATGGGCTGTAATGCTAACAAAAAGAATATGGGCTCAAAAAAACCTTAAGAATTAGCAAATGCATTGTAAATTATTAGAAATAATGGAAGATGGGTTGTATGCTGTTTTCCACAGATTTGAGGCTTTCCTAAAAAAAGGTTGACTCACAAGCAGTGACTGTTGGATATCCATCGAATGGCCGTCGTGCTTCTTCAATCTCTGCTCTTCCTGCTTCGGCCGCTCAAACAAGCGCCGGCGGGACTGCCAGCTCCCTCCTCCCCGCGGCCGGCTGTGCTGCCGCGCAGGCCTCACCGCCCCACCGTACTCCCATTGCTGGCCTAGCCATCCCTCTACTCACCCACACCTGCAGTTATTCTCCGGCGACAGCAGACGAACCAGTAAACCCTCATACAGTCGTACTCCCCTCCGCGTGGGAAACAACTGCCAAGTCTTCCCTGCCTCTGTGTCGTTCCCTTCCTAGGCCTCGCCATCGTCCACCGCCCTGGTGTTCTCGACGCGGCCTGGTCAACGTGGTCAACGACCGACATGCATCTGAAGTGGACTGTACGTGGAGAGGCCGACAGCTGGGTCCACGGCCGCACGCAAGGAAATGCCTCCTTATTACACGCAAAATAATGATTCCTCCACCTGACATCAGGGACCCACCAAAAGGGCCTCTGTATTTCGCAAAAAAAACGTTACCGCCGCTAACAGCTCGGACCCACCAGCTATATCTTCGCACGCAAGGAAGTGCCTCCTTATTACGCTCAAAAAATGAATACCCCCTGCTAGCTGGGACCCACCTTGGTGGGAGGCTGACTTGTGGGCCTACTAAGTTGACGGGGATGGAGGGCTTTGTCAACTTAGTCAATATGCACGATTCTAGCTCCAGTGACCGTATGATGTCCATCCAACGGCCGTAGTGCTTCTTCAACCTCTGGTCTTCTTGCTCCAGCCGCCCAAACCAGCGCCGGTCGTGCCTCGTGCTCCTGGCTCCCATGGCCGGCTGCGATGCGGCGGAGGCCTCACCGCCCCCTACTACTCCCACCGCTGGCCAGGCCATCCCTCTACTCACCCACACCCCCTGTTATTCTGCGGCAACGGCAGCCTCACACCGCAGCGAACTAGTGAACCCTCGTAATCCTCTACGCGTGGGCATCCACTGCTGCGTCTTCCCCGGCTCCGCGTCGTCCCCTTCCTAGGCCTCACCGTCGTCCACCGCCCTGGTGCTCTCGGCGCGGTGTGGTCAACATGGTCAAGGAACGGCTTCCATCGAACGTGGACTATACGTGGAGAGGCTGACAGCTGGGTCCACGGCTGCAGCAAGGAAGTGCCTCCTTATTACGTGCAAAATAATTATTCCTCCACCTGACAGCGGGGACCCACCAGAAAGGCCATCGTATTTCTCCCCCCTGACTGCTGGGACCCACCAGCTACATCTTCGCACGCAAGGAAGTGCCTGACAGTCGGGACCCACCTAGTCGAAGCGTACGTAGCGTTGTCATTCTGGTCGCGAACGTGTATGTACATATATACTAGTCGATGTAGAGGCGTGCACGTGTTGTAGTAGAGGCGCGCACATAGCATAGACACATACGTACAACGGCCAGGGTGCAAGAAAGAAAATACGGCCACGTATGTGTACATACGGGCGGGGTCTCGAACGCCTACTCGCGCATACGTACGGCCAGGGCTCGTGTACATGGCTGGGTCGGAACATTGGGAGGCAACGGAATGCGTCGTGTTCATGGGGAGGCAATGGAATGCGTCGTGTTCATGGGGAGGCAACGGAATGTGTCGTGTTCATCGGGAGGGCTTGGACGGAACATGCGATGGAAACGAGGCCTGGCGTACCGTAGAACGAAGGAAACGGCCTTGTGTTCGACCGGCCACGTTCGAAACGGGATCCTGTTCATTAGGAGGGGTCTGGCGTCCCGCAAAACGGAGGAAACGGACCTCCTACGGTCGAAACGGGGGTCCTGTTGATCGGGAGAGGTGTGGTGTACCGCAAAACGGATGAAACGGACTTGTGTTGCTGCGCTACGGTCGAAACGGGGGTCCTGTTCATTGGGAGGGGTGTGGCGTGCCGCAAAACGGGACTCCACGGGATACTGTTCATCTCCACCATCGACCCCCTCCAGCCTCCACAAGCTACTGTTCATCCACCGTCGACCTCCTCCAGCCTCCACCTACGACTGTTCATCCACGAGCTCCTATTCATCCAGCCTCCACCACGCGCTACTCCACTGGCTACTGTTCAACCTGCCCTCTCCACGGGCTCCTGTTCAACCACCCCTCCACGGGCTACTGTTCATCCTGCCCTCCACCTTCTACTGTTCATCCTGCCCTCCACGGGGTGGTCTTGTTCATCCAGACCTCCACGGGGTCATGTTCATCCAACCCCAACCGGCTCGATCGATCGGGGTCCTGTTCATCGAGAGGCAACACCACAGGGTCCTATTCATCCACCCCCATAGGGAACTGTTCATCCAACCCCCCCCCTGCAACGCTCACTGTTCATCCAGAGGTAGCATCGATCGGCTTCAGTTAGCAGCAGTAGCGAAGGAATCGCTCGGTCGGGTTCAGTTAACAGCCATCGATCGATCGCTCGGGTTCAGTAACGCGTAGCCTGCAGTGCAATCGCTCGGGTTCTGTTAGAGCCCAACGCCTCGCTCGAGTTCAGTTAGAGCCAACGCCTCTCACACACGTGCGTACGTGTACGAGAGAAGCGCGCATCGCTCGGCCCCCGACCTCCCACCGTAACCGGGAACTCCCCGAAATTTTCCTCCCCGTCGCTTCTACCACGGTTTTTTCCGTCATGGACGGCCCAAAGAATTTCATGCAGCTGCGTCTCCGGCCCGCCCAGGATGAAAAGCCCATTTTCTGTCATCATTTTTTGTCATAGAAGTAGGAGCCCACCACATCTATGATGATACCGGGTTTTGTCACAATTATCGTCATAGAAGTGTCATATGTATGACAGAAAAAATTCGTTCGGCCCAAAATGTCACGGATGTGTCTTTTTTTGTAGTGTAAGGACGAATGGGGCCTCATGGACATGGCCCTAAACGAGCTGGCTGTGGCAGTTGCAGCCCCCACGCCCGTCCCAGCTCCCATCCACGCGCCCGCGCTAGCGACCATCCCCGTAGCATTGGCGGGCTGGTCGCCGGGCACTATCATAGAGCTGGAGGCCGCGGGCATCAGTGAGGTCTCCGTGGACACGCGTGAGCTCATGTACATGCCAGCGCCAGCGCCCGTGCTTGTGCCCGTGTGCACCTCTGCACCCACCGCGGTGCCGGCCCACGTGTGTTTTCCTGCACCTGCCCTGCTTGTGCCCATGCGCGCGCCCCCCTTAACGGCAAGGGACACCGCCGTTGACCGCTACCTTGTAGCGCTGCGAGTTGCCGTCCTCCCTCGCCCAGCCCGTCGATCGCACGACGACATGATGTTTGATTTCCAAGTGAAGAACATTCTATGCTACCTTGAAGACTTCAACAATGGCATCCCGGAGGATGAAAACGACAATGCCGGTGCGGCACGCCGCTTCCACCTCCGCCGCTGCCGGAATTAGTTTCTTTTGGGTTTAATACTGTATCTCGATCATATGAATATAAATTTGTAGTGTGACTGAATGAAAGATATGGTTTGAACAAACTTGCATTTTTCTCTCTGAATGTATAGACTTATCAAACGATTTTCTTTAAAAAACGTCAATGGTTTTTAAATATAAAACACTCATCACAAACGTTTTAGTTAGAACACCTTTATGCAAACCGACAGCTTCCCCAGGAAGCCAAGGGAAAATGATCCGAGCAGGATTTGTGTAGCTCTTGATCACAAACATTTTAGACAAAACACCCGTATGTAAACCGACAGCTTCCCCAATAAGCCAAGGGAAAATGTGCCGAGAAGGATTTGTGCAACTCTTCATCGCAAACGTTTAAGATAGAACACCCGTATGCAAAGTGAGAGCTATGGTCTTCCTCAGTAAGCCAAGGGAAAATTCACCGTGCAGGATTTGTGCATCTCTTCAGTGCAAATGGTTTGGATTCAATACGGTATGCAAAGCGAGATTTTGGTGCTAAGCCAAGACAAAATCTGGCACGCAGGATTTGTACATCCCTTCAACACAAACAGTCATTTTGGATGACCCGTGTGCAACCACGTACAGACAATTTGGAAAGATTTGCATCTGTCATATTGGGTATATTGCCATTTGTCAAACTGGAAAGATTGGCATTTGTTGATCTAGTAACATTGGCATTTGTCAACCTTTTAACACTGCCATTTGTCAAAATATGCAGCTAATATCACTAGCACTATATAATTTTTGTAACTAAAAATTCAGCAATTGATGTCGCTTGAAGCTACGTCGGTACTTCCCCAAAGAGCAAGGGATGATGCAGCACAACGGTGGTAGGTATTTCCCTCAGATGTGAAACCAAGGTTATCGAACTAGTAGGAGAACGAAGCAACACAACGTAAACAACACCTGCACACAAATAACAACTTCTCGCAACCCGACGTGTTAAAGAGGTTGTCAATCCCTTCCAGGGTACGGCGCCTCAAGATAGGCAAATGGCCGTGAGGTAAATTTGTAGTAGATTGATAGATCGAACGCCAAATAAATAAATAAGAATAAATTGCAGCAAGGTATTTTTGGGTTTTTTGGTTAATATATCTGAAAACAAACGCAAAGGAAAATAGATCGCAAAGGCAGATAATATGCGAAAGGGACCCGGGGGCCGTAGGTTTCACTAGTGGCTTCTCTCGAGAAAAATAGCAAACGGTGGGTGAACAAATTACTGTTAGGCAATTGATAGAACTTCAAATACTCATGAAGATATCCACGCAATGATCATTACATAGGCATCATGTACAAGACTAGTAGACCAACTCCTGCCTGCATCTACTCCTACTACTCCACACATCGATCGCTATCTAGCATGCATCTAGAGTATTAAGTTCATGGAGAAATGAAGTAATGCAATAAGAACGATGACATGATGTAGACAAGATCTATCTATGTAGAGATAGACCCCGTCGTTTTATCCTTATTAGCAACGATACATACGTGTCAGTTCCCCTTCTATCACTGGGATCAAGCACCGTAAGATCGAACCCACTACAAAGCACCTCTTCCCATTGCAAGATAAATAGATCAAGTTGGCCAAAAAAAACCAAATATCGGACAAGAAATATGAGGCTATAAGCAATCATGCATAAAAGAGATCAAAGAAACTCAAATACTTTCATGGATGTAAAAAGATAGATCTGATTATAAACTCAAAGAGACCATTGGATCTCCAAGAGTTACACCATATGGATCTCCAAGAGACCATTGTATTGAGAATCAAGAGAGAGATTGAGAGAGAGGAAGCCATCTGGCTACTAACTACGGACCCGGAGGTCTACAAAGAACTACTCACGCATCATCAGAGAGGCACCAATGGAGGTGGTGAACCCCATCCGAGAAGGTATCTAGATTGGATCTGGTGGCTCTGGACTCTGCGGTGGCTGGATCAATATTTCTTCAACTCCCCTAGGGTTTTGGGAATATTGGGGTATTTATAGAGCAAAGAGATGGTCCGGGGGACACCCGAGGTGGGCACAACCCACCAGGGCGCGCCTGGGCCTCCTAGCGCGCCCTGGTGGGTTGTGCTCCCCTCAGGGCACCCCCAGGCGCAACCAGGGCCCGTTGTGTTCCTTTTGGTCCATAAAAATTCTCCGTAAAGTTTTATGGCATTTGGACTCCGTTTGATATTGATTTTCTGTGATGTAAAAAACATGGAAAAACAGCAACTGGCACTTGGCACTATGTCAATATGTTAGTACCAAAAAATGATATAAAATGATTATAAAGCATCCAAGATTGATAATATAACAGCATGGAACAATAAAAAATTATAGATATGTTGGAGACGTATCAGTAATTAAGCATAGATTAAGTAGTCATTCTTTATACAAACAGTTCAACTCGACAGCTGAACCGACCAAATTGTTCCCCATTTGTTGCCAACCACGTACTGAAATAGCTAGTTCAACTATATATACTAGCTAATTTTAAGTATGTTGTGCAGTTCCACCACATCTATAGTCAGATGAACGGAACAAAATAGCCCCTAAATACTACTACAGAGGGGCTTTGTACTACTTCCGGCATCCTCTCCTCTGCCGAGCGCGCTCAGTAAGAGGCAGAGAAGGAGGAGCCTAGCAACGAGCTGGACAACTACAATACGGTGCTTGTCGCTGCTGCACCTTCAATGATGCTCACCTTGAACGCCCTCTATCGCTCCGGACGACCTCTCTTGAAGTGGCGGGACTCCTCATAGATCTCCCGATTACTCGCCTCTGTGGTGGTGTGTGATGCGATCACGGCGGCGGTAAGGCTCTTTGCATGCTCGACGAGGCGCTCCTCCTCTTCCCGTTAGAACTCGATGTAGCGCGCAAGGTCGCTGACGCACATGCAAGCCTCCACCTCCGCCTCCCGCTATCGGGCGGTGGTGGCGGAGCAGGTGATGACCCGGGCGATTGACGGTGGACTGGCGGCCACGGCGGCCGATGATTGGGTGGGGGCCACGACCACCACCTCCCACCTTCGGGCCATGGTGGCAGAGCAGGTGATGGCCATGGTGGCCGGCTGTGGAGTGGCAGCCACGACAACCACCTCCTGCCTTTGGGCCGCGGCGGCGGAGCGGTCGATGGCCTTGGATTTCGACGGTGGTGTGGCGGCTACGACGGCAGACGGTGGGGTGGCGGCAACGGCAGTAGACGGTGGGGTGGCGACAACGGCTGTCGACGGGTAGCGGTGGCGAAGTGTGTGGTGGGTGTTCCGTGCACAGCCAATAGGGATGCCACGCACACTACACTACGTCAGGGACTGCGCCACCACCGCGGTGTAGCCTCCCAGCTGGAGTTGTCCTTTGATGACGACAGAGTGGCTAAGTAACGATGACGGACCGGTGCCATTAGCGATTGTGGGAGAAGCAGATGAGATAAGCTACTAGGAGGAAGGGGAAATTCCATGCAGGACTCGCCAGCCATGAAGGCTATATAGTAGGACGATAAGCATTGGGATTTTGGGGGATTTCACCGAGTTGGGCGGGAAGCTTGCGTGGGAACCTGTGCGGTTGCGTGGGAATGGGCTCACCACCATTTGGCCAAAAGAATGCCCTCGCGCGCTGCTCAAGCTTGCGTTCTAAGTCGTCTGCGGCAGCGGGGTGACAAGACGTGCGAGAGGAGCACGAAAGGACACGTACACATATGGTTAATAAAAATGTTTGTGATTAAATTACCTACTACCCTCGGTCTGGTTTATAAGTCGTCTATGTATTGTGCCAAATTTTGACTAGAGATTTAACTAATAAAATACAAATGCATGCCGCCAAAGATTATATCGTTGGATTCGTATTTGAACTTAGTTTCCAATTATATGATTTTTATAACATGCATTAACATTTTGCTGGTTAAATTTAAGGTCAAAATATGGCACAGAATATAAAGGGGGCTAATAGATCAAGACGGAGGTAGTAGCACACGGCTGCTCTCTACGCAGCCAGCAACTGCTGGCCGGCTTGTAGACGACCATTCCATGCGTGTTCAACTACTCCATGTGTGTGGTTGCTCGCGATAGAGGCGGCTGCGACGCGCTCTGCTCCTGTCCAGCCATGCACACTTTGCTCTCACGTCTCTCGGGGTGCTCTTCCCTCATCCCTCCACGTGCGCTGCCAGTGTTTGGGGCCAGCGCACGATCATGTACATTCGTGCTGCCATTATGCATGCGATTGCGTCGGGCGTGACGCCACGACGAAGTTACCCGCTGCAAAAACTACCATGCGGATGCACCGAGAATCCAGGCCGTCCGAACCCCATTTATTCCTGTGGCCATTTACCTTCATCTCTCGCGCCGCTTGACACAATAAGCACACCCACGACGACACATACAGAGAGGACATCCAGCGGTTCCAAGCGCTCCTCGTGGCTCCAATGGCGCTCCCAGTGTCCGAGAACTACAACAGGGGGCCTTTCACCACGCATCACGTAGTGGACACCCATGTGAGGGGGAAGGCCCTCTCGGTGGTGTATATGAATGAGCCGGTCTCGGTGGAGAGCTCCATCCAAACTATGGAGCAGTTGCTTGCTAAGGACAACTACCAAGTGGTCGGCTTCGACCTCCAGTACACTAGCGGTCATGCCGGGCATGATCAGAAGGTTGTCATCACCCAGTTGTGCATGCGACATGATGTCCTCATCTACTGATGACCCACAAGTATAGGGGATCGTTTGTAGCCTTTTTCGATAAATAAGAGAGTCGAACCCAATGAGGAGCTAAAGGTAGAACAAATATTCCCTCAAGTTCTATCGACCACTGATACAACTCTACGCACACTTGACGTTTGCTTTACCGGAAACAAGTATGAAAATAGTTTGTAGGAGTGATGCTAGAACTACTTTGCAAGAACAAAACTAGAATTACTTTGCAAGATAATAAAAGTTAGGTGTTCAGTAAAAGGGTTTGTGTCAACAAGAAAGTTATTTGTCCCTAGCCAATCGATAACAAGTATCGGTAATCATTCTTGCCACTTTATATGAGGGAGAGGCATGAGCTAATATACTTTCTCTACTTGGATCAGATGCACTTATGATTGGAACTCTAGCAAGCATCCGCAACTACTAAAGATCATTAAGGTCATGAAACCCAACCATAGCATTAAGTATCAAGTCCTCTTTACTCCCATACGGCATACCCCACCTACTCGGGTTTAAGTTTCTGTCACTCTCGCAACCCACTGTAAGCGAACCATGAACATATTGCAACAACCTACAGCGGGGGCCCCTCACATTTGCGCGAGAATGGAGGGCACCGTAGGACAGCACCATAAATAAAATATACAATCATACCAACCAACATCAGATTAACCCATAGGACAAAACAGATCTACTCAAACATCATAGGATAACCATATATCATTGGTAAATAATATATGGAGTTGAGCACCATGTTTAAGTAGATACTAAAGTAGGGTGAAGAGGTGTTACACCGCTGCACATAGGTGGAGAAAGTTGGTGTTGACGGTAGCAAGATTGTTGATGTAGATCGTTGTCCCGATCGTTGCCCCCGGTGGCACTCTGGCGCCACCGGAAGCGAGGGGGAGAGAGCCCCCCTCCTTCTTCTTATTCCTTGGACTCCCCCTAGATGGGAGGAGAGTTCCCCCTCCAGTGCTTGGTCTCCATTCCGCTAGAGGGACGTGAGCCCCTCCGAGATTGGATCTCCCTCTATGTTCTCTTCTGTTTCGCGTTTTGCAGATCTGGCCGAAAACCGTTTCTTATATTCCTGGAGATCCGTAACTCCGATTGCGCTAAGATTTTAACACGATTTGTTTCCTGATATAAGCTTCCTTTCACCCAAAGTAGAGCCCCAACCAACGTACGAGGTGAGCACAACCCACCACGCCACGCCTAGCTTTGGGACCGTGCCCTGGTGGGTTGTGCCCACCTCGGGCCTCCGTCTGCGATGATTCCAACTCCAACAAATCACATATATTCCATAATAATTCCTCGTGAAATTTTATTGCATTTGGACTCTGTTTGATATGGATACTCTACGATACAAAAAACATGCAGAAAACAGGAACTGGCACTGGGCACTGGATCAATAGGTTAGTCCAATAAATCATATAAAAAGTGGCCAAAAGTATGTATAAGTTGTATAATATTAGCATGAAACAATCAAAAATTATAGATATGATGGAGACGTATCAGCATCCCCAAGGTTAATTCATGCTCATCCTCGAGTAGTTAAATGATAAAAAAGATAATTTTTGATGTGGAATTCTACCTAGCATAAACTTGATCATATGTCTAGTCATGGCATGAATATTAAGACATTAGTGATTCAAAGTAATAGTCTATAATTTGACATAAAGATATCAATACTCGGGCATCCTAACAAACAATCATGGCTTTCAAAATATCAATGCTAAAGAAAGTTATCCCTACAAAATCATATAGTCTTGTCATGCTATGTCTTCTTAACACAAAGTATTTATCATGCACAACCCCGATGACAAGCCGAGCAATTGGTTCATACTTTTTAACGCGCTTCAGCTTTTTCAACTCTCATGCAATACATGAGCACAAGCCATGAATATATCACTACGGGTGGAATAGAGTATGATGATAGGGGTAAATATAGAGAAGACAAAAAAGTAAGAAAGTCTCACATCGATGCGGCTAACCAACGGGCTATGGAGATGCCCATCAATCGATATCAACATGAGGAGTTGGGATTGTCATGCAGTGAATGCACTAAGAGCTATAAGTGTATGAAAGCTCAATATGAAAACTAAGTGGGTGTGCATCTAGTTCTATAATTAAATATCCCCACTAGTATGTGAAAGTGACAACATAGGAGACTCTCCAAATGAAAAACATGGTGCTACTTTGAAGCACAAGTGTGGTAAAGGATACTAACAATGCCCCTTCTCTCTTTTTAGTTTTTTATTTTCTTATTTTCTTTTTTATTTCTTTTCTTATATATATATATATATATATATATATATATATATATATATATTTCTCTCTCATTGTCCGGAGTACCATCCCGACTTATGGGGGAATCATAGTCTCCATCAAACTTTCCTCACTGGGGCACTACTCTAAAAATGAATAATGATGATCATCACACTTCTATTTACTTATAACTCAAAAGAAATAAAAATTACAACTCGATACCTATGACAAAGTATGACTCTATATGAATGCCTCTAGCATGTACCAGGATGTGCAATTATCTAGCGTAACATGTATGAAAAATTATGAACAGTGGCTGAGCCACAAACACTATGTCAGCTATATGATCATGCAAAGCAATATGACAATGAATGCTCAAGTCGTCAAACGGAAGCGGTGGAATTTGCATGGCAATATATCTCGGAATGGCCATGGAAAAGCCATAATAGGTAGGTATGGTGGATGTTTTGAGGAAGATATAATAAGGCTTATGTGTGATAGAGCATGTCACGTCACGGGGTTTGCATGCACCTGTGAAGTTTGCACCACGTCTCGATGTGAGAAAGGGCAATGCATGGTACCGTAGAGGCTAGCAAATTGTGGAATGGTAAGAGTGCGTATAATCCATGGACTCACATTAGTCATAAAGAACTCATACACTTATTGCAAAAGTTTATTAGCCCTTGACGCAAAGTACTACTACGCATGCCCCTAGGGGGATAGATTGGTAGGAAAAGACCATCGCTCGTCCCTGACCGCCACTCATAAGGTAGACAATCAATAATAAATCATGCTCCAACATCATAGCATAACGAGAGACTATACGTGCATGCTTTGGGAATCACAAACCTTAACACTAATATTCTTACTAACCACAACCATTTACTAGTACCTCCCACATATTCTATCTCTATGTCGCAAAACTATTGCAAGGAATCAAACATATCATATTCAGTGATTCGTACATTTTATGTACGATTTTATGACTAACCATGCAATTGACCAATTCCTTTTAACTCTCTAAATAGATATAAGTGAAGCATGAGAGTTTTGATTCTTTATACGAAATACCATGCTCTAATAAATGTAAGTGAAGCAAAAGAGATTTCTTCAAACAACGGTTTTCTATGTGAAGAGAAACAGGCAATCCATGCTTCAAATGATATAAGTGAAGCACATGAAGCATTCTATAAATCCATACTCAAAAGATATAAGTGAAGTGCAATGAGAATTCTATAAATCAACCATGGACTATCTCATACTAGCATGGTGCATAAAAGAAAACTAAAAACTGAATGCGAAAGACGCTCCAAGATTTGCACATATCGCATGAATGAAACGAAACCGAAAACATACCGATACTTGTTGAAGAAAGATGGGATGCCTTCTGGGGCATCCCCAAACTTAGACGCTTGAGTCTCCTTGAATATTTACTTGGGGTGCCTTGGGCATCCCCAATATTGAGCTCTTGCCTCTCCTCCTTCTCCTACATCGAGACCTCCTCGATCTTTGATCACTTCAGCCACACAAAACTCAACAGAAAGTTTGGTAAGATCCGTTAGTATAATAAAGCAAATCACTACTCTAAGTACTGTTGCAAACCAATTCATATTTTGTTTTTGCATTGTATCTATTGTAATATAACTTTTCCATGGCTTATACTACCGATAAAAATCAATAGTTTCATCAAAACGAGCAAAACAATGCATCAAAAACATAATTTGTCTTAAACAGGATAGTCTGTAGTCATCTGAACATTCACCATACTTCTGGTACTCCAAAAATTCTGAAACAATTAGGAAAAATAAAAAAATTGTATATAAAGACAGTGCAAAAGGTTTAAGAACCATTTGACATTCCAGTAAAAAATGTAAAATTGAGCACTATAGCCAAAGTTTCTGTTTTGCACCGCACAAACCAACAAGCAATCTAATCATCCTAAAGGAAAATCTTGGCACGTTATTTTTATAATACAATGGAATTCTACAAGGGTATAATTATTTTTTTGAGAATCTTCATGAAAAATTCTACATTGTTTCCATGAGCATGAACACAAGTGTTCAAGGTTGACCCTCACTTCTCCAATGCATAACTTCCAATCGCTTCTCTTTTGTGAAAAGTTTTAAGTTCCCCTCTATATTTTTTTTGTTTTTAAACTTTATAAAAGTACTCAACAGAAATAAATTACTCTCTAGAACTTCCGGGTTGTCTCCTTGGCAGCGCTTTCTTTAAAGCCATTAAGCTAGGCATAAAGTGATCAAGTAATGAATCCACCCGGATCCCAAGGTATATCAAAGCCAATTTTAATTAACAATGATTTGGCATTTAGTAATGAGCACAAAGCAACATATATCATGCAATGATGAATTCTAACTCTCTTCCTATGCATCGCCATGTCATACAGGAACAATTCATGCACATCAAGTAAAGGCCAATACATAGCATAAGCAGTTTCTCGTAATTTTATCATGTTGGAAACATAGAGAGGTGGAGATATAGTTCCTCTCTCATAATACTTGCAAGTAGGAGCAGCAAGCACATGAATATTATATTCATCAAAATCATCATGTGTAATGGTAAAAGGCAACCCATCAATGTAATCCTTAATAAGAGCGAACTTCTTTGATATAGTGTAGTTGGGAGAATCCAAAAATATAATAGGACTATCATGTGTGGGTGCAATAGCAACAATTCATGTTTAACATAAGGAACAATAGCAAGTTCATCTCCATAAGCATCATTCGTATTGGCATCTTGGCCACAAACATAGCAAGCATCAAGTTCATCAAAAAGGGATATTTCAAATGAATCAACGGGATCATAGCATTCATCCTTCGGTAAGCATGAATGGACATTAAATAATGTATGAGTTGGAGGGTTACTCTCATTAGAAGGTGGGCACGGGTAGCTAATCCGTTCTTCCTCCTTTTGTTCTTCGCTCACCTCATCATCTTCTTCATCCAATGACCTCACAGTTTCATCAATTCCTTCTTCCATAGAATCCTGCAAAATATTAGTCTCTTCTTGGACAGCGGAGACTGTTTCAATAAATTCATCAATATCAGAATTGAATTTATAATTATCATAGCAATATTTAAGGATAGCAAGATTTTCAGGTCTATAAACTGAATCATCAAAATCTTCAAACTTTTCAAACAAAGATTCAAGATTCAATTTCATATGCACCCTTAAAAGCAACAAATTCTTCTATTCATTCCACATCATGGTAATCATATATACCATTAGCATAAGAAGCCAAGGTTTCATTATCATTAAATTCGCATGAAAAGGGAAGATGTGGAGCATTCATCATAGAGCAACAAGTATAATCATATCTCTGGCATAAATTCCAAGCATACCAATGCAACATATGAATTTGGTTCCGTAACAATTTCCCTTTATGAGTCAAGCGATAATCCCTAAAGTATTCACGTTGATCCAACGTTACTCCCATTATATAGTTGAATGGGGTTTTCCCGGGATTACTAAAGTAGTGCATAATATATTTTACATAACGAGCATCAAGGGTTTTAGGAGGTTCCCCATCTCCATGAGTAGCAAGTACCACTCATCTTTTGGTGTTTCATATTCCATATCCATAACTAAAGATAGAGAACAACTTAGAATAGGAAATAAAATTACTTAGTGATAAAGCAAACAAGCACACACGAGAATATTCACCCCACGCTATTGCTCCCTGGCAACGGCGCCAGAAAAACATCTTGATAACCCACAAGTATAGGGGATCGTTTGTAGCCTTTTTCGATAAATAAGAGTGTCGAACCCAACGAGGAGCTAAAGGTAGAACAAATATTCCCTCAAGTTCTATCGACCACCGATACAACTCTATGCACACTTGACATTTGCTTTATCGGAAACAAGTATGAAAATAGTTTGTAGGAGTGATGCTAGAACTACTTTGCAAGAACAAAACTAGAAGTACTTTGCAAGATAATAAAATTTAGGTGTTTAGTAAAGGGTTTTGTGTCAGCAAGAAATTTATTTGTCCCTAGGCAATCGATAACAAGTACCGATAATCATTCTTGCAACTTTATATGAGGGAAAGGCATGAGCTAACATACTTTCTCTACTTGGATCATATGCACTTATGATTGGAATTCTAGCAAGCATCTGCAACTACTAAAGATCATTAAGGTTGTCAAACCCAACCATAGCATTAAGTATCAAGCCCTCTATACTCCCATACGTCATACCCCACCTACTTGGGTTTAAGTTTCAGTCACTCTCGCAACCCACCGCAAGCGAACCATGAACATATTGCAACACCCTACAGCAGGGGCCCCTCACATTTGTGCGAGAACGGAGGGCACCATAGGACAACACCATAAATAAAATATACAATCATACCAACCAAGATCACGATTAACCCACAGGACAAAACGGATCTACTCAAACATCATCGGATAACCATATTTCATTGGGAAATAATATATGGAGTTGAGTAGCATGTTTAAGTAGAGATTACAGTGGAGACAAGAGGTGTTACACCGCTTCATAGAGGGGAGAAAGTTGGTGTTAACGGTAGCAAGATTGTTGGTGTAGATCCGCCTCCTGATCGTTGCCCCCTGGTGGCACTCCCGCGCCACCGGAAGCGGGGGGAGAGAGAGCCCCCCTCCTTCTTCTTCTTCCTTGGCATCCCCACTAGATGGGAGGAGAGTTCCCCCTCTGGTCCTTGGTCTCCATGGCACCGGAGGGGCGGCAGCCCCTCCGAAATTGGATCTCCCTCTCTGTTCTCTTCTATTTCGCGTTCTGCAGATCTGGCCGAAAACCGTTTCTTATATTCTCGTAGATCCGTAACTCGGATTGCGCTGAGATTTTAGCACGATTTTTTCCTGACAAAAGCTTCCTTGCACCCGAAGTAGAGCCCGAACCGATGAACGAGGTGAGCACAACCCACCACGCCACGCCTGGCTCCGGGACCGCGCCCTGGTGGGTTGTGCCCACCTCGGGCCTCCGTTTGCGGTGATTCCAACTCCCAAAAATCACATATATTCCAAAATAATTCTCCGTGAAATTTTATTGCATTTGGACTTCGTTTGATATGGATACTCTATGATACAAAAGACATGCAGAAAACAGGAACTGGCACTGGGCACTGGATCAATAAGTTAGTCCAATAAATCATATAAAAGTTGCCAAAAGTATGTAAAAGTTGTATAATATTGGCATGAAACAATCAGAAATTATAGATACGACGGAGACGTATCATCTACCACTACCACCTGGCCACAAGGCCTTGCGTGCGTTTCTCCAGGTTTATCAACAACTCCGACTACAGTTTCGCTACGGTGGACACCCCCAATGATCTAAAAGCGCTCAAGGTTTCGGGCTTGAAATGCCAGAATATTTTCAACATCCAGAACCACTACAAGGTCTGGGGAAACGACAACAACAAACAGAACTCCCTGGTTGACCTCACCTCGGCCATCATCGACGCCTACTACATGAAGATGAAGGATGAGAGCAAGAAGGACAAGAACGCTTGGCATAGTGTCTGGCATGAGAGACTGGATGAACAACAGGTCAAGTACGTGGCCAAGGACACGTACACAAGCTACGAGATGTACAGGCGGATTGTTGACATGAGGAAGTGTCTTCTTCCTGCCCCAGACGAGGGATTGAGCCACAGAGCAGAGGCGGGAGCATCACAAGTAGATGACTAGACGATCATTTGTCCTAGTTTAGATTGCATGCAATTGTTTATTGAGGTATGTGCGAATGATCTGTATAGTCACTTATGTAATTGAATGTTTATTTAATTTATATATATATATATATATGTTATTCTTCTGTAGACAGAGAAACTCACACGGCTTATTAGCAGCAATCGTCTGTGTTATTATTGGTCTTCGCACACATTTCTGATTATGGACATGTTTGCCGCGTATCACACACATCTTGTTCAGTTGAACTGTTTCTGTTTTCTTGGCTCATTGCTAATAGTTCATCCGAGTAAACTATATGCCCTCCATCGCACACACTTGATCTGGCTGGCCGTTTCTATTGTGTTGCCTAATCACACACATTTCATCCTAGTGAACTATATGTCATAAATCGCACACACCCTCATATGGATGCCCGTTTCTATTGTTCTGCCTCATCGCAAACAGTTCTTCTGGATTAACCATTTGCCACGCATTAACCGTTAACAAACATAGCATCGGTTATTGGTGCAGTTCATGAAAGGTTAATAAAGGAAGAGAGGTTTCACATATAAATACACTATCTGGGACATCTTTTATGATTCTAGGCACCCATCAAATATTTTCAGCTTGATCAAATAGTTGATGTTGGACAAGGAAGACAACATAATGGGTTATGTTTGCTTATATTCACATAGAAGTTATATTGTCATGGATCCTCTAACACGTGGTGCTTGCTCATAATCTTTTGCTAGCCAAAATTTCGTACTAAGTAGAAATACTTCTTGAGCATCCAAAAACCCTTAAACTCAGTTTCTTGTCATAAAAGTCCACCATAACCTATGGATTGAATAAGATCCTTTAAGTAAGTTGTCATCGGTGCAAAGCAATAAAAATTGCTCCTAAATATGTATGCTCTTTTATTGTAAGGGGAAATAAGCTTTGTACGAACTTGTGATGGTAAAGAAATAAATGGGATAGACTGCAAAATAAAGGCTGCTATCACATGGGGAAATATAAAGTGGTGTTCCTTTGCATTAACATCTTGCACATCTAAATTAAAAAGCGCATGACAAACATCTACTTTCCTCTGCGAAGGGCCTATCTTTTACTTTCTAGCTTTTATTATTATGCAAGGGTACATAATATTCATTTGTATTTTGACCTTAATTATTCTTCACTTGGCAAGCATCTTGTGGTAGGGAAAGAGCCAAGCACATATATCCAGTTGGATGTAGGTAATCAAAGGTTATTATTGTTGACATTATCCTTGAGGTAAATAAGTTGGGAGGTGAAACAATAAACACCCATCTTCCTATGTGTCTGGCTGAAACATTTGTTCCAAAAATATGCCTTGAGTTTTAGCAATCATGGAAGACTATATGATAGTTTAGTATGTGGAACTTGCTAAATCAAAAGCTCTTACATAGACTCTTCCTGCAAATATGATGGATTGTAATTGTTTCAATGACTAAGAACACAGTTTGCTAGGTTTCAAGAAAGTGTATGGTTTATACTTCAACTTGTGGATGAATCGTTACTTGATCATGAGAAGTTTTATGATAATTAATTTTTGTTATAATAATGATCATGATGTTTCTATGTCGTATTTTTTCATTGACACCTCTCTCTCTCTCTCTAAATATGTGGTCATGATTATAGAGTTCGACATAAGCTGGGGGGAGTTGATATGTCCATTTTGCATAATATTTTCTTACTGTTATTTATAATGTTTTGATCAATATTTCACTTTATAATGCAATTCTAATGCATTTTCTCTCTCAATATGCAAGATTTACATGAAGAAGGAGATTGCCGACAGTTGGAATTCTGGACCCAAGAGAGCTACAACAGAGATACCTATTCTCCGGAGCTCGAAATGACCTGAAATTTTAAGGAGAATTATTTTGGAATATACAAAAAAATACTACAAGGAAGAAGTATTAGAAGATTATTAATTTTATAAAAAAATTCCTCCACAAAGTATTTTACATACAGAAAAGGGTATTTAATTTATACATTACGTCGTCATACTTATGTTCATCCCAAATTTTGGTGGATTTTTGTGGGAGCATTAAAAACATCAAGGAACATTATAAAGCAAGTTTCATGATGTTGGCACACAGAAATCAAGTAGTTGTAATTTCATGGTAAATGATATTTATGCATATGACCTAATCAACATGGTAATGACAAGTTTTATTTTAATCTAAAATCTGATTTCTATGGACCTTGCAGCTATTAACATATTGACAATCACATTGATCCAGTGGATTCGCTGTGCACAGCTACATAGGATGAAGACCTCTGAGTCGGCGCCTTAAGCACCAACACGGAGAACCACCGCCAGGAATTCTGGGTTGGTTCAACAAGATGCGACGTGGTCACTCACCCAGATCTCGTCTTTGTTCGCTCGACCGTGGTTGACTAGGTGTTGGTCAACCATTGACTTCTGAAAAAAATAAAAACTTAAATAATTTAAAAAATCAAACAAAATTTTCTCAAAAAGTTCACGGATTTCAAAAAAACTCATGAATTTCAAAACGACATTGTGATTTCGGAAAAAGTTCATGGATTCGGAGAAGTTGCAGTGATTTAGAAAAGTTGATTTGAAAAAAATTCATCAATTTTGAGAAAGAAGGTTAACAAATTGAAGAAGTTTACAAATTTTGAAAAGAAAGTTTAAGGATTTGAAAATGTATCATTGATTTTGGAAAAAATAAAGTAATTGAAAACAAGTTCACGAATTTGAAAAAAAAGGTTCAATGATTTTGAAAACAAAATGATCATGTAAAAATTTCGTGGATTTAAAAAAAGTTTGCAAATTTGGAAAAAAGTCACTGATTTCAAAAAAAGTTCATGAATTCAAAAAAATGACAAACTCAAAAAAGTTCACGGAAATAAAAAAATCACGAATTCGATGTAAGTTTTTAAATTTGAAAAAAGATCAAGCATTTAAATATAGGGAAAGGGGGGAAGAACAAGAAACAAGAACAAGAAAAAAAAGAAAAACCGAATGAAAAGCATCTAGAAAACCAAAAAAAGAAAAGAGAAATAACTGGTCACAAGCTTCCCAAAACTGGTCGGAAGCTTCTAGAAGCTTCATGAAACTGATTGGGTTTGCAATAATTTTTTTTGCATACGATGGAACATTTGAACCAGAAAAAAGAGTTAATGGGTTGAGCCCAAAGGGGGAGGGGTGTCCACCGATTTGCACCAACAATATTAACATGTGCAGCCGGCGCCAAATAGGACCAGGGCTTGTGATGTCTCTCCAGCATGCTCCCCCACCCCAGCTGATCTAGTGGGCTCGCTGGCTAATGGGGTTCCTTCTCTACCACCAACGTCACCTACGGGTTAATGGACCGAGCCCAAAGTGGGAGGGGTGTGCAACGATTTGCGCCAACAATATTAACCGGTGCAGCGGGCGCCAAATAGGACCAGGGCTTGTGATGTCTCTCCAGCGCGCTCCCCCACCCCAGCTTATCTACTGGGCTCACTGGCTAATGAGGCGCCTTCTCTACCGCCAACGCCACCTACGGGTTATGTTGTTGCATCTCCTGTAGCCGCCCCCTTACCTCGGCCCTGGCCGATTACTCGAGGCCACTGCGATGTCTTTGTCCCAAAGCAACACACTGACGGGACGGTTGCATGGCATGCTGCTTACATGGGCCATGCATTCTCTCGTGCGACACCTGCATGATGTGATCATCTTGAGGTTTCTGCACATTCCTCATTGGGGCACTCAAATGGAGACTAAGTTTGGTGCTTTAATGAAAAATGGTATGTGGCAACTGGTACTTCCTATCCCTCGTGTTAAATCTCAACGATTCCAAGTGGGTATTCAAAGTTAAGAATCATGTCAATGGTTTTGTTGAACATTAGAAAGTGTGCCTTGTTGCTTAAGGCTTTAAATAGCACTAGGATCTCAACTATGAAGAAACCTTCAGTACGGTTGTCAAGCATCCCTACCACTGGACTACTTTTGACTTTGGTTGTTTCTCGTGGCTGGTATCTTTAGCAATTGTATATTCAAAGTGCATTCCTCAATGGTTTTCTTGATGAAGAGATATACATGAAACAATCGGCTGGTTTTGAAGATCCAAATAAGCCTCAACATTGTTGTCGTCTCATCAAGGCGCTTTATGAGCATAAACAAAGGCCCCGAGCCTGGCATCACTGCTTGAGTTATGTTCTTGGTGCATTGGGTTTTACTCCTTCGATTGCTGGTACTTGTTTGTTTATTCTCCATCATCCCAATGTTATCATGTATCTGCTAGTCTATGTTGATGATATGATTGTCATTAGATCAGTTGCACTTGCCATCCCTCGCCCCATTGTTGAGCTCAGTTCAGACTTTGCCATCAAAGATATTGGCACTCTTTATTATTTCTTCAGGATTGAGGTTGGCGTTCTTCTGATAACTTGGACCTCAGCCAGTGCAAGTATGCTTTGGAGCTCTTTGCCTGTGCTAATATGTTAAAGTGCAAACCTGCTCACACTCATATGCCAGCTTCAGAGAAGTTATCTCAGGATGAATGTGATTTGTTGTATGCAGATGATGCCACTAAGTATCATAGTATTGTAGGAGATCTTTGTTATTATACCTTCACTCGCCTAGATATTTCCTTTGTAGTCAATAAAGTTTGTCGATACCTTCATGAATATCGTACATCTCATTGGGCCACAATCAACCGCATATTGTGGCACATCTGGTTTACTATTTTTGCTGGCATGCTTCTTTGCCCTTGCTCTTATTCATTTTTATCTGCTTTCTCTGATGTGGATTGTGTTGGCAGTGTTGATGACCGCCGATCAACGGGGAACGTGCTATCTTTTGTGGTGGCAACTTGATCGCTTGGAGTGCATGTTAGCAGGCTACGATTTCTCGCTCAAGTACGAAGTCTGAATACCAAGCACTAGCTAATGCGATAGCTGAGCTCATTTAGGTGCAATCTTTACTTTAGAAACTTGTTGTGTCACAACCACGTCATACGGTCCTCTTGTGTGATAATATTGATGCCACATGTCTATCATCTAATACAATGTTTCATGATCGTATAAAACACATTCAAAGTTGATTTTCATTTGGTACGTGAGTGGGTTTCTTAGAAGGAGTTACAAATCAACTTTGTATCTTTCAAAGAATAGCTTGCTGATATATTTACTAAACGAAAGTACCCTTCTGAGCTCGATCTCAAATGACCTTGGATGGACAACAAAATCAAAAAATCTG
Organism: Triticum dicoccoides; assembly: GCF_002162155.2. Lineage (NCBI taxonomy): Eukaryota > Viridiplantae > Streptophyta > Magnoliopsida > Poales > Poaceae > Triticum > Triticum dicoccoides. The sequence goes on from NC_041380.1 coordinate 157,166,065, forward strand.
AAATATTTTTGTGGTAAACTTTGACAAATGTTCTGAGTGTTTGCAAATTTTCATCTTGAGATCACATTCATGGAAGGCATGACAGAAAAAACAAAATCAATGCTCCAAAATGCTTTCAAAAGTAGCATTTTTTGGAGAGAATGTTCATTTCTTAGCCCGAGCTCATCTGCACGCTATGAAAAGTAAACTAAAAATAATAAAATAAAATAAAAATCTGACTTTTTTGCATGGCGGATGTTTAGTGCATGAGGTCCGTTCCTAATTTCAGATCGATTGGACATCTAAGTAGCTCTCAGGAAAAAATCGGTTTGAACAGTACGTGAACAGTACACTGTTTCATGATATGTCTCCAATGTATCTATAATTTTTTATTGTTCCATGTTGTTATATTATCATTATTGGATGTTTTACCATCATTTTATAGCAACTTTATATCATTTTTTGGGACTAACCTATTGGCATTGTGCCCAGTGTCAGTTGCTGTTTTTTACTTCGCAGAATATCAATACCAAACGAAATCCAAATGCCATGAAACTTTTTGGAGATTTTTTTCTGGCCAGAAGACACCCTGGGAGCCAAAGGAGCACACGAGAGGAGGCCCGTGGGGCCCACTAGGCACTAGGGAGCGCCAGAGGCCCCCGACATGCCCTGGTGGGTAGTGTAGCCCACGGGAAGCTTCTTGACCTACCTTCGCCTCTATAAATACTCTAAATCCCAAAAACCCTAGGGGAGTTGACGATACACGTTTCTAGTCGCCGCAAGTTCCAGAACCACGAGATCCAATCTAGGGGCCTTTTCCGGCACTCTGCCAGAGGGGGCAACGATCACGGAGGGGTTCTTCATCAAACTTGTTGCTCCTCCGATGATGCGTGAGTAGTTTGCCACAGACCTATGGATCCGTAGCTAGTAGCTAGATGGATTCTTCTCTCTTTTTGATCTTCAATACAATGTTCTCCTTGATGTTCTTGGAGATCTATTTGATGTAACTCTTTTTGCGGTGTGTTTGTTGGGATCCGATGAATTGTGAGTTTATGATCAGATTTATCCATGAATATTATTCGAGTCTTTGTTGAACTCTTTTATGCATGATCTTTATAGCTTCGTATATTTTTTCTTGCCATGGGAAGAGGTGCTTTGTGATGGGTTCGATCTTGCGGTGCTCAATCTCAGTGACAGAAAGAGACATGACACACATGCATCATTGCTATTAAGGGTAAAAAGATGGGGTTTGCTCGTACGTGGGTTTATCTTGTCTATATCATGTCATTGTTCTTATTGCATTACTCTGTTTTTCCATGAACTTAATACACTAGATGCATGTTGGATAGTGGTCGATGTGTGGAATAATAGTAGTAGATGTAGGAAGGAGTCGGTCTACTAATCTTGGACGTGATGCATATATACATGATCATTGCCTTGGATATCATCATAATTATTTGCTTTTCTGTCAATTGCCCAACAATAATTTGTTTTTCCACCATATGCTATTTTCTTGAGAGAAGCCTTTAGTGAAAACTACGACCCCCGGGTCTATTTCCTATCATATTAAAACCAAAAATATCTTGCTGCAATTTTTATTTATTTATTTATTTTGTGTTTTAGTTAGATCTATTTATCAAATCTCATACAATTTAATCTATCTCAATACCGTTGAGCGGCTGACAACCCCTTCACGTGTTGGGTTGCAAGTATTTGTTGTTTGTGTGCAGGTGTTGTTTACGTAGTGTTGCTTGGTTCTCCTACTGGATTGATAACCTTGGTTTCAAAACTGAGGAAAATACTTACCTTTGTCGTGCTACATCATCCCTTGTTCTTTGGGGAATTACCAACACAGATACAAGCAATCATTTCACAGACCCCAAATTTGTCTTTTTAGCTGAGAGCTACTCAAATGTCTTAACGAGCTGAAATTTTGCACGAACCTCACACACTGGAACATCTTCATGCAAAAAATAGTTTTATATTTTTCGAGTATTTTTTTAATTTACTATTCATGGCAGGAGTAGATGATCTCGGGAACCAAATGTCCCTTCTCTTTATGAAGCATCAATTTTGTTTTTTGTCACACCTTACATGAATGTGATCTCATGATGAAAATTTGTCAAAGTTTACCAAAAATCAGAATCTTTTGAACGTTTACAATTATCTTAGTTTTACTGGTCATCCGAGCTCATTTGAAGTTGAGCTCGGATACTCCGTGCCATTTACTAAACCGCTACCTCTTCCATTGTTTGAGGCATGTAAGTGCAATCTCAATCTTCATGAGCCACTTGAGATTGAGGTAGGGTATTAACTGTATTGCTATGTCAGTTTAAACCCAGAGATGGTGTTGGGACCTAGAACCTAAGCACATAGATCTAGCTGAACAACCCATATAAGTATTTGAGACCTCGCGCATGGTACACAATGGTTGCTGCCAATACCTTGGCCAGAATTGTTTGCACCTTTTGGCTCGAACTTATATAGCATTGTCATGTAACATATCATATAAACCTGTGAGTCCTCACTCTCGGTACAAACCGGCTGCCACCTTACCTAGGCCGGACCGTTAGCGACTTTTGGCTCACTTATATGAATATGTTGTTAGCAACTATACGACAAAGAAACCGGCTCGACATGATTAGTTATAAACCAAAGTGGTACAAACGTGCAAGAAAAGACAAGGTAACCTGACAGAGCACGTGTCGGTCATCAACGTGTGAATCCAAGTTGTAGCAGCCTACAAGGACTTAAGTGTAACAGGGTTTTGCTGACAGGGTTGTACAACTGGGGTGTTACATAGGGATTTATTATTGCTTGGAATATATAGATGACAAGAAAGGTTAAACAAACCAACGGAATGGAAAATGTGACTATTAGATTTAAACAGAACAATGGAAAGGAAAGGGTGTATACACGAGTATTAGGTGTATCTCCTTCCCAGGAGCAAGCAGAACGGGATAATCATGACAAGACTACAAGTAGTTAACCAACTAGGGGAAAGGGCGGGGAAACTCATGATGTTACCCATACAATGGTGTTCAGATAATTGATCAAGAAACAGTTAGTATTATGCTTACAAGGTTCTTGTTCATGTTTGAGTACCACGGTCATGCTTCGGGATAGCATTGACATAGTCATCAGTTAAAGGTCAGTCATTGTATACACAAAGGATCCATCGGAAACAACTTAGAAATTAAGTCATATAATTTCAGCAAGGAAATGATGAGGATGAGGACGAGGGGCTCAGCAACAATTTATCGATACGGCAAGGATGGTATTTCTCATCATGAATTTGATTGACAACCTGGAAGAGCTCAGAATGTTGATGATGATCACGACATATTTGTCGAGAGGTTCCATGAAGATGTAATCGATCAGCAATGACATCAAGTCAAAGGAATGATGAAGTGAAAGGTTATTGGAACGATGGGTATGACACAAACTTGGAATCAAGCTTGTTGTTCAAGGTGAAACAATTTGACGAGGAAGGTCGACGTAAGATTAGCTCATCGTCAAAATTTATGCTCCGGGAAGAAGGACCAGGTAGCATAGCTAAAGTTAGCATGATAATGATGTAGCCAATCAGGTTAGGAATGACGTGATGAAGTATTAGACTTCCCAACAACAAAGTACTAGTAGTACTAAATCACGGTGTTGATTCGATTCACTATTTGGTGTTCTCGGTTGACGACAACCCTGAACCCATGGAGTGACTATGACAAGGAAAGGTACTACTTCATCATATATTCATAAGATGTAGTGCAGTGGGGTGATATCCTCAAGATACCAGGGGGTAATACTCGAAGGTAGATCAAAATAAAGTTTGGGTAGGCATATTGATGTGCATAAGGCAAGTACTTTAACTAGTCCAAGAAATGGGATCAAAGAAGGACAATATGGTCGGAACCACAATTGCAAAAGACCAAATCCCAGATATAAGATGAACTTATACCAAGGGGACAATTTATTTTTAAGAGAGGCTTCACTGATAAGATCTACATCGTGTCCATGGGCATGCACACAAAGTTCAAGGTCGACTCCCACTTTTCCCAGTGCAAAACATTTCATTCACTTCTTGTTTTTGAAGAAGTTGTAATGTTGAATTTTTATCTGATCTACATCGTGTCCATGGGCATGAACACAAAGTTCAAGGTCGACTCCCACTTTTCCCAATGCAAAATAATTCATTCACTTCTCGTTTTTGAAGAAGTTGTAATGTTGATTTTTTATCTGGAAAAACACCAGAAGTGTAGCGACCAGACCTCAAACAGTCTGATCTCTGTGTATTAGTGTCATCCCTGGATCAGTAATGTTGACACACACAGTACTTGAAGGATTTATAACAGAGTGGCAATCACATACTTATTACATCAAATGTCTCAAAAGAGAACTTATTACAATAAATATGGCTTAAGGCCATCTAATACAATAACAGCGGAAGGCTTAGAATATAAAGTGAGTCCATCAACTCCAACGGCATCACTGATTGAAAGACCACGACCTAAGGCTCCTTACTCATCGTCTGAAAAGTCTGCAACATGATACGTTGCAGCCCGAAAATGGGTCAGCACATAGAATATGCTGGCAAGGTAACACAAGAGAATAATGAACAAAATAGAGCTATCACTATATGCATATATGGCTGGTGGAGGCTGTATGGTTGTTATGTTTTGCGTAAAGCCAATTTTTCCCTACTGCAAAGGAATATATTTTATTTAATTACAAAATTTGTTGAAAACATTGAGAATGGTTAACCCCATCTCAATCCCAATTAAAAGTAATCATTAACCCAAAAAAATTATATAATTAAGAGTGATGAGATCCACATGATAATCCAAGAACTAGATACTCAAGATGTCCATAATCGGGGACACGGCTAACCATGATTAGTTTGTACACTCTGCAGAGGTTTGTGCACTTTTCCCCACAAGACTCGATTTCCTCCGTTGGATTTCTCGCACTACATAATGTTTAAGAAACGGATGACCGAGACACAGTCGTTCAGAAGCGTTAGCACCTTACGATGGGTAGACCGGTACACCTACATCCCCTACATCTGCTAGTCTACCACTGTAAGAGTTCACACAACTTAATCAACTATGCTAGAGCCCATAATAGCATGTGGCTGCACATGGAAATTTCCAGTATGAATAATCTTATGATCCCTTTGAGCCTGGGTGGCAGTCCATAGGAGAATCACACGGTACCCCAGGATTTCCAAAAAATACAGGCAATCACTGGGTTCCCCAGGTGCCTCAATACACCCAGATGTGTATTAAAGTTGCCACCTTAAATTGAACCATTAATTAACAATACTCACATCTGTCATGAAAACTCTCAAACCCAATCCACGCCTACGAGCATAGCTTAGCACTATAAGCATAACGTTGAAGTAACTCCCAGGGTTTGATAAAAAATAGGGTAATAGGTTCCTACCTCATCAACTACTTCGCAACCCATAGTTTAATTCAGATCCTAACCATGCAATGTTTGAGGGTTGATCTAATGCAATAAAACTGGGTAGGAAGAGGTATGATCAAAGTGTTACTTGCCTTGCTGATGATCCGCGAAACCTAGAGACTCGTAGTAGCACGCTTCGCACTCCGGGTGTTCTATTGCAAACAAACAAGCATACAATAAGCAATCAAGCAAGGGCACGGGTAAAACTCAAATAAGAGATATAACCAAAAAGTTCAACTTAAGAACTTTGGTTTGCAAAAAGAACCAAATCAAACGAAGCAACAAAACTCAAACGGCGAAAGAAACAGGCTTCTTTTACTAATCTGGACTAAAGTCAAATTTTACAATAGCAAAAACTTGTTTAAGTTGATTAAACGGAAAGAGAGTTTCGAGACGAAACTCTAGGCGTTTGAATCGCCTGATTGCGCTAAACGAGCGAAAAGTTATACTAAAACGAAAATCGGATTAGAAATCACGATCAAAAATAATCGCGGAAAATCCGAGAAAAATAAAAACTGACGAACAGGCTAATGAACGAACGTTCGCTGTCTGCGGCTAAACGGTGAAAACCGTTCGCTAAAACAAACGTAAAAACGGGCGTTCGCTAAATAACTAAACCAAAAAAATAAACCGAATCGGATATAAATAAAAAACGGATCTAGGGTTTTCGAAAAAAACCAAAACGGTTTACTAACGAAAACCGAGGCAACTACCTCGAGGTCCGGCGAGGGTCCAGTGCGGCGGCGTGGGGCGTGGCACGGTGGAGGGTGGCAGGCGGCGCGGGCGATGGCGGCACGGGCGGCGGCGGTGGATCGGGGCTAGGGTTAGGGTTAGGGCGCGGTGGCGGCTTGGGCTGGTCGGGGGCTTGGGTCCGCGGCTTATAAGGGCCGGCCCTAGGAGTCCTGGCCGCTTACGGCCCGGAGTTGGTTCGCCTCTTTTTTTTAAATAATTCCGATGCTCAGAAAATAAAATAAAATAAATACTAAACGGACTCCAAAAATCCCGAAATAAATTTTCCCCGTCCTCTAAAAATAAGCCGGACAAGGTGAACATTTAATTGGGCCTAAAATGCAATTTTGAAAAACACACTTTTTTCCTAATTCAAATAAAATAGCACTAAAACTCCGAATAAAAATCTTATTTGATTTTACTATTAAATCTTCGATATTTCTCTATTTTGAGGAAGTCATTGTATCCTCTCTCTTTTATTTTTATAAAAGAAATAATCGAAGAGTAAATAATTAAAATCAAACGATCCTCTTTTCAAAATTCGGGAAATACTCGAATGTGAAAATAACGAAATCCCCAACTCTGTCCGTGGGTCCTTGAGTTGCGTAGAATTTCTAGGATCAACCAAAATGCAATAAAATATGATATGCAATGATGATCTAATGTATAACATTCCAAATTGAAAATTTGGGATGTTACAAACCTACCCCCCTTAAGATGAATCTCGCCCTCGAGACTCGGGTTGTCTAGAAAATAGGTGAGAGTGATCCTTCCGTAGGTCTTCCTCCAGTTCCCAGGTGGCTTCATCTTCGGTATGGTGGCTCCACTGAACTTTGCAGAACTTGATTACTTTGTTGCATGTAACACGGCTGGCAAACTTGAGTATCTTAACTGGTTTCTCCTCATACGTCAAATCGCTATCCAACTGAATCGCCTCCAAGGGGTCAGTATCTCTTAATGGTATATCGGCCATCTCAGCATGACACTTCTTCAGCTGTGAAACATGAAACACATCATGAACTCCTGACAGTCCTTCAGGTAACTCCAACTTGTAGGCAACTTCTCCCATACATTTCAAAACTTTGTATGGTCCTACAAAACGTGGCGCTAACTTTCCCTTAACTCCAAAGCGCTTAACTCCTCGAAGTGGGGATACACGAAGATACACTCTGTCTCCAACTTCGTAAACTATCTCCTTGCGTTTAGAATCCGCATAGCTCTTCTGCCTGGATTGGGCTACTTTGAGTCTATCGCGAATCAGCTTAACCTTTTCTTCCGATTCCTTAATCAAATCTGGTCCAAACAATTGTCGGTCTCCAACTTCATCCCACAACAACGGTGTTCTGCACCTCCTTCCGTACAAGGCTTCAAAAGGGGCCATCTTCAAACTGGCTTGATAGCTATTGTTATAAGAGAACTCTGTGTAAGGCAAATTATCGTCCCAACTAGATCCATAATCTAGCGCACAAGCTCTCAACATGTCCTCCAGAATCTGATTTACCCTCTCAGTTTGTCCATCTGTCTGCGGGTGAAAAGTTGTACTGAACTCTAGCCTGGTTCCCAAAGTTTCATGCAACTGATTCCAAAACTTTGAAGTAAACTGGGTTCCTCTATTTGATACAATGGTCCTCGGAACTCCATGCAGACATACGATCCTGGTCATGTATATCTTTGCCAACTTAGCACTGGTGTAAGTGGTCTTCACTAGGATGAAATGAGCTACTTTCGTCAAACGATCGACTACAACCCATATCGAGTCATAGCCAGAACGAGTCCTGGGTAATCATGTGATAAAATCCATGCCTAGCTTATCCCACTTCCATTCGGGTATCGGCAATGGCTGTAACAATCCGGCTGGCTTCTGATGCTCTGCCTTCACTCTCTGACATACATCACAAACTGCTACATACTCCGCAATATCCTTCTTCATTCTGGTCCACCAGAAACTGTCCTTCAAATCAAGATACATTTTGCTATTACCTGGGTGAATCGAATATGGTGAATCATGGGCCTCTTGCAGAATCAACTTCCTGATCTCCTGATCATTTGGCACATATACACGGTCCTCAAACCATAAGGTATTGTGCTCATCCTCACGAAATCCTTTAGCCTTTCCTTTACTCATCCTTTCCTTTATCTCGGCAATCTCCGTGTCCTTCTTCTGAGCTTCTCTAATCTTATCCATCAAGGTAGACTGAATTTCCAACGTTGCTACATAACCTCTCGGAACTATCTCCAAACATAGCTCGCGAAGGTCTTCTGCTAACTCATTGGGTAACTCTTCGGTCATGAGGGTATTTATATGACTTTTGCGGCTCAATGCATCGGCTACTATGTTAGCCTTTCCGGGATGATAATGCAATTTCATATCATAATCCTTTATTAGCTCTAACCATCTTCTCTGCGTGAGATTCAATTCCTTCTGCGTGAAGATATACTTCAAACTCTTGTGATCCGTGTATACTTCACAATGGTTTCCGATGAGAAAATTTCTCCATGTCTTCAACGCATGCACTACGGCTGCTAACTCCAAATCATGCATAGCATAATTTAGCTCATGGGGTTTAAGCTGTCGTGAGGCATATGAAACAACTCTTCCTTCCTGCATAAGCACTGCTCCAAGTCCTCGACAAGAAGCATCGCAATATACTTCATAATCCTTGCGTTGATCTGGCAGGATCAACACTAGCGATGTAACCAAGCGTCTCTTCAACTCCTGAAAACTGGCCTCACATTCCTCAGTCCAATTGAATTTGGTGTCCTTCTTTAACAACTTCGTCATTGGCTTTGCAATCTTCGAGAAATTCTCAATGAACCTCCAGTACTATCCTGCGGGTCCAAGAAAACTCCAGATCTCTCCAACTGTCGTGGGTGCTTCCCAATTTGTCACAGTGACGACTTTGTTGGGGTCTACTGCTATTCCTTCTCCGGATATAACATGTCCAAGAAATCCCACTTCCTTTAACCAAAACTCACACTTGCTGAACTTGGCGTATAGTTGATGTTCTTTGAGCTTCCCAAGTACCAAACGCAAGTGGTCCTTATGCTCCTCTTTGTTCTTCGAGTAGACTAGAATGTCATCTATGAACACTACGATGAACTTATCCAAAAACTCCATAAACACTTTGTTCATCATGTTCATAAAATAGGCAGGTGCGTTAGTCAGGCCAAATCACATAACGGTGTAATCATATAGCCCGTACCTTGTGGTAAAAGCTGTCTTAGGTATATCCTGCTCTCGAATCTTCAACTGGTGGTACCCTGATCGCAGATCGATCTAGGAAAACACCTTAGCTCCTTGCATCTGATCAAACAAATCATTGATCATCGGCAGTGGGTACTTATTCTTGATTGTTACTTCATTCAATCCATGATAATCAATGACCATTCTTAATGTTCCATCCTTCTTCTCCACTAGAAGTACTGGTGATCCTCAAGGTGAAGAGCTTGGGCGAATATATCCTTTATCCAATAACTCCTTAATCTCCTTCTTATTTTCCTCCAAATCCTGAGTGGGCATCCTGTACGGTCTCTTAGACATTGGTCCGATGCCTGGCAAAAGCTCAATCAAAAACTCGGTGTCTCTATCTGGTGGCATGCCTGGCAACTCTTCTGGAAATACATCCAGGAATTCCACCACTGGTACTTCCTCATGTACTACTCCCGATAAGCAATTTACTTGAGTCCTATTCGGCACATGCCGTGATACATACTTGATCCTTCTTCCTTCTGGGGTGGTGAGAAAAATCGACTTACTGGCGCAATCGATGTTTCCTCCATACATCGATAGCTAATCCATACCAAGAATCACATCCAAACCTTGCGACTCCAGAATTATCAGGTCTGGGGGGGTGAAATGTGCCTACCTATGGCCAATGGCATCTGAAAACATCCTTGGCTTGCCATGTACTCTGCTCCTGGCGAGCTCACTAACATTGGTGTACTAAGAACTTTGGTGGGAAGTTTATACTTATCCACAAATCCCCTCGATATGTATGAATGAGATGCAATAGTATCAAAAAGAACGACTGCAGTAAATGACTTAACCAAAAACTTACCTATTACTGCGTCTGGCTGGGCTTCAATCTCCTCCACGTTAACGTGGTTCACCTGTCCCCTGGTAAAAGGGTTGGGCTTCTTCCCAGAGCTTCCATTTTCGTTTCCGTTCTTAGCTTCAGGACATTCATTGGCGTAATGTCCGGTCTTCTGGCACTTGTAGCAAGTAACGTGGCTTAGATCCTTCTTGGCAGGTGTTGCTGGGTTGGAACAGTTCTATCTGTTGCTTACTCCATTACCATTTCCGTTCCTGGGGCCACTATGGTTGTGCGAACTTCCTCCATTATGAGTGTGGCCTCCATGGTTATGCACAAGTCCTCCCGAGCTCGGGGTGAAACGGGGTCTCTGCTGAGCTCCAGAATTATACTTCCCTTGTCCATACTTCCTCTTGCGGCTGTCAATCTGCTGTTGCTTCCCTTCAAGCATGAGAGCTCTATCCACCAACTCCTGGTAGTTATTGAAATTTGCTACCATCAACTGCATGCTCAGCTCATCATTCAGTCCTTCCAGAAACTTCTCCTTCTTAGCTGCATCTGTAGCAACGTCATCTGGGGCATAACGTGCTAGCTTACTAAATTCATCCACATATAGGCCAACAGTGCGCCCTCCTTGGCGTAAGTTGCGAAACTCATGCTTCTTCATGGCCATAGCTCCTGCTGAAACATGGGTAGTGCGGAAAGCTTCCTGGAACTGATCCCATGTGACAGTGGCTATAGGATAGGTGACAGTGTAATTCTCCCACCATGAGGTTACTGGTCCATCCAATTGGTGTGTGGCAAAATGCACCTTCTCAGCATCTGTGCATCCTACAGTGTTTAACTCCCTTCCAATCCTGCGGAGCAAATCATCTGCAACTATCGGCTCGGTGCTACTGGAAAACATCGGCGGCTGCAACCTTAGAAAACGAGCTAAGTTATCAACCGGGGGTGGTCGTGGTGGTGGGTTGTTCTTGTTGCCTTGGTTCTGAACTAACAATTGCATCAAGGTATTATGCTGCTGGATCAACTGAGTGAGCTCCGGTGGAAAGGTAAATCCGGGGTCATGTCTCGGAGGCATCTGGGGTTTAGAGAGAAGAGAATAGAATAGAATGAGGTCTAGTGAGAAAACACTACCCATATGCACATGAGACAAACACAATCATTTCAATCAATCAATCGAAGGCATACAATCGGTCTAGAACTTATCATTATAAAAGTGTTTGGACTATACTATTTACATGGTAGACTACTACTACTGTTTTGGTGGTCAACTAGAAATATTGTTCGGTCAAAGATTCCATGATATCTGCTCCAGCTTCATCAACATAGTCATCATCACTATTGTCGGGACCGAATCGGTGTCATCGATGGTGATGTAATCCTCAGGGCGAATCTCCTTGGGTTCTTCATCTTCTTCCCCTGGCGCGGGGTCTCCCATGAAAACTCCTAGCTTCCTTTCCAGGTCGTCATTCTTTTCCACTAGCACGACGATTTCCTCCTCATAATCTTCGCGCGTAGCCTTGAGTTCTTATTCAAGATCCGTGATCCTTGTCATTGCCTTCTTCAAATCCATCATGCATGCACACATCTGATTCTCCTGGCGACGGATGTGCTGGTTTAACTCCTGAATGAAAGCGGCAATTGATCTATCCTTATTGGTGCTGATCATCTCCCATTTCTCATCTCGGCGCCCACAAATCTGGTAGATAGTATCCTTGAGATCCTTTTGGTAAACTTCTCCAATGCATCCCATTATGATGTGAGCTCCCATACTCTTTCCTAGACTCCAGGTTGGTGCATCAAAAGAAAACTCTATGGGCTTAGTGACTAGCATAAATGTCCTTCCTGGTACTTGAACTTCAATCATCCATCGCTCCTCTTCTGATAAAGTGGCATTGTAAGTCCCGGTGAAGCTTGGTATTCCAATGTTTAGGTACTTAGTGACTTCCTTCAAGTGACGTCCAAAAGGGGTGTCTTCATCCGGTCGTGTGAACTTGATCCTTGCATCCGACATCCTAAAGAGTAGAAAAATGGAGAGGAGTTAGAAGTGAGAAGAGATTAGTGATCTAGGGCTTTAGCTTAGTGGTTGTGTCCTACAGTCTGATCTCTGTGTATAAGTGTCATCCCTGGATCGGTAATGCTGACACACATAGTACTTGAAGGATTTATAATAGATTGTCAATCACACATTGAATTCATCGAATGTCTCAAAAGAGAACTTATTACAATAAATATGGCTTAAGGCCATCTAATACGATAACATCGGAAGGCTTGGAAGATAAAGTGAGTCCATCAACTCCAACGGCATCACTGAGTGAAAGACCACGACCTAAGGCTCCTTACTCGTCATCTGAAAAGTCTGCAACATGATACGTTGCAGCCCGAAAATGGGTCAGCACATAGAATATGCTGGCAAGGTAACAAAAGAGAATAATGAACAGAATAAAGCTATCACTATATGCATATATGGCTGGTGGAGGCTGTATGGTTGATATGTTTTGCGTAAAGCCAATTTTCCCTACCGCAAAGGAATATATTTTATTTAACTACAAAATTTGTTGAAAACATTGAGAATGGTAAACCCCATCTCAATCCCAATTAAAAGTAATCATTAACCCAAACAAAATTATATAATTAAGAGTGATGAGATCCACATGATAATCCAAGAACTAGATACTCAAGATGTCCATAACTGGGGACACGGCTAACCATGATTAGTTTGTACACTCTGTAGAGGTTTGTGCACTTTTCCCCACAAGACTCGATCTCCTCTGTTGGATTTCTTGTACTACATAATGTTTAAGAAATGGATGACCGAGACACAGTCTTTCAGAAGCGTTAGCACCTTACGATGGGTAGACTGGTACACCTACATCCCCTACATCTGCTAGTGTACCACTGTAAGAGTTCACACAACTTAATCAACTATGCTAGAGCCCATAATAGCATGTGGCTGCACACGGAAGTTTCCAGTATGAATAATCTTATGATCCCTTTGAGCCTGGGTGGCAGTCCATAGGAGAATCACACGGTACCCCGGGATTTCCAAAAAATACAGGCAATCACATGGTTCCCCAGGTGCCTCAATCCACCCAGATGTATATTAAAGTTGCCACCTTAAATTGAAACATTAATTAACAATACTCACATCTGTCATGAAAACTCTCAAACCCAATCCACGTCTACGAGCATAGCATATCAGTATAAGCATAATGTAGAAGTAACTCCCAGGGTTTGATAATAAACAGGGTAATAGGTTACTACCTCATTAACTACTTCCCAACCCACAGTTTAATTCAGATCCTAACCATGCAATGTTTGAGGGTTTCTCTAATGCAATAAAACTGGGTAGGAAGAGGTATGATCAAAGTGTTACTTGCCTTGCTGATGATCCGCGAAACCTAGAGACTCATAGTAGCACGCTTCGCACTCCGGGTGTTCTATCGCAAATAAACAAGCATACATTAAGCAATCAAGAAAGGGCAGGGGTAAAACTCGAATAAGAGATATAACCAAAAAGTTCAACTTAAGAACTCTGGTTTGCAAAAAGAATCAAATCAAACGAAGCAACAAAACCCAAACGGCGAAAGAAACATGCTTCTTTTACTAATCTGGACTAAAGTCAAACTTTACAGTAGCAAAAACTTGTTTAAGTTGATTAAACGGAAAGAGGGTTTCGAGACGAAACTCTAGGCGTTTGAATCGCCTGATTCTGCTAAATGAGCGAAAAGTTATACTAAAACGAAAATCAGATTAGAAATCACGATCGAAAATAATCGCGGAAAATCCGAGAAAAAGAAAAACTGACGAACAGGCTAATGAACGAACGTTCGCTGTCTGCGGCTAAACGGTGAAACAGTTCGCTAAAACAAACATAAAAATGGGCGTTCGCTAAATAACTAAACCAAAAAAATAAACCGAACTGGATATAAATAAAAAATGGATCTAGGGTTTTCGAAAAAAAACCAAAACGGTTTTCTCACAAAAACCGAGGCAACTACCTCGAGGTCCGGCGAGGGTCCGGCGTGGGGCGCGGCACGGCGAAAGGTGGTAGGCGGCGCGGGCGATGGCGGCACGGGCGGCGGCGGTGGATCGGGGCTAGGGTTAGGGTTAGGGCACGGTGGCGGCTTGCGCTGATCGGGGGCTCGGGTCCGCGGCTTATAAGGGTCGGCCCTAGGAGTCCTGGCCTCTTACAGCCCGGAGTTGGTTTGCCTCTTTTTTTTAAATAATTATGACGCTTAGAAAATAAAATAAAATAAATACTAAACGGACTCCAAAAATCTCGAAATAAATTTTCCCCGTCCTCTAAAAATAAGCCGGACAAGGTGAACATTTATTTGGGCCTAAAATGCAATTTTGGAAAATGCACTTTTTTCCTAATTCAAATAAAATAGCAATAAAACTCCGAATAAAAATCTTATTTGATTTTAATATTAAATCTTCGATATTTCTCTATTTTGAGGAAGTCATTGTATCCTCTCTCTTTTATTTTTATAAAAGAAATAATCGAAGAGTAAATAATTAAAATCAAACGATCCTCTTTTCAAAATTCGAGAAAAACTCGAATGTGAAAATAACGAAATCCCCAACTCTCTCTGTGGCTCCTTGAGTTGCGTAGAATTTCTAGGATCAACCAAAATGCAATAAAATATGATATGCAATGATGATCTAATGTATAACATTCCAAATTGAAAATTTGGGATGTTACAAACCTACCCCCCTTAAGATGAATCTCGCTCTCGAGATTCGGGTTGGCTAGAAAATAGGTGAGAGTTATCCTTCCCTAGGTCTTCCTCCCGTTCCCAGGTGGCTTCATCTTTGGTACTGTGGCTCCACTGAACTTTGCAGAACTTGATTACTTTGTTGTGTGTAACCCGGCTGGCAAACTTGAGTATCTTAACTGGTTTCTCCTCATATGTCAAATCGCTATCCAACTGAATCGCCTCCAAGGGCACGGTATCTCTTAATGGTATATCGGCCATCTCAGCATGACACTTCTTCAGCTGTGAAACATGAAACACATCATGAACTCCTGACAGTCCTTCAGGTAACTCCAACTTGTAGGCAACATCTCCCATACGTTTCAAAACTTTGTATGGTCCTACAAAACGTGGTGCTAACTTTCCCTTAACTCCAAAGCGCTTAACTCCTCGAAGTGGGGATACACGAAGATACACTCTGTCTCCAACTTCGTAAACTATCTCCTTGCGTTTAGAATCCGCATAGCTCTTCTTCCTGGATTGGGCTACTTTGAGTGTATCGCGAATCAGCTTAACCTTTTCTTCTGATTCCTTAATCAAATCTGTTCCAAACAACTGTCGGTCTCCAACTTCATCCCACAACAACGGTGTTCTGCGCCTCCTTCCGTACAAGGCTTCAAAAGGGGCCATCTTCAAACTGGCTTGATAGCTGTTGTTATAAGAGAACTCTGCGTAAGGCAAATTATCGTCCCAACTAGATCCATAATCTAGCGCACAAGCTCTCAACATATCCTCCAGACTCTGATTTACCCTCTCAGTTTGTCCATCTGTCTGCGGGTGAAAAGTTGTACTGAACTCTAGCCCGGTTCCCAAAGTTTCATGCAACTGATTCCAAAACTTTGAAGTAAACTGGGTTCCTCTATCTGATACAATGGTCCTAGGAACTCCATGCAGACATACGATCCTGGTCATGTATATCTTTGCCAACTTAGCACTGGTGTAAGTGGTCTTCACTGGGATGAAATGAGCTACTTTCGTCAAACGATTGACTACAACCCATATCGAGTCATAGCCAGAACGAGTCTTGGGTAATCCTGTGATAAAATCCATGCCTAGCTTATCCCACTTCCATTCGGGTATCGGCAATGGCTGTAACAATCTGGCTGGCTTCTGATGCTCTTCCTTCACTCTCTGACATACATCACAAACTGCTACATACTCCGCAATATCCTTCTTCATTCCGGTCCACCAGAAATTGTCCTTCAAATCCAGATACATTTTTCTATTACCTAGGTGAATTGAATATGGCGAATCATGGGCCTCTTGCAGAATCAACTTCCTGATCTCCTGATCATTTGGCACATATACACGGTCCTCAAACCATAAGGTATTGTGCTCATCCTCACGAAATCCTTTAGCCTTTCCTTTACTCATCCTTTTCTTTATCTTGGCAATCTCCTTGTCCTTCTTCTGAGCTTCTCTAATCTTATCCATCAAGGTAGACTGAATTTCCAATGTTGCTACATAACCTCTTGGAACTATCTCCAAACATAGCTCGCGAAGGTCTTCTGCTAACTCATTGGGTAACTCTTCGGTCGTGAGGGTATTTATATGACTTTTGCAGCTCAATGCATCGGCTACTATGTTAGCCTTTCCGGGATGATAATGCAATTTCATATCATAATCCTTTATTAGCTCTATCCATCTTCTCTGCGTGAGATTCAATTCCTTCTGCGTGAAGATATACTTCAAACTCTTGTGATCCGTGTATACTTCATAATGGTTTCCGATGAGAAAATGTCTCCATGTCTTCAACGCATGCACTACGGCTGCTAACTCCAAATCATGCATAGCATAATTTAGCTCATGGGGTTTAAGCTGTCGTGAGGCATATGAAACAACTCTTCCTTCCTGCATACGCACTGCTCCAAGTCCTCGACAAGAAGCATCGCAATATACTTCATAATCCTTGCATTGATCTGGCAGGATCAACACTGGCGATGTAACCAAACTACTACAAGGGCGAATCTCCTTGGGTTCTTCGTCTTCTTCTCCTGGCGCGGGGTATCCCATGAAAACTCCTAGCTTCCTTTCCAGGTCGTCATTCTTTTCCACTAGCACGACGATTTCCTCCTTATAATCTTCGCGTGTAGCCTTGAGTTCTTATTCAAGCTCCGTGATCCTTGTCATTGCCTTCTTCAAATCCATCATGCCTGCGCACATCTGATTCTCCTGGTGACAGATGTGCTGGTTTAACTCATGAATGAAAGCGGCAATTGATCTATCCTTACTGGTGCTGATCATCTCCCATTGCTCATCTCGGCGCCCACAAATCTAGTAGATAGTATCCTTGAGATCCTTTTGGTAAACTTCTCCAATGCGTCCCATTATGATGTGAGCTGCCATACTCTTTCCAAGACTCCAGGTTGGTGCATCAAAAGAAAACTCTATGGGCTTAGTAACTGGCATAAATGTCCTTCCTGGTACTTGAACTTGAATCATCCAGCACTCCTCTTCTGATAAAGAGGCATTGTAAGTCTCGGTGAAGCTTGGTATTCCAATGTTTAGGTACTTAGTGACTTCCTTCAAGTGACGTCCAAAAGGGGTGTCTTCATCCGGTCGTGTGAACTTGATCCTTGCATCCGCCATCCTAAAGAGTAGAAAAATGGAGAGGAGTTAGAAGTGAGAAGAGAGTAGTGATCTAGGGCTTTAGCTTAGTGGTCGTGTCCTACAGTCAACCTGGCTCTGATACCATCTTTGTAGCGCCCAGACCTCAAACAGTCTGATCTCTGTGTATAAGTGTCATCCTTGGATCGGTAATGCTGACACACATAGTACTTGAAGGATTTATAACAGAGTGTCAATCACACACTAATTATATCGAATTTCTCAAAAGAGAACTTATTACAATAAATATGGCTTAAGGCCATCTAATACGATAACATCGGAAGGCTTGGAAGATAAAGTGAGTCCATTAACTCCAACGGCATCACTGAGTGAAAGACCACGACCTAAGGCTCCTTACTCGTCGTCTGAAAAGTCTGCAACATGATACGTTGCAGCCCAAAAATGGGTCAGCACATAGAATATGCTGGCAAGGTAACAAAAGAGAATAATGAACAGAATAAAGCTATCACTATATGCATATATGGTTGGTGGAGGCTGTAATGTTGATATGTTTTGCGTAAAGCCAATTTTCCCTACTGCAAAGGAATATATTTTATTTAACTACAAAATTTGTTGAAAACATTGAGAATGGTAAACCCCATCTCAATCCCAATTAAAAGTAATCGTTAACCCAAACAAAATTATATAGTTAAGAGTGATGAGATCCACATGATAATCCAAGAACTAGATACTCAAGATGTCCATAACCGGGGACACGGCTAACCATGATTAGTTTGTACACTCTGCAGAGGTTTGTGCACTTTGCCCCACAAGACTCGATCTCCTCCGTTGGATTTCTTGCACTACATAATGTTTAAGAAATGGATGACCGAGACACAGTCTTTCAGAAGCGTTAGCACCTTACGATGGGTAGACCGGTACACCTACATCCCCTACATCTGCTAGTCTACTACTGTAAGAGTTCACACAAGTTAATCAACTATGCAAGAACCCATAATAGCATGTGGCTGCACACGGAAGTTTCCAGTATGAATAATCTTATGATCCCTTTGAGCCTGGGTGGTAGTCCATAGGAGAATCACACGGTACCCCGGGATTTCCAAAAAACGCAGGCAATCACTAGGTTCCCCAGGTGCCTCAATCCACCCAGATGTGTATTAAAGTTGCCACCTTAAATTGAACCATTAATTAACAATACTCACATCTGTCATGAAAACTCTCAAACCCAATCCACGTCTACGAGCATAGCATAGCAGTATAAGCATAACGTAGAAGTAACTCCCAGGGTTTGATAATAAACAGGGTAATAGGTTCCTACCTCATCAACTACTTCCCAACCCACAGTTTAATTCAGATCCTAACCATGCAATGTTTGAGGGTTGATCTAATGCAATAAAACTGGGTAGTAAGAGGTATGATCAATGTGTTACTTGCCTTGCTGATGATCCACGAAACCTAGAGACTCATAGTAGCACGCTTCGCACTCTGGGTGTTCTATCGCAAACCAACAAGCATACAATAATTAGTCAAGCAAAGGCACGGGTAAAACTCGAATAA
Source organism: Triticum dicoccoides (assembly GCF_002162155.2). Lineage (NCBI taxonomy): Eukaryota > Viridiplantae > Streptophyta > Magnoliopsida > Poales > Poaceae > Triticum > Triticum dicoccoides. The sequence goes on from NC_041380.1 coordinate 157,185,155, forward strand.
GAGATCTAACCAGAAAGTTCAACTTAAGAACTCTGGTTTGCAAAAAGAATCAAATCAAACAAAGCAACAAAACTCAAACGGTGAAAGAAACCAGCTTCGTTTACTTATCTAGACTAAAGTCAAATTTTACAGCAGAAAAAACTTGTTTAATTTGATTAAACATAAAGAGGGTTTCGATATGAAACTCTAGGCGTTTGAATCGCCTGATTCCGTTAAATGAGTGAAAAGTTATACTAAAACGAACATCAGATCAGAAATCGCGATCGAAAATAATCGTGGAAAATACAAGAAAAAGAAAAACTGACGAACAGGCTAACGAACAAACGTTCACTGTCTGCAGCTAAATGGTGAAAACCATTCGCTAAAACAAACGTAAAAACGGGCGTACGCTAAATAATTAAACCGAAAAAAATAAACCGAACTGGATCTAAATAAAAAACGGATCTAGTGTTTTCGAAAAACAAAACAAAACGGTTTTCTCATGAAAACCGAGGCAAGTACCTCGAGGTCCAGTGAGGGTCCGGCGCTCCAGCTCGGCACGGAGGTGGGTCGTAGGTGGCGCGGCGCGGTGCAGCGGCGGCGCGGGCGGTGGCGGCGGATCGGGGCTAGGGTTAGGGTTTGAGCACGGTGGCGGCTTGGGCTGGTCGGGGGCTCGGGGCCGCGGCTTATAAGGGCCGGCACAAGGAGTCCTGGCCGCTTACTGACCGGAATCGGTTCACCTCTTTTTTCTAAAATAATTTCGAGGCTCAGAAAATAAAATAAAAGAAATACTAAACGGACTCCAAAAATCCTGAAATAAATTTTCCCTGTCCTCTAAAAATTAGCCGGACAACGTGAACATTTATTTGGGCCTAAAATGCAATTTTGAATAACGCACTTTTTTCCTAATTCAAATAAAATAGCAATAAAACTCCGAATACAAATCTTATTTGATTTTAATATTAAATCATTGATATTTCTCTATTTTGAGGAAGTCATTTTATCCTCTCTCTTTTATTTTTATAAAAGAAATAATCGAAGAGTAAATAGTTAAAGTCAAACGATCCTCTTTTCAAAATTCGAGAAAAACTCGAATATCAAAATAACGAAATCCCCAACACTCTATGTGGGTCCTTGAGTTGCGTAGAATTTCTAGGATCAACCAAAATGCAATAAAATATGATATGCAATGATGATCTAATGTATAACATTCCAGATTGAGAATTTGGGATGTTACAAGAAGAGTATGACTATGACTCGTGAAAACTCTCGGGTTCACACGGATTAGGGAAGGCATAGGTTCAACCCATAGGGTAACTTAGGAACATACACCACAAACTTCAAGAGCAAATAACGCAAGCTCGAAAGTAGAACATGGTAGGCCAAATCAGAGGATACAATTTACCAAAGACATTATGTATCCGTTAAGAACTCACAAAATTATTGAATATGATGGACACTGTCGGATAACAATCTGTCACGACCGGTTTTCCAATAAAAATATTTATTGATAAACCAGTCTTTTGAGTCCAGTATGAGAGAAATCCTCCTCAATGGTAGACAATTTCTTGATACAATAAGCCAGTAGCATAAAATATATTACAGGGTTGAACTGCGGCTGCTCAACCAAATCATTACAAGCACACCAATAATCATACATAATGGCGGACAGGACACACTGGTGTGGAGACATACTACTGACTCATTGATAGGTTGGTGGTGGAAAAGCACAGCGGGGAAGGAAATACAAGACTCTAAGAATATCATTTCATCGAACGTCGGGGTGAGGCTCGATAAATTTATTTGGTAGCGGAAGCGGATATAAAACAGTGGCCAAATCCAGGGTCGCACGAGACTGACTGGACTCCTCTAAGTGTCGGACTCGCTATCGAATTCTTCATCCATGAGATCGCCTTCGTCAGCATCTGGCCAAATCAACAAGCCAGTGAGTACTTTGAAAGTACTCGCAAGACAGTTCGGACGTAAGATATAACAAATGCATGCATGGATGCAACATGATTAATTCCTTAATGCACAATAAATAAAATTGGCATAACGGGTAAGTAAAAAGGGAAAACGGCGGTAGTCCGCCTGAAATTCCACAGAACATAAATAAGGACCGATCGGGTGTCTGAAGCGACGCCTCGAAAGGTGAACAAATAAAAATAAGGAAAATGATGCCACAGTTGGGCATCTTAGCGACACCACATAAAGGGCTTTTAAAAGAAATGCCACGGTCGGACGTCTGAGCGACATCGCAGAAAGGGCTTTAAAAGAAATGCCACAGTCGGACGTCTGAGCGACATCACAAAAAGGGCTTTAAAAGAAATGCCACAGTCGGACGTCTGAGCGACATCGCAGAAAGGGCTTTAAAAGAAATGCCACAGTCGGACATCTGAGCGACATCACTTAAAGGGCTTTAAAAGAAATGCCACAGTCGGACGTCTGAGCGACATCACATAAAGGGCTTTTATTCACAAGTAAATAATACTCATAATAAACATTCAATTCATGAAAACAAACGGGTTAGTCCATCCACAGGAGTGATCATTTAACCGGACTTAGCACTCATGCGATTCACCGGAGTCTCTGTCATCAAAGCTGACAATTGATTAGGATAAGAAGGAACGAAACTTGACATGGAAGAGATGATTTGGAGGAATATATGACTCTGCAGAGTTTGTACAAAATTTTTCCCACAGTCAACGGATTTCCGTAGTCACGAAGGACTAGTTCCGTTTACGGTATTTCAGAAGAAAACACAGCTAACCGGTACACACCCATCCTACCTCTCGATGCTAGGAATCACCCTAGTCATCGTCCAAGAAAAACTTTTGAGACGGGGAGATCACAATCTCGAATAGCATGGGATCAAATTTATATACGCGCGCTCTAAGGGGTGCCCCCCTCTCGGTCCCAACCGGAAACACCCATGCCCCCTGACCGGATGACTGGCTTTAATCCAGGGCCATGGAACCATCATCACGGCCTCTCCTCTTTGGTGTGTACCATGAAAGCGGTTTGAAACTTACTAAACCATATTCCTTGCGGAAAACATGTGGTAGTACAAGGAAGGAAATGATAGGTACTGGACCGATATGGTTTGACACTAAAGTCACATAGTCTGGCGTAAGACTGGCATGCTACAACACTGCCATCGTACCCATCCTCATGCCAACACATGGCCATTCATATTCTCATTCATCCACATAAGGATCATTGAACTCACCCACCTTGTTATCACATAAAATAACGTTCATCGGTATGCTCACCGGCATGCCATGAAACTAACTAAATGCAAAACATGCCAAGACACTCATCATATCAAAAGTTCAAACATTGCTTGCCTGGTTCAGAGTAGTCGGAGCCTAGCTCGGTGAAGTTCGCGGCTCCGTCACCTCCTTCGGTATCTACGTTTAAAGAAAATATATGCGCTAACGTAAATACCAAGGAGAGCACAGAAGGTAAACCAAATATTTTTCAAATAAATCTGATAAAAAACTAGACAAAAATTTAAAGAGAACAGAAAAAGAATCAATCAAAAATACTTTTCTGATTAAAAGTTATAAGGGTTTTTGTCTAGGGACTTATCTGTAATGAAACAAAAGATTTCCAGGGGCTAGTTTATAAAAACAGAAAACGCTTCGGTAGCGACTACGCCAGCCCGAAGAGAAAACGCATTCTGCCCGAAGGCGCTTCCAGAAAACGATTCGAAGAGAGAGCAGAGAGGCTGACGGTGGGGTCCCACCTGTCAGGTTCAAATGTTTAAACGGGGCGGCAGAGTTCGCCGGCGCCCGAGAGCCGCGGTGGTCGCCGGCGGCGATCCACGACGAGGCAGAGAGATCGGAGAGTACCTCCGTGCTCAGGGTACCCTTCCGCGTCAGTTGATGGTGGTGGAGTCGGTCGGCGAGCACCACGTCGACGGCGAGCTTTGCTCCGGCGGACGGCGGCTCGGGTGGTCGAGGGGCTCGTCGGAGAGGGCTGCAAAGGTTAAATTGAAGAGGGGGTCATGCTCCTGGCAGCTAGAGAAGGTAACGAACGGGGTTTGAGTGCCGGAGATGGCCTCACCAGAACGAATCGGGCTGGAGGCCGAGGCGGGGCGAGGCGGCCGGAGCTGGGGGAGGAGACCTCCTCGAGGTCCCCCTAGTGGCCTGGCGGGGTGTTGGTGAGTAGTGGGGGTGCTGTGTGCACGAGAGTGAGCTCGGGACCCCTTTATATAGGCGGTCCGAGGCGGTTGCCGTGAATGAGGATCACCGGCGAGCGATTACGGTGGCGCAGTGCTCGGTCGGGGTGGTTAGGGGGTCGAGCGTCATCACGGAGGTTCAATGGGTCCGTTTTGGTGTTAAACTGGCCGGGGTTTGGGTGTTAAGGGCGAGCTCGACGGAACGGTGAGGGTGCGGGCCCGTCGGCGGCGGAGAGCGTGTTCCGTGCTTGCCGGCCACGGTGGCTGTGCTACGGGCGTGCGCTGGCGTGCATGAGGCCACGCGGAGAGCCAGGGAGCGATGGGCGGCGCGGAACGGCGTTCTGCCGTGGTGTGCCTCCTACGGCCGCCACGGGAGGTCCCGACGCCGCAGAAGACGCCGGCGAGGGCGAGCCAGCGCGCTACCGACGCCAGGAAGGCTCCACGCACGCGTGTGCAGCTTCGGCCAAGAGGAAGAGGCGGCGAGGAACGTGCCAAGGGCACTGTGGCCGCGTGACTGAAACTGACGGACTGAAGATGACACTGAAAATTGAATTTTCTGAACTTTGAACAGTAACAGTGCCCACCAGGTGTTCGACCGAATGAAATTGGCCTCTGGTGATTTTTCCTTGATCTGATTTTTGGTGGAGTGGCTTCTCCTTGCTCAAGTAGGCTGCATGATTTTTGGTGGAATTTTTGGAGGAGTGTAGATATGAATTTCACCAAATTTGGCAAATCTGGTCCAAACTTGCAGAGACTGAATTTTGAAAATTTTGAAAAGAGGAGGAGTGGATCAAGATGGTTCTGGGTTGTGGGTTCAAAGGACAATCCAGGAGAATTGGTTTGAGGTCAAAACTCAAATGAAAAAGTGTACTTGCTTTGAAAATCCCTCAGGCTCCAAATAATTTTCAGAATTGAATTGAGGGGAAAAATAATTAGAATAAAATCCAAAACCAGTTTGGATTAGTTGGGACAGAGAATTTAGGTTGATCACAAGGGGGAGGGGAGGTTTTGGAGGGGTTTTACCACATGGGCCAAAATGCCAAGTCATGGTGGTTCCAAGATATGAAAATCCCAAATTTCATGGAGTTTCTTTTTAAAAGAAAAAGATTAAACTCCCAAAATAATTTTGGGAGAGAACCAACAGAGAAGAAGTTTCAAAAGGTCAAACACCAAAGTTTGAAGCAAGAATAAAAACCTTGCCAAAGGAAAGAAAGTTTTTTTTAAGAGGAAGGTTTTCTGAAATATTTTAAATGGCCTCTTTTCAAAAACCACAAAGTTTTTTTGCTGAAAACCAAAGTAAAAATTTTGGAGTGTCACAACACCTACCCCCTTAGGAAAAATCTCGTCCCCGAGATTTCAGCTGATCCTTAAATAAGTGTGGATGCTCTGTCCGAAGAAAATCCTCGCTTTCCCAAGTTGCTTCACTGTCGGTGTGATTGCTCCACTGGACTTTGAAAAACTTGATGGTTTTCTGTCGGGTCCTCCTTTCAGACTCCTCTAATATTCTTATGGGACGTTCTCGATAAGTGAGGTCGGGCTGTATGTCAATGTTCTCATGAGATACTTGTTTCTCTGGGTTGCTTACGCACTTCCTTAATTGAGAGACGTGGAACACGTCGTGAATGTCGGACAAGTCTTCGGGTAAGTCTAGCTGGTAGGCTAGAGTGCCTCTTCGTGCCACTATGCAAAATGGTCCAATGAATCTTGGTGCTAATTTTCCTTTAATCTTAAACCGTTGCAATCCTCTCATCGGGGATACTCTCAAGTATACGAATTCACCGGGTTCGAAACTGACCCTACGATGTTTCTGATCATAATAACTCTTCTGTCGACTTTGAGCGGTCTTAAGTCGGTCCCTGATTAGCTTGACTTTTTCCTCGGCTTCTCTGAGCATATCTGGTCCGAAGATGCGGCTGTCTCCGGTCTCTGACCAATTTAACAGGGTACGACATCTCCTTCCGTATAGGGCTTCGAAAGGGGCCATTTGCAGGCTGGCCTGGTAACTGTTGTTGTACGCGAACTCGGCATATGGCAGGCTGTCCTCCCAACTGGTTCCATAGGTGAGGACACATGCTCTCAGCATGTCTTCTAAAACCTGGTTTACGCGTTCTGTTTGTCCATCAGTCTGTGGATGGTATGCGGTACTGAAGGCTAGTTGGGTTCCCAGAGCTTGTTGTAATTGCTCCCAAAATCTTGAGACGAACTGAGTGCCTCTGTCGGAAATTATAGTCTTCGGGACACCGCGCAGACAGACTATGCGGGAAAGATAAATCCTGGCAAGCCTCTGAGTGGTGTAGGTTGTCTTCACTGGAATAAAGTGTGCTACTTTGGTCAACCTGTCAGTGATGACCCATATGGCATCATTCCCGTGTCGTGACCGGGGTAATCCGACAATAAAATCCATCCCTATTTCATCCCATTTCCACTCAGGTATTTTGTTAGGTTGCAGTAGTCCGGCTGGTTTCTGATGTTCAGCTTTTATGCGTTGACATGAGTCGCAACATGCAATAAAAGCGGCTATGTCCCTCTTCATACCGTGCCACCAAAATCTTTCCTGAATATCCTTATACATTTTGGTTCCTCCAGGGTGGATCGAATATGGAGTGGTGTGTGCTTCAGTTAAAACTTGCTGTTTAAGGTCTTCTATGTTTGGCACGCATAGCCTTTCTCCGTACCATAATATTCCTTCATTGTCTATGACGAATTCCGAGGCCTTGCCCATACTCAACTTCCTTTTAATTCCCTCAATGCTGGGGTGACCGGACTGAGCCTCTTTAATTTTCTCCACAAGGTGTGGTTGTATTTCCAAGTTTGATATGGTGCCTTCTGCTACCATTATCAAGTTGAGCTTGACAAATTCTTGATGGAATTCGGGCCTCAAGCTGTGCAGATAGTTCCCGTCGGAGCTGGGGTTCCGACTCAGGGCATCGGCCACTACGTTTGCTTTCCCTGGATGGTAATGGATACCAACATCATAATCCTTTACCAATTCCAACCAGCGGCGTTGCCGTAAATTTAGTTCTGGCTGCGTAAAAATGTATTTGAGGCTTTTGTGATCCGTATATATCTCACATCGATTCCCAAGTAGAAAATGCCTCCATTCCTTGAGTGCATGAATAACTGCTGCCATTTCTAAATCATGAGTGGGATAATTTTCCTCGTGTTTGCGAAGTTGCCTTGAAGCGTAGGCGACAACCTTGCCTTCTTGCATCAACACGCATCTGAGACCCTTTCTAGATGCGTCACAAAATACTTCAAAATTCTTGTGTATATCGGGTACAATTAATACTGGTGTTGTTGTTAATTTCCGCTTTAGCTCTTGGAAACTTTTCTCGCAGGCTTCTGTCCATTCAAACTTCTTATCTTTCTTGAGTAACTGTGTCATAGGCTTGGATATGGTGGAAAATCCTTCAATAAATCTGCGGTAATACCCTGCCATTCCCAAGAAACTTCGTATGTCCGTTACGCTGGCTGGTGACTTCCATTCAAGTACGGCCTTGACTTTCTCTGGGTCCACTGCTATACCGTCTTGAGTCAGCACGTGGCCTAGAAAACCTACTTGTCTTAGCCAAAATTTGCACTTGCTGAACTTGGCATACAATTGGTGTTTCCTTAGCTCTCCTAGTACAATCCTGAGATGTTCTGCGTGCTCTTCTGGTGTTTTGGAGTATACCAGAATATCGTCGATGAATACTACGACGAATTTGTCCATAAACTTCATAAATACTTTGTTCATGAGGTGAACAAAATACGCCGGGGCGTTAGTTAATCCAAATGGCATCACTGTGAACTCGTACAGTCCATATCTGGAGGTGAAGGCTGTTTTGGGGATATCTTCCGTTCGTACCTTCAATTGATGGTATCCTGACCTTAAGTCAATTTTTGAGAATACCTTGGCCTGAGCAAGTTGATCAAACAAATCGTTTATCCTTGGCATCGGGTATTTGTTTTTGACTGTGACCATGTTAAGTGCTCGATAGTCGATACACAATCTCAGCGTTCCATCCTTCTTCTTGGCAAATAAAATTGGTGATCCCCAAGGTGAGGAGCTGGCCCGAATGTATCCTTTATCCAGTAATTCCTTTATTTGCTTCTTCAATTCGATCAAATCGGATGGTGCCATTCTGTATGGTTTCTTGTATATGGGGGTGGTTCCTGGTGCTAGCTCAATGCGGAATTCTATTTCTCGGTCTGGTGGCATACCTGGCAGCTCTTCAGGGAATACATCTGGAAATTCACACACTACTGGAACCTTGTTTAGCTCAGAAACGTCCACCTTATTTAATCTCGGTTGCCGGGGTCTTTTTCCTTCCTTGGCTGATACTCTTATTGTATTCCCTTGGTGGTGTGTGAGAAACACGGTCCTGTTGAAACAGTCGATAAAACCTTTATTGGTGGTTAGCCAATCCATCCCTAGGATGACATCCAGTCCTTTATTTTCCAATACAATAAGATTTGCGTAAAACTCCAATCCTTCAAACTCAATGACCACATTCTGACAGTAATTCTGAGAAACTTGCTGAATCCCGGGGGACTTGATTATTATGGATTTCTCCAAAGGAAGCATCGAAAAATTATTTTGCAAAGCAAAACTTTTCGAGATGAAAGAGTGAGAAGCTCCAGAATCAAACAAAACCATTGCAGGTATTGTGTTGACAGGAAACGTACAGAGTACGATATCCGAAGCATTTTGTGCCTCCTCTTTGGTTACGTGGTTCAGATGACCCTTCCTGTGGTTATTGTTGGGATTGAAATTGTTTCGTTTGGGCGCTGAATTATTGCCGCCGTTGTTCGGCTTTGGGGTTGAGTTCCTTGGCTTGGGGCACTGTTTGGCATAATGCCCTTCTTCTCCACAAGCGTAACAAGTAACGCCGGGGCGATAGGTGAATTCCTTGTTCCTTGCATGAAAATTCTTGATTGGGCGTGAGACATTGGATGAGAATTTGGGGGTCCCACCCTTTTTAAAATCTATCTTGCTTTGGTGATTGCGAGTGTGATTAGTCTGGTCCCTTTTTCGCTTGCGGATATCTTCCAGACTGCGTCTCTCATTTTCCAGAGTAATGGCCTTGTCCTCCAGCGTTTTAAAATCAGGAAAAGTGTGCACGACCAGTTGGCATTTAAGTGCGGGTGCCAGACCGTCAAGGAATTTCTCCATCTTCTTGATTTCAGTCATACGCTCTTCATTGGCGTAGCGGGACAATAGAGTAAATTGACTGTTGTAATCTGACACTGTCATGTTCCTTTGTTTGAGGTCATCGAATTCCCTCTTCTTGATTTTCATAATACTCTTAGGAATATGTGCAGCACGGAAACCTTCCTTGAAATCATCCCAGGTTATGTCATTTTCGTTGGGATGCATGTGCAGAAAATTCTCCCACCACGATGCGGCTGCTCCTGTGAGATAGTGCGGAGCATATAATACCTTCTCGGGGTCTAAACATTTTGCAATAATTAATTTCCTCTCCATATCTCGAAGCCAGTCCTCGGCTTCAAGAGGCTTGTCAGTGTGAGAAAATGTTTGAGGACGTGTCTTCTGTAGCTCAGATAACTTGGAATGTTGCTGATACTGTCCATGATGACTCCCCATGTTGATGACTTGGTTCATCATCTCACGATGTTGTTGCTGACTCTGTTCATAAAGGCGGCACATTTGTGAAAGTGCCGATTCATTGCCCGGTTGGCTTGACTGTCCCTGAGTGAACTCGTTGCTGGGTTGTGCATCATAATTTTCCTCTGATGGAATTGGCATGGAGCGAGTCGAAGGACGAGACATTTTTCACTCTGGGGATATATTTTGTAAAACCCATAAGAAAAGCGGAAAGAGTCGCAAAAACAAATCCATAAAATGCATAAAGCTGGTAGATATTATTAAATACCCAAGCTTACTTAAGAAAAACAAATCGACTTGCGCACGAAGAAGGACTGCTCATTACATATCTTACACGCGGGCGGTAATTATACAGTACATCACTCAGGATATGCGTACATAATCCTGAAATGTTATTAAGGCTAGTGCACTTCTCCTACATGATGCGCAAACAGGCTACTTCTCACAGCCTATGCACATATCTTACAAGCGGTACAATACATGGCAGCTAAGCGTACTCAGGCAGAGATGTTGACGATCTCCCTTGCCCTGCCGAGGGCGAGGCGTAGCGAGGTTGGGGACTCGACTTCCTCCTCGCTAATGGGCTCCATACGTGTAGTGTTGCGCAGAGTGGACGGAGCGGTTGCCAGGGGCGGAGCAACACGTACAGGAGTGGGCGCGAAGGTTGGTGTAGTGCGTGCTGGAGTGGGTGCAATGACTTGGTTAAATTCTTCGGTAGAAGGCAGGCGACGAGTAGGCGTAAAAGATGCTGATGACGAGACAAAAGTCGGTGGCGGAGCGATGGGTAGGAGCTCCCTCCTGTTGGCAGCACAGCCATGGACTGAGTCCATGCGGGTAGCTACGAAGTCGTCCACCAGGTTGTCGAAGGCTGCCTCCAGGGCCCGGAGATACTCAATGAGCATCTCAAAAGCCTCGTCTCGTTCTCCTCTGGGGCAGGAGTATGCGTAGTGACAGGTGTAAGGCACATCGCACGGAATATAACGGTAACGACGAGTCTTCATCACGGGAAGGACATCCCTGAGACGACCTATCGCCTCGCGGGCTGCCATCTGCATAGCATGCCTCTCCGTAGGCATGGCTCTTCCCACGAATCGGAAGCGGCGTAACTCACCACGCCCTCCCTTGAACTGCACCGCGGCCTGGTGCATGGTCAGACTGTCGTTGACTCGGTGCTGGTAGAGTGTGAAGACTGGGCGCACGGATGGCCCCATCACGACCTGAACGATGGAAGAAAGAAGCTTGACGAACCCATCGGGCACGTTGGCGAAGGTCTGAGACTCGCAGCTGACGTCGGCCATCTACAAAAGTAGGCAAAATTCTGCAGGGTCAGATCATAAATTTATGCTGACTGACAGAAAATGACTACCATTGCAAAAATATAAATTAGCTCTATCAGGCTAATAACCAATTAGCGATCGCACCTAGTGGCTTCCTACAGTCAGCCTGGCTCTGGTACCAAGCTTGTCACGACCGGTTTTCCAATAAAAATATTTATTGATAAACCAGTCTTTTGAGTCCAGTATGAGAGAAATCCTCCTCACTGGTAGACAATTTCTTGATACAATAAGCCAGTAGCATAAAATATATTACAGGGTTGAACTGCGGCTGCTCAACCAAATCATTACAAGCACACCAATAATCATACATAATGGCGGACAGGACACAGTGGTGTGGAGACATACTACTGACTCATTGATAGGTTGGTGGTGGAAAAGCACAGCGGGGAAGGAAATACAAGACTCTAAGAATATCATTTCATCGAACGTCGGGGTGAGGCTCGATAAATTTATTTGGTAGCGGAAGCGGATATAAAACAGTGGCCAAATCCAGGGTCGCACGAGACTGACTGGGACTCCTCTAAGTGTCGGACTCGCTATCGAATTCTTCATCCATGAGATCGCCTTCGTCAGCATCTGGCCAAATCAACAAGCCAGTGAGTACTTTGAAAGTACTCGCAAGACAGTTCGGACGTAAGATATAACAAATGCATGCATGGATGCAACATGATTAATTCCTTAATGCACAATAAATAAAATTGGCATAACGGGTAAGTAAAAAGGGAAAACGGCGGTAGTCCGCCTAAAATTCCACAGAACATAAATAAGGACCGATCGGGTGTCTGAAGCGACGCCTCGAAAGGTGAACAAATAAAAATAAGGAAAATGATGCCACAGTCGGGCATCTTAGCGACACCACATAAAGGGCTTTTAAAAGAAATGCCACGGTCGGACGTCTGAGCGACATCGCAGAAAGGGCTTTAAAAGAAATGCCACAGTCGGACGTCTGAGCGACATCACAAAAAGGGCTTTAAAAGAAATGCCACAGTCGGACGTCTGAGCGACATCGCAGAAAGGGCTTTAAAAGAAATGCCACAGTCGGACGTCTGAGCGACATCACATAAAGGGCTTTAAAAGAAATGCCACAGTCGGACGTCTGAGCGACATCACATAAAGGGCTTTTATTCACAAGTAAATAATACTCATAATAAACATTCAATTCATGAAAACAAACGGGTTAGTCCATCCACAGGAGTGATCATTTAACCGGACTTAGCACTCATGCGATTCACCGGAGTCTCTGTCATCAAAGCTGACAATTGATTAGGATAAGAAGGAACGAAACTTGACATGGAAGAGATGATTTGGAGGAATATATGACTCTGCAGAGTTTGTACAAATTTTTTCCCACAGTCAACGGATTTCCGTAGTCACGAAGGACTAGTTCCGTTTACGGTATTTCAGAAGAAAACACAGCTAACCGGTACACACCCATCCTACCTCTCGATGCTAGGAATCACCCTAGTCATCGTCCAAGAAAAACTTTTGAGACGGGGAGATCACAATCTCGAATAGCATGGGATCAAATTTATATACGCGCGCTCTAAGGGGTGCCCCCCTCTCGGTCCCAACCGGAAACACCCATGCCCCCTGACCGGATGACTGGCTTTAATCCAGGGCCATGGAACCATCATCATGGCCTCTCCTCTTTGGTGTGTACCATGAAAGCGGTTTGCAACTTACTAAACCATATTCCTTGCGGAAAACATGTGGTAGTACAAGGAAGGAAATGATAGGTACTGGACCGATATGGTTTGACACTGAAGTCACATAGTCTGGCGTAAGACTGGCATGCTACAACACTGCCATCGTACCCATCCTCATGCCAACACATGGCCATTCATATTCACATTCATCCACGTATGGATCATTGAACTCACTCACCTTATTATCACATAAAATAACGTTCATCGGTATGCTCACCAACATGCCATGAAACTAACTAAATGCAAAACATGCCAAGACACTCATCATATCAAAAGTTCAAACATGCTTGCCTGGTTCAGAGTAGTCGGAGCCTAGCTCGGTGAAGTTCGCGGCTCTGTCACCTCCTTCGGTATCTACGGTTTAAAGAAAATATATGCGCTAACGTAAATACCAAGGAGTGCACAGAAGGTAAACCAAATATTTTTCAAATAAATCTGATAAAAACTAGACAAAATTTTAAAGAGAACAGAAAAAGAATCAATCAAAAATACTTTTCTGATTAAAAGTTATAAGGGTTTTTGTCCAGGGACTTATCTGTAATGAAACAGAAGATTTCCAGGGGCTAGTTTATAAAAACAGAAAACGCTTCGGTAGCGACTACGCCAGCCCGAAGAGAAAACGCATTCTGCCCGAAGGCGCTTCCAGAAAACGATTCGAGAGAGAGAGAGCAGAGAGGCTGACGGTGGGGTCCCACCCATCAGGTTCAAATGTTCAAACGGGGCGGCAGAGTTCGCCGGCGCCCGAGAGCCGCGGTGGTCGCCGGCGGCGATCCACGGCGAGGCAGAGAGATCGGGGAGTACCTCCGTGCTCAGGGCACCCTTCCGCGTCAGTTGATGGTGGTGGAGTCGGTCGGCGAGCACCACGTCGACGGCGAGCTTTGCTCCGGCGGACGGCGGCTCCGGTGGTCGAGGGGCTCGTCGGAGAGGGCTGCAAAGGTTAAATTGAAGAGGGGGTCATGCTCCTGGCAGCTAGAGAGGGTAACGAACGGGGTTTGAGCGCCGGAGATGGCCTCACCAGAACGAATCGGGCTGGAGGCCGAGGCGGGGCGAGGCGGCCGGAGCTGGGGGAGGAGACCTCCTCGAGGTCCCCCTAGTGGCCTGGCGGGGTGTTGGTGAGTAGTGGGGGTGCTGCGTGCACGAGAGTGAGCTCGGGACCCCTTTATATAGGCGGTCCGAGGCGGTTGCCGTGAACGAGGATCACCGGCGAGCGATTACGGTGGCGCAGTGCTCGGTCGGGGTGGTTAGGGGGTCGAGCGTCATCACGGAGGTTCAATGGGTCCGTTTTGGTGTTAAACTGGCCGGGGTTTGGGTGTTAAGGGCGAGCTCGACGGAACGGTGAGGGTGCGGGCCCGTCGGCGGCGGAGAGCGCGTTCCGTGCTTGCCGGCCACGGTGGTTGTGCTACGGGCGTGCGCTGGCGTGCATGAGGCCACGCGGAGAGCCAGGGAGCGATGGGCGGCGCGGAACGGCGTTCTGCCGTGGTGTGCCTCCTGTCGGCCGCCATGGGAGGTCCCGACGCCGCAGAAGACGCCGGCGAGGGCGAGCCAGCGCGCTACCGACGCCAGGAAGGCTCCACGCACGCGTGTGCAGCTTCGGCCAAGAGGAAGAGGCGGCGAGGAACGTGCCAAGGGCACTGTGGTCGCGTGACTGAAACTGACGGACTGAAGATGACACTGAAAACTGAATTTTCTGAACTTTGAACAGTAACAGTGCCCACCAGGTGTTCGACCGAATGAAATTGGCCTCTGGTGATTTTTCCTTGAGCTGATTTTTGGTGGAGTGGCTTCTCCTTGCTCAAGTAGGCTGCATGATTTTTGGTGGAATTTTTGGAGGAGTGTAGATATGAATTTCACCAAATTTGGCAAATCTGGTCCAAACTTGCAGAGACTGAATTTTGAATATTTTGAAAAGAGGAGGAGTGGATCAAGATGGTTCTGGGTTGTGGGTTCAAAGGACAATCCAGGAGAATTGGTTTGAGGTCAAAACTCAAATGAAAAAGTGTACTTGCTTTGAAAATCCCTCAGGCTCCAAATAATTTTCAGAATTGAATTGAGGGGAAAAATAATTAGAATAAAATCCAAAACCAGTTTGGATTAGTTGGGACAGAGAATTTAGGTTGATCACAAGGGGGAGGGGAGGTTTTGGAGGGGTTTTACCACATGGGCAAAAATGCCAAGTCATGGTGGTTCCAAGATATGAAAATCCCAAATTTCATGGAGTTTCTTTTTAAAAGAAAAAGATTAAACTCCCAAAATAATTTTGGGAGAGAACCAACAGAGAAGAAGTTTCAAAAGGTCAAACACCAAAGTTTGAAGCAAGAATAAAAACCTTGCCAAAGGAAAGAAAGTTTTTTTTTAAGAGGAAGGTTTTCTGAAAAATTTTAAATGGCCTCTTTTCAAAAACCACAAAGTTTTTTTTGCTGAAAACCAAAGTAAAAATTTTGGAGTGTCACACAATCCAACAATGTGTCTGGTGGACCGCAAAGAATCTGATGTGAGTATCGATGTTCAACTAGAAGAAGAAATAATGCAAGGGCATCAGATTATAGAAATATCTGGAGAATTTGACGCTTCAATACAAAGGAATTATGGTTTCCAAATTGAGGGATCGGAATCAGACGCTCTCATCAGATGATGAGTAAGTTGAATAGAATTAGAACGACAATCAACCAATGTTTGATCTGCCGAGAACCAGCTCTTGTTCGGAAAGACGTCTGGGCTGGAAGATAATTTTTAAGGATCAACTAAGGATTGCGTGCATTCACACACCTTGAATCAGTGGGCCCAAGATGATAAAGACAAAGGACGTCAAAGAATACTGCTTTGCATATGGAATTACCCATAATGTAAGCAGGCAAATATTTTGAGAGTAATAGGCTATAGTAGATTTTCGAAAGATCGAATAGCATTATGAAGTATCTTGCGAAACACCTGAACAACTGGGGATGAAAGAATCCTCGGTAAGTGTGAGGAATTATTCGTATGGGTATTCATGCGGCAAAGAACTGCAAGGCAGTGGCACAAAGGATTCTTAAAAAGCAGGAGAATATTTCGATGTATCTTGTAGTAACACGAGCAACTAGGATCGAATGTATGAATGACAGTGTAAGAAGTTTATCCATAAGGATACAACGATGGTGGGGGATTGTAAAAGCGATGAGCACAAGTTCTCGGGAGAACATCGGAGAGTACCTTTGGAGTCTTCTGGTAAAGCAGGCGATCATCTGGAATGGAGGGCTCGCTGGGAGGAAGTACTTACACGATCCTAAAGTTAGAGTTAATCAAATCATTTAACCAGAATAGAAGAGAGATCAGAGTCCCAGAGAATAGAAGAGGAGTAAAAGATCCTAATACCACCCAATGGCAACGTGGGCTCGTAAGACACACAGCCATGTTAGTAAAAGTTTTTCAATGACTAGACTCAACTTCGGCCAAGGAGTTGGAAAGGGGGATTCGTACAGATAGTCGGCTCTGATACCAACTTGTGACGCCCCTGATTCAATCGTACCCTAATCATACACACAAATGTGTACGACCAAGATCGGGGACTCACAAGAAGATATCACAACACAACTCTAGGGGACTCACAAGAAGATATCACAACACAAATTAAAATAATACAAGCTTTATATTACAAGCCAGGGGCCTTGAGGGCTCGAATACATCAGCTCAAATACAAACGAGTCAGCGGAAGCAACAATATCTGAGTACATACATAAGTTAAACGAGTTTGCCTTCAGAAGGCTAGCACAAAAGCAACATCGATTGAAAAGGCAAGGCCTCCTGCATGGGAGCCTTCTAACTACTCCTGGTCGTCGGCGGCCTCCACATAGTAGTAGGCACCCTCGGTGTAGTAGTAGTCTTCGTCGAAGGTGGCGTCTGGCTCCTGGGCTCCACCATCTGGTTGCGATGTCCGAGAAGAATGGAAAAGGGGGAAAAGAGGAAGCAAAGCAACTGTGAGTACTCATCCAAAGTACTCACAAGCAAGGATCTACACTACATATGCATCGGTATCAATGAAATGGGTAGTATCTGTGGACTGAACTACAGAATGCCAGAAGATAAGGGGAAAGCCTAGCCTATCGAAGACTAGCATCGTCAAGCAGCTCCAATCATCTTGCAGCATTCAGAAGAGTATAGAATAGCAGTTTATATTTAGAAAACATGTTGTAACATTAGCGCCCAGAGATCACTTCCTCGACTCCCTTCGAGGAAACAATCCCGGAGCCATCATTTCCATTACATGCCTCAACATCTAGTTCTAGTTGTATCGATCGGGATATAACTCTGAGCGTCCGTTACCATGGACCTGGCTATTCGAATTGCTATAATACTTCCCTGCAGGGGTGCACCAACTTACCCAACACGCTCGATCAACTCTATCCGGACGCACCATCAGGTCATGACCGACCTCGGCCAATCAACACACTACAGTCCTACCTAGGCTCAACAGAGAGGCCAGCACGCCGGTCTACATCCTAAGCACGCATGGGGTCTTGGGCCCATCACCCTTTGCACTCCTGCATGTTGCGTGGGCGGCCGGTGAGCAGGCCTAGCCTCCCTTATACAAGAGAAGGTGTTACAGTCCAACCCGGCGCGCGCCGCTCCATCGCTAACGTCTGTTGAGCTTTCGGCTGATACATACAATGCAGAGTGCCCATACTTATTCCCGCGTGGTGGTTAGTGCGAAAAAGGCCAAGAGGCCTACTCGGATCAAATATCAAAACCGTTAGTGTCTTAGTAGTGTGCGGTAACGATCAATGATCCATGATATGTGGTCCCGTCGCCCTGTCTCATGGACTTGTAGTAAGGGCTAAGAATGCCCAGCCGCACCGCATGGAAAACTTGCGGGTAACCTCGTGGATACCCCTCGGGGCCGACCCGATATCATCATGGTTCTGTGGTAAGTCAAAGTAACCGTGTGTCTGAAACATCAAGGGGGAAACCTGAGGAATCGCCCTAATTCCCACTCGATCACTGGTTCAACCGCGGTCTCGGGGTCTACTGGAAAGAAGTAATAGAGGGGAAACACAATAAATGATAGAGCAATCAAAGCATCACAAAGCATAACATGGCAATACGTGGTGCTAGGCGTTGACCTAACGCGGTGCTACACATTGCAGATGGAGGGGGGAAACATCCGAGGATGATTTCCCGGCGTAAGAAGGATTTCGGATAGATGAAACAGAGGGGATGGTTCCATGTTTGGTATGCTAGGGGCATGTGACAGATGAACGAACTGCGTATTCAGATTCGTTGGATTTTTCTGAGCAACTTTCATGTAGAAAACTTTTCCATTCGAGTTACGGTTTATTTTTTATGAATTTTCAAAGTCTTTAAACATTTTTGTAATTATTTTAATTAACTAATTTGACAGAAAAGGAAATATGACGTCATCATGGCGTCATTGCTGCATCACCGGTCAACAGACCAGTTGACCAGTCAACGGGGCCCACATGGGGCCCACAGGCGGTGACTGGGCGATGCCCAGTTGACTCGGTCAACAAGGCCAGTCGGCGTTCTGGGAACGGGGGTCCCCAGACTTGCCTGCCTGTGGCCTGCGGCGTGGCTCAAGTGGGGGCCCAGCACGGCCCATCTTCATCAGCTCAAGCTCAAGACCCTCGTGAGGGGCCAAGCCTCGCGGGGCAGACGATAGGAAGCTTCCTCAGAGGCGGCCTCATCCGACAGGCTCGCGAGGAGGCAGAGGGATCAAGGCAGGAATACCTCGCGAGGAACCCGTGACGCAAGCCATGACGATCGAGACCAGGCGGGCGCCGGCCTACGCAGTGTCCTTGTTTCCCTTTTGGTGCAAAGGGGGCAAGCATAGGCCAAGGCACCGGGCAAAGGTTACTATTCCGGTGCAACAAGACCAAGACCAGCAGAGCGGCAGGACGGAGGTTACCGTGGAGCCCAAGACGGCATCATCACCAGTGCTTTTGGCAGCCGAAGACCACCTTTGGTCAGGATAACTTGTACTATATGTTCCCCTTCAAAATGGCCAATTGTTGGCGCCCTTCCCGCTCATTATTTGGGGAGAGGCCCAGGGCCTCTATAAGTAGAACTAGCCACACAGAGTAGAGGAACATCCAGAAATCTGGTAGAGCCCTAGCAGAGAGAGAGAGAGAGGCGACTGAACTCACCCTAGCAGTTCATCGCACCAGCTCAAGAACACCTCTCGCTAGGCTGTTCTTCCTTTGTACTGTTCATCATCAGCCCCCTGAGGCAATCCACCACACCACACACTGGAGTAGGGTATTACACCACAACGGTGGCCCGAACTAGTATAAACCTTGTGTCCCTTGTGTTGTTCGTTGTTTCCAGTTTAGATCATGCGAGGAGATTGGATGTAGATAGGTAGGGGAGAGATCTCCGCGCGCACCCCAGTGTTCGAACCTCCAGGCTTTGCCGGAACCCAAAATCTGACATTTGGCGCGCCAGGTAGGGGTGCGCCGGAATCTTTCTTCCGTTGTTCGCGTGTGATCTTCTGTTGTGTCCATGGCTGACGCTTGTCGGGCTCGCGCCGAGCGCCGGGCTGCTCTCGCCACCCGCATCACCCAGACAGCGCCCGTCAGCGGATGTCCTCGTCGTTCCCCGTCGCCTGCCGCTAACGCAGCCATCGGCCCAGCGGGGAACGAGCAGCAGGCCTCGTCCCAGCATCCTTCGGTGCGGCGGGAGAGCCGCACCGCCACACCGTCGCTGACTCCAGCCGCTTCATCGTCCCACGCCCGTCGCGCCCCCACGGACGCGCACGCCGCGCTGCTCCTGGCAAGAGAACTCTTGCACTACCGCCCCGTCGACGACCTCTACGAAGACTGGCTCGCCCGCATCACCGAGCTCGTCAGCGCCGCAGGGGGCTCCCCCTTGCCGTCCTTCTCGCTACCTCGCCCTCCATTCCGCGCGGGAGGCGAGGATCAGGAGGTGCCTCCACCACCTCCTCCCCAAGGAGGCGCCTTGGCTCCAAGGCACGCAACCCCAGGGCGAGACCCTCCACGCCCGGCGCCTGCGTAGCAAGAAAGGAGCTGCCAAGAGATCCCTCATCCCCAAGAAGGCGCTCACGCGCTCCTAGCGCTGGTGCGCCAAGATCGCGTCCCTGCACCTCCATGCCAAGACCCCGCGCTGCTCCAAGCGGTGGCGCGTGGTAATCCCCAGGAGCAAGCCCAGTACCAGCAAAAGGCACTAGTGGCCACAGCAGGCTGCCGTGCCCTCACCCACGAGCTACGCAGCATCGCATGGCCAGGCAAGTTCAATCTATGAGCTATGCATCGAAGCCGCCAACGGAGACGAAAGGGTCATGGCGAACTAGTTTCCCATGGCGCTCAAGGATGGGGCCCGCACCTGGCTCCTGGCACAATCTCTTCCTGGGACGAGATGCGCACTCGCTTCATCGCCAACTACCAGGGCACTCGCGACCGGCCCCTGCCCGTGAGCGATCTGCGCCGCATCAAGTAGCAGCAAGGGGAAACCCTGCAGAAATACATCCAGCGCTTCAACAACGCTCGCCTCAAGATCCCCAAGGTGACTGAAGAAGCCATCATCTCGGCCTTCTCCGATGGCGTACGCGACAAAAAGATGAAGGAGGAGCTAGCAATCCATGAAGACCTGTGCACATCCCTGGAGCTGTTCAACTTGGCGACCAAGTGCGCCAGGGCTAAGGAAGGGCGCCTTTCCCTCCTCGAACTCCCGGTTGCCGACCCAGAAGAGAAGAAGCCCAAGGCCAAGGACGTGAAGCGCAAGGGAGTTGTCGTGCTTGCAGCAGAGCCAGACACCAAGCGAGGCAGGGATCAGCCTGAGTCATCCAAGGGCAGCCGATACTGCGCGTACCACGACCTCCACACCTACAACACCAACGAATGTCAAGAGCTCAGGGCCGTGAGAGATGGACGTGTCGACTGACGCCCCGAGCGCAATGACAAGGGCTATGGCCGAGGAGGAGGAAGAGGTGGCGGACGATGGGAAGACCGTGGCCCTCGCCAAGGGTGGCGAGACCGACCTCGCGAGGATCACTGGCAGGACCAGCCTCGCGAGGGAGGCTGGAGAGATCAGCCTCGTGAGGATCACCCGCGCGGCAACGCAGGCCTTCCTCCTCTGCCGCCACCGCCAAGGAGGAACGAAGACCAACATCAGGACGAGGGGGCTGGGGGCTTCCAGGAGCCGCACGCAATTGCTTGCATCTTGGGTGGCGCGTAGGCCCCAGCCTCACAGCGCATCTTCAAGCAGTTTGCTTGCGAGGTGAATGCAGTCCTCCCCAAGCTTGAGGCCACGCGCCTTCTCAGGTGGTCCGCGTGCGCCATCACGTTCAGGTCAGTGGATCAGCTCAAGTGCGCGGCAACGGCCGGAGTCCTCCCGATGCTTTGCTCCACAGTCGTCAGCAACGTGCAGGTCACCAGGACCTTCATTGACGACGGAGCAGGACTCAACGTCCTGTCTGTTAAGACGTTCGACAATCTCCAAGTGCCATACGATCAGCTTCAGCGAACCAAGCCCTTCTTAGGAGTCACTGATGGTTCCACTGTTCCGATAGGGCAGGTTCGCCTTCTAGTCACCTTCGGGCAGTGCAACAACTACCGCACCGAGCTCATCGACTTCGATGTCGCCCACATCTGTCTGCAATACAACGCCATCCTCGGGTACCCAGCCCTGGCCAAGTTCATGGCAGTGACTCACCATGGATACAATGTCCTCAAGATGTCAGCAAGCAGTGGAGTCATCACCGTACCCTGTGAAGAAAGGGACGCAGTGTGTTCACTTGAGCGCGCGTTCCAAGCCGCAGCAATCGAAGACCCGGACCGCAGAAACGAAAGACTTCCCAAGGCGACCCCCAAGAAGAAGAAGGCTTCGCTTTGCCCAAGCCATAAGGAGGCAAGCGCCTCCGGAGGTGTTGGGTCAGGATCTGCGCCCAATCAGGGAGCGCCACCCTCTCTCGCATAGGAAGGCGCGCCCAGCGCCCTCCTCAGGCAGGGCTCGAGGGCTCTTTCTGGGAGAGCCGCCGACTATGCCAAGGTCGCGGGGGAGGCGCTCGGGCACCACTTGGAGGGGTGCTTCCAAGCGCGTTTCCCTTAGGGAGGTACAAGGCAAGGAAGACCAAACCCTTAGGAGTTCATCGCAAGCAACACTCAGGAGCTACAGGAGTCGAGAGTCATGCGCGGCAGCCGCCGCTTGCCCGCCATGGCCCCGCATCCGGGCGAGGATGGTGGGCTGTGCGTCTGCATCGACGTACCAGGGCTCAAACGAGCCGCGTCTCAGGAGCGCCACTAGCCTTCGCGCGCGGGGCGTTGCGAGGGTTGATAACCCACGAGTATAGGGGGTCGTAACAACTTTCGAGGTAGAGTATGCAACCCAAATTTATTGATTCGACACAAGGGGAGCCAAAGAATATTCTCAAGTATTAGCAGCTGAGTTTTCAATTCAACCACACCTGCAAACTCAGGAAAGTGTTTAGTAGCAAAGTAATATGATAGTGGTGGTAGCAGCAACAAAACTAAAGACAGCAAAAGTAATGTTTTTGGTATTTTGTAGTGATTGTAACAGTAGCAGCGGGAAAGTAAATAAGCGTAAACCAGTATATGGAAAACTCGTAGGCACCGGATCAGTGACGGATAATTATGCCGTATGCGGTTCATCATGTAACAGTCATAACATAGGGTGACACAGAACTAGCTCCAATTCATCAATGTAATGTAGGCATGTATTCCGTATATAGTCATACGTGCTTATGGAAAAGAACTTGCATGACATCTTTTGTCCTACCCTCCCATGGCAGCGGGGTCCTATTGGAAACTAAGGGATATTAAGGCCTCCTTTTAATAGAGAACCGGAACAAAGCATTAGCACATAGTGAATACATGAACTCCTCAAACTATGGTCATCACCGGGAGTGGTCCCGATTATTGTCACTTCGGGGTTGCGGGATCATAACACATAACAGGTGACTATAGACTTGCAAGATAGGATCAAGAACTCACATATATTCATGAAAACATGATAGGTTCATATCTGAAATCATGGCACTCGGGCCCTAGTGACAAGCATTAAGCATAGCAAAGTCATAGCAACATCAATCTCAGAACATAATGGATAATAGGGATCAAACCCTAACAAAACTAACTTGATTACATTATAAATCTCATCCAACCCATCACCGTCCAGCAAGCCTACGATGCAATTACTCACGCACGGCGGTGAGCATCATGAAATTGGTGATGGAGGATGGTTGATGATGACGACGGCGACGAATCCCCCTCTCCGGAGCCCCGAAGGGACTCCAGATCAGCCCTCCCGAGAGGTTTTAGGGCTTGGCGGCGGCTTCGTATCGTAAAACGCGATGATTTCTTCTCCCTAATTTTTTTCTCATCGAAACTCAATATATGGAGGTGGAGTTGGAGTCAGAGACGTAACAGGGCGCCCACGAGGTAGGGGGCGCGGGGCGCGTCCTGGGGGGGGCGCCCCCACCCTCGTGAGAAGGGTGTGGGCCCCTGGTCTTCATCTTTGGCGAGGATTTTTTATTGTTTTTTCTAAGATGTTCTGTGGAGTTTCACGTCATTCCGAGAATATTTTTTTTCTGCACATAAAACAACACCATGGTAATTCTGCTGAAAACAACGTCAGTCTGGGTTAGTTCCATTCAAATCATACAAGTTAGAGTCCAAAACAAGGGCAAAAGTGTTCGGAAAAGTAGATATGACGGAGACATATCAACTCCCCCAAGCTTAAACCCTTGCTTGTCCTCAAGCAATTCAGTTGACAAACTGAAAGAAAGAAAGAAAGAAAGAAAGAAAGAAAGAAAGAAAGAAAGAAAGAAAAACTTTTACAAACTTTGTTTGCTCTTGTTGTTGTAACTATGTCAAGCCAGCATTCAAGTTTTCAGCATAGATCATAACTAACCACATTTGCAATAATTCTCAGGTCTCACAATTACACATATCAATAGCATAATCAACTAGCAAGTCATAATAATAAATCTCGGATGACAACACTTTATCGAAACAATCATAATATGGTATAACAAGATGGTATCTCGCTAGCCCTTTCTGAGACCGCAAAACATAAATGCAGAGCACCTTTAAAGATCAAGGAGTGACTAGACATTGTAATCCATGGTAAATGAGATCCAATCATAGTCATACCCAATATAAATTAACAGTGATGAATGCAAATGACGGCTGTGCTCTCCAACCAGTGCTTTTTAATAAGAGGGTGATGACTCAACATAAAAGTAAATGGATAGGCCCTTCGCAGAGGGAAGCGGGGATTTGTAGAGGTGCCAGAGCTCAGTTTTGAAATAGAGATAAATTGTATTTTGAGCGGTATACTTTCATTGTCAATGTAACAACTAAGAGATGGCGATATCTTCCATGCTAAACACATAATAGGCGGCTCCCAAACAGAATGGTAAAGTTTATACTCCCCCTCCACCAACAAGCATCAATCCATGGCTTGCTTGAAACAACGAGTGCCTCCAACATACATCAGGTCCCAGGGGGAGTTTTGTTTGCAATTAATTTTGATTTAGTTTGCATAAAGCATGGGACTGGGCATCCCGGTGACCAGCCATTTTCTCGTGAGTGAGGAGCGGAGTCCACTCCTCTTGAGAATAACCCGCCTAACACGAAAGATAAGGACAGCCTTGGTTGATACATGAGCTATTCGAGCATACAAAATAGAATGTTTATTTGAAGGTTTAGAGTTTGGCACATACAAATTTACTTGGAACGGCAGGTAGATACCGCATATAGGAAGGTATGGTGGAGTCATCTTGAATAACTTTGGGGGTTTAAGGGATTGGATGCACAAGTAGTATTCCCGCTTAGTACAAGTGAAGGCTGGCAAAAGACTGGGAAGCGACCAACTAGAGAGCGACAACAGCCATGTACAAGCATTAGAATTAATAAATATTGGATGCAAGCATGAGTAGGATATAATCCACCATGAACATAAATAGCATGAAGGCTATGTTGATTTTGTTTCAACTACATGCGTGAACATGTGCCAAGTCAAGTCACTTAAATCATTCAAAGGAGGATACCACCCCATCATACCACATCATAATCATCTCAATAGCATGTTGGCACACAAGGTAAATCATTATAACTCATAGCTAATCAAGCATGGCACAAGCAACTATAATCTCTAATTGTCATTGCAAACATGTTTATTCATAATAAGCTGAATCAAGAATGCGGGACTCATCATATTTACAAAAACAAAAGAGGCCGAGTTCATACCAGCTTTTGTCATCTCAGTCAGTCCATCATATATCATCATAACTGCCTTTCACTTGCAGGACCGAACGGTGTGAATAATAATAAGAGTGCACGTGCATTGGACTAAGCTGGAATCTCCGAGCATTCAATAAACAGGAGAAGACAAGGCAATATGGGATGTTGGTTAAATCAACAATAATGCATATAAGAGCCACTTCAACAATTTAATTATGGTCTTCTCCTACTGACCCCCAAATAGAAGAAAAGAAATAAAACTATTTACACGGGAAAGCTCCCAACAAGCAAAAGAAGAACGGGAAATATTTCTCCGTCTGCGATGATTCCAACTCCAACAAATCACATATATTCCATAACAATTCTTCGTGAAATTTTATTGCATTTGGACTCTGTTTGATATGGATACTCTACGATACAAAAAACATGCAGAAAACAGGAACTGGCACTGGGCACTGGATCAATAGGTTAGTCCAATAAATCATATAAAAAGTTGCCAAAAGTATGTATAAGTTGTATAATATTAGCATGAAACAATCAAAAATTATAGATACGATGGAGACGTATCAGCATCCCCAAGCTTAATTCCTGCTCATCCTCGAGTAGTTAAATGATAAAAAAGATAATTTTTGATGTGGAATTCTACCTAACATAAACGTGATCATATGTCTAGTCATGGCATGAATATTAAGACATTAGTGATTCAAAGTAATAGTCTATAATTTGACATAAAGATATCAATACTCGGGCATCCTAACAAACAATCATGGCTTTCAAAATATCAATGCTAAAGAAAGTTATCCCTACAAAATCATATAGTCTTGTCATGCTATGTCTTCTTAACACAAAGTATTTATCATGCACAACCCCGATGACAAGCCGAGCAATTGGTTCATACTTTTTAACGCGCTTCAGCTTTTTCAACTCTCACGCAATACATGAGCGCAAGCCATGGATATATCACTACGGGTGGAATAGAGTATGATGATAGGGGTAAATATAGAGAAGACAAAAAAGTAAGAAAGTCTCACATCGATGCGGCTAACCAACGGGCTATGGAGATGCCCATCAATCGATATCAACATGAGGAGTTGGGATTGTCATGCAATGAATGCACTAAGAGCTATAAGTGTATGAAAGCTCAATATGAAAACTAAGTGGGTGTGCATCTAGTCCTATAATGAAATATCCCCACTAGTATGTGAAAGTGACAACATAGGAGACTCTCCAAATGAAAAACATGGTGCTACTTTGAAGCACAAGTGTGGTAAAGGATACTAACAATGCCCCTTCTCTCTTTTTAGTTTTTTATTTTCTTTTTTTCTTTTTTATTTCTTTTCTTATATATATATATATATATATATATATATATATATATATATATATATATATATATATCTCATTGTCCGGAGTACCATCCCGACTTGTGGGGGAATCATAGTCTCCATCAAACTTTCCTCACTGGGGCACTACTCTAAAAATGAATAATGATGATCATCACACTTCTATTTACTTATAACTCAAAAGAAATAAAAATTACAACTCGATACCTATGACAAAGTATGACTCTATATGAATGCCTCTGGCATGTACCAGGATGTGCAATTATCTAGCGTAACATGTATGAAAAATTATGAATAGTGGCTGAGCCACAAACACTATGTCAGCTATATGATCATGCAAAGCAATATGACAATGAATGCTCAAGTCATCAAACGGAAGCGGTGGAATTTGCATGGCAATATATCTCGGAATGGACATGAAAAAGCCATAATAGGTAGGTATGGTGGATGTTTTGAGGAAGATATAATAAGGCTTATGTGTGATAGAGCATATCACGTCACGGGGTTTGCATGCCCCTGCGAAGTTTGCACCACGTCTCGATGTGAGAAAGGGCAATGCATGGTACCGTAGAGGCTAGCAAATTGTGGAAAGGTAAGAGTGCGTATAATCCATGGACTCACATTAGTCATAAAGAACTCATACACTTATTGCAAAAGTTTATTAGCCCTTGATGCAAAGTACTACTACGCATGCCCCTAGGGGGATAGATTGGTAGGAAAAGACCATCGCTCGTCCCTGACCGCCACTCATAAGGTAGACAATCAATAATAAATCATGCTCCAACATCATAGCATAACGAGAGACTATACGTGCATGCTTTGGGAATCACAAACCTTAACACCAATATTCTTACTAACCACAACTGTTTACTAGTACCTCCCACATATTCTATCTCTATGTCGCAAAACTATTGGAAGGAATCAAACATATCATATTCAGTGATCCGTACGTTTTATGTACAATTTTATGACTAACCATGCAATTGACCAATTCCTTTTAACTCTCTAAATAGATATAAGTGAAGCATGAGAGTTTTGATTCTTTCTACAAAATACCATGCTCTAATAAATGTAAGTGAAGCAAAAGAGATTTCTTCAAACAACGGTTTTCTATGTCAAGATAAACAGGCAATCCATGCTTCAAATGATATAAGTGAAGCACATGAAGCATTCTATAAATCCATACTCAAAAGATATAAGTGAAGTGCAATGAGCATTCTATAAATCAACCATGGACTATCTCATACTAGCATGGTGCATAAAAGAAAACTAAAAACTGAATGCGAAAGACGCTCCAAGATTTGCACATATCGCATGAATGAAACGAAACCGAAAACATACCGATACTTGTTGAAGAAAGATGGGATGCTTTCTGGGGCATCCCCAAACTTAGACGCTTGAGTCTCCTTGAATATTTACTTGGGGTGCCTTGGGCATCCCCAATATTGAGCTCTTGCCTCTCCTCCTTCTCCTACATCGAGACCTCCTCGATCTTTGATCACTTCATCCACACAAAACTCAACAGAAAGTTTGGTAAGATCCATTAGTATAATAAAGCAAATCACTACTCTAAGTACTTTTGCAAACCAATTCATATTTTGTTTTTGCATTGTATCTATTGTAATATAACTTTTCCATGGCTTATACTGCCGATAAAAATCGATAGTTTCATCAAAACGAGCAAAACAATGCATCAAAAACATAATTTGTCTTAGACAGGATAGTCTGTAGTCATCTGAACATTCACCATACTTCTGGTACTCCAAAAATTCTGAAACAATTAGGAAAAATAAAAAAAATTGTATATAAAGATAGTGCAAAAGGTTTAAGAACCATTTGACATTCCAGTAAAAAATGTAAAATTGAGCACTACAGCCAAAGTTTCTGTTTTGCACCGCACAAACCAACAAGCAATCTAATCATCCTAAAGGAAAATCTTGGCACATTATTTTTATAATACAATGGAATTCTACAAGGGTATAATTATTTTTTTGAGAATCTTCATGAAAAATTCTACATTGTTTCCATGAGCATGAACACAAGTGTTCAAGGTTGACCCTCACTTCTCCAATGCATAACTTCCAATCGCTTCTCTTTTGTGAAAAGTTTTAAGTTCCCCTCTATATTTTTTTGTTTTTGAACTTTATAAAAGTACTCCACAGAAATAAATTACTCTCTAGAACTTCCGGGTTGTCTCCTTGGCAGCGCTTTCTTTAAAGCCATTAAGCTAGGCATAAAGTGATCAAGTAATGAATCCACCCGGATCCCAAGGTATATCAAAGCCAATTTTAATTAACAATGATTTGGCATTTAGTAATGAGCACAAAGCAACATATATCATGCAATGATGAATTCTAACTCTCTTCCTATGCATCGTCATGTCATACAAGAACAATTCATGCACATCAAGTAAAGCCCAATACATAGCATAAGCAGTTTCTCGTAATTTTATCATGTTGGAAACATAGAGAGGTGGAGATATAGTTCCTCTCTCATAATACTTGCAAGTAGGAGCAGCAAGCACATGAATATTATATTCATCAAAATCATCATGTGTAATGGTAAAAGGCAACCCATCAATGTAATCCTTAATAAGAGCGAACTTCTCTGGTATAGTGTAGTTGGGAGAATCCAAAAATATAATAGGACTATCATGTGTGCGTGCAATAGCAACAATTCATGTTTAACATAAGGAACAATAGCAAGTTCATCTCCATAAGCATCATTCGTATTGGCATCTTGGCCACAAACATACCAAGCATCAAGTTCATTAAAAAGGGATATTTCAAATGAATCAACGGGATCATAGCATTCATCCTTCGGTAAGCATGAAGGGACATTAAATAATGTATGAGTTGGAGGGTTACTCTCATTAGAAGGTGGGCACGGGTAGCTAATCCGTTCTTCCTCCTTTTGTTCTTCGCTCACCTCATGATCTTTTTCATCCAATGATCTCATAGTTTCATCGATTCCTTCTTCCATAGAATCCTGCAAAATATTAGTCTCTTCTTGGATAGTGGAGACTGTCTCAATAAATTCATCAATATCAGAATTGAATTTATAATTATCATAGCAATATTTAAGGATAGCAAGATTTTGAGGTCTATAAACTGAATCATCAAAATCTTCAAACTTTTCAAACAAAGATTCAAGATTCAATTTCATATGCACCCTTAAAAGCAACAAATTCTTCTATTCGTTCCACATCATGGTAATCATATATACCATTAGCATAAGAAGCCAAGGTTTCATTATCATTAAATTCGCATGAAAAGGGAAGATGTGGAGCATTCATCATAGAGCAACAAGTATAATCATATCTCTGGCATAAATTCCAAGCATACCAATGCAACATATGAATTTGGTCCCATAACAATTTCCCTTTATGAGTCAAGCAATAATCCCTAAAGTATTCACGTTGATCCAACGTTACTCCCATTATATAGTTGAATGGGGTTTTCCCGGGATTACTAAAGTAGTGCATAATATATTTTACATAACGAGCATCGAGGGTTTTAGGAGGTTCCCCATCTCCATGAGTAGCAAGTACCACTCATCTTTTGGTGTTTCACATTCCATATCCATAACTAAAGATAGAGAACAACTTAGAACAGGAAATAAAAATTACTTAGTGATAAAGCAAACAAGCACACACGAGAATATTCACCCCACGCTATTGCTCCTTGGCAACGGCGCCGGAAAAACATCTTGATAACCCACAGTATAGATGATCGTTTGTATCCTTTTTCGATAAATAAGAGTGTTGAACCCAACGAGGAGCTAAAGGTAGAACAAATATTCCCTCAAGTTCTATCGACCACCGATACAACTCTATGCACACTTGACATTTGCTTTATCGGAAACAAGTATGAAAATAGTTTGTAGGAGTGATGCTAGAACTACTTTGCAAGAACAAAACTAGAAGTACTTTGCAAGATAATAAAATTTAGGTGTTTAGTAAATGGTTTTGTGTCAGCAAGAAATTTATTTGTCCCTAGGAAATCGATAACAAGTACCGATAATCATTCTTTCAACTTTATATGAGGGAGAGGCATGAGCTAACATACTTTCTCTACTTGGATCATATGCACTTATGATTGGAATTCTAGCAAGCATCTGCAACTACTAAAGATCATTAAAGTTGTCAAACCCAACCATAGCATTAAGTATCAAGCCCTCTTTACTCCCATACGTCATACCCCACCTACTTGGGTTTAAGTTTCAGTCACTCTCGCAACCCACCGCAAGCGAACCATGAACATATTACAACACCCTACAGCAGGGGCCCCTCACATTTGTGCGAGAACGGAGGGCACCATAGGACAGCACCATAAATAAAATATACAATCATACCAACCAAGATCACGATTAACCCACATGACAAAACGGATCTACTCAAACATCATCGGATAACCATAGATCATTGGGAAATAATATATGGAGTTGAGTAGCATGTTTAAGTAGAGATTACAGTGGAGACAAGAGGTGTTACACCGCTTCATAGAGGGGAGAAAGTTAGTGTTAACGGTAGCAAGATTGTTGGTGTAGATCGGCGTCCTGATCGTTGCCCCCCGGTGGCACTCCCGCGCCACCGGAAGCGGGGGGAGAGAGAGCCCCCCTCCTTCTTCTTCTTCCTTGGCATCCCCCCTAGATGGTAGGAGAGTTCCCCCTCTGGTCCTTGGTCTCCATGGCGCCGGAGGGGCGGCAGCCCCTCCGAGATTGGATCTCCCTCTCTGTTCTCTTCTATTTCGCGTTCTGCAGATCTGGCCGAAAACCGTTTCTTATATTCTCGTAGATCCGTTGTTGCCCCCTCGGCGATTCCAACTCCCAAAAATCACATATATTCCAAAATAATTCTCTGTGAAATTTTATTGCATTTGGACTTCGTTTGATATGGATACTCTGTGATACAAAAGACATGTAGAAAACAGGAACTGGCACTGGGCACTGGATCAATAGTTTAGTCCAATAAATCATATAAAAGTTGCCAAAAGTATGTAAAAGTTGTATAATATTAGCATGAAACAATCAAAAATTATAGATACGACGGAGACATATCAACTACCACTACTACCTGGCCACAAGGCCTTGCGTGCGTTTCTCCAGGTTTATCAACAACTCCGACTACAGTTTCGCTACGGTGGACACCCCCAATGATCTAAAAGCGCTCAAGGTTTTGGGCTTGAAATGCCAGAATATTTTCAACATCCAGGACCACTACAAGGTCTGGGGCAACGACAACAACAAACAGAACTCCCTGGTTGACCTCACCTCGGCCATCATCGACGCCTACTACATGAAGATGAAGGATGAGAGCAAGAAGGACAAGAACGCCTGGCATAGTGTCTGGCATGAGAGACTGGATGAACAACAGGTCAAGTACGTGGCCAAGGACACGTACACAAGCTACGAGATGTACAAGTAGATTGTTGACATGAGGAAGTGTCTTCTTCCTGCCCCAGACGAGGGATCGAGCCACAGAGCAGAGGCGGGAGCATCACAAGTAGATGACTAGACGATCGTTTGTCCTAGTTTAGATTGCATGCAATTGTTTATTGAGGTATGTGCGAATGATCTGTATAATCACTTATGTAATTGAATGTTTATTTAAGTTATATATATATATATATGTTATTCTTCTGTAGACAGAGAAACTCACACGGCTTATTAGCAGCAATCGTTTGTGTTATTATTGGTCTTCGCACACATTTCTGATTATGGACATGTTTGCCACGTATCACACACATCTTGTTCAGTTGAACTATTTCTGTTTTCTTGGCTCATCGCTAATAGTTCATCCGAGTAAACTATATGCCCTCCATCGCACACACTTGATCTGGCTGGCCGTTTCTATTGTGTTGCCTAATCACACACATTTCATCCTAGTGAACTACATGTCATAAATCACACACACCCTCATATGGATGCCCGTTTCTATTGTTCTGCCTCATCGCAAACAGTTCTTCTGGATTAACCGTTTGCCACGCATTAACCGTTAACAAACATAGCATCGGTTATTCGTGCAGTTCATGAAAGGTTAATAAAGGAAGAGAGGTTTCACATATAAATACACTATCTGGGACATCTTTTATGATTGTAGGCACCCATCAAATATTTTCAGCTTGATCAAATAGTTGATGTTGGACAAGGAAGACAACATAATGGGTTATGTTTGCTTATATTCACATAGAAGTTATATTGTCATGGATCCACTAACACGTGGTGCTTGATCATAATCTTTTGCTAGCCAAAATTTTGTACTAAGTAGAAATACTTCTTGAGCATCCAAAAACCCTTAAACTCGGTTTCTTATCATAAAAGTCCACCATATCTACCTATGGATTGAATAAGATCCTTTAAGTAAGTTGTCATCGGTGCAAAGCAATAAAAATTGCTCCTAAATATGTATGCTCTTTTATTGTAAGGGGAAATAAGCTTTGTACGAACTTGTGATGGTAAAGAAATAAATGGGACAGACTGCAAAATAAAGGCTGCTATCACATGGGGAAATATAAAGTGGTGTTCCTTTGCATTAACAGCTTGCACATCCAAATTAAAAAGTGCATGACAAACATCTGCTTTCCTCTGCGAAGGGCCTATCTTTTACTTTCTAGCTTTTATTATTATGCAAGGGTACATAATATTCATTTGTATTTTGACCTTAATTATTCTTCACTTGGCAAGCATCTTGTGGTAGGGAAAGAGCCAAGCACATATATCCAGTTGGATGTAGGTAATCAAAGGTTATTATTGTTGACATTATCCTTGAGGTAAATAAGTTGGGAGGTGAAACAATAAACACCCATCTTCCTATGTGTCTGACTGAAACGTTTGTTCCAAAAATATGCCTTGAGTTTTAGCAATCATGGAAGACTATATGATAGTTGAGTATGTGGAACTTGCTAAATCAAAAGCTCTTACATAGACTCTTCTTGCAAATATGATGGATTGTAATTGTTTCAATGACTAAGAACACAGTTTGCTAGGTTTCAAGAAAGTTTATGGTTTATACTTCAACTTGTGGATGAATCGTTACTTGATCATGAGAAGTTTTATGATAATTAATTTTTGTTATAATAATGATCATGATGTTTCTATGTCGTATTTTTTCATTGACACCTCTCTCTCTCTAAATATGTGGTCATGATTATAGAGTTCGACATAAGCTGGGGGGAGTTGATACGTCCATTTTGCATAATATTTTCTTACTGTTATTTATAATGTTTTGATCAATATTTCACTTTATAATGCAATTCTAATGCATTTTCTCTCTCAATATGCAAGATTTACATGAAGAAGGAGATTGCCGACAGTTGGAATTCTGGACCCAAGAGAGCTACAACAGAGATACCTATTCTCCGGAGCTCGAAATGACCTGAAATTTTAAGGAGAATTATTTTGGAATATACAAAAAAATACTAGAAGGAAGAAGTATTGGAAGATTTTTAATTTTATAAAAAAATTCCTCCACCAAGTATTTTACATACAGAAAAGGGTATTTAATTTATACATTACGTCGTCATACTTATGTTCATCCCAAATTTTGGTGGATTTTTGTGGGAGCATTAAAAACATCAAGGAACATTATAAAGCAAGTTTCATGATGTTGGCACACAGAAATCAAGTAGTTGTAATTTCATGGTAAATGATATTTATGCATATGACCTAATCAACATGGTAATGACAAGTTTTATTTTAATCTAAAATCTGATTTCTATGGACCTTACAGCTATTAACATATTGACAATCACATTGATCCAGTGGATTCGCTGTGCACAGCTACATAGGATGAAGACCTCTGAGTCGGCGCCTTAAGCACCAACACGGAGAACCACCGCCAGGAATTCTGGGTTGGTTCAACAAGATGCGATGTGGTCACTCACCCAGATCTCGTCTTTGTTCGCTCGACTGTGGTTGACTAGGTGTTGGTCAACCATTGACTTCTGAAAAAAATAAAAACTTAAATAATTTAAAAAATCAAACAAAATTTTCTCAAAAAGTTCACGGATTTCAAAAAAACTCATGAATTTTAAAAGGACATTGTGATTTCGGAAAAAGTTCATGGATTCGGAGAAGTTGCAGTGATTTAGAAAAGTTGATTTGAAAAAAATTCATCAATTTTGAGAAAGAAGGTTAACAAATTGAAGAAGTTTACAAATTTTGAAAAGAAAGTTTAAGGATTTGAAAATGTATCATTGATTTTGGAAAAAATAAAGCAATTGAAAACAAGTTCACAAATTTGAAAAAAAAAGGTTCAATGATTTTGAAAACAAAATGATCATGTAAAAAGTTCGTGGATTTAAAAAAAGTTTGCAAATTTGGAAAAAAGTCAGTGATTTCAAAAAAAGTTCATGAATTCAAAAAAATGACAAACTCAAAAAAGTTCACGGAAATAAAAAAATCACGAATTCGATGTAAGTTTTTAAATTTGAAAAAGATCAAGCATTTAAATATAGGGAAAGGGGGGAAGAACAAGAAACAAGAACAAGAAAAAAAAAGAAAAACCGAATGAAAAGCATCTAGAAAACCAAAAAAAGAAAAGAGAAATAACTGGTCACAAGCTTCCCAAAACTGGTCGGAAGCTTCATGAAACTAATTGGGTTTGCAATCAAAAAATTTTGTGTACGATGGAACATTTGAACCAGAAAAAAGAGTTAATGGGTCGAGCCCAAAGGGGGAGGGGTGTCCACCGATTTGCACCAACAATATTAACATGTGCAGCCGGCGCCAAATAGGACCAGGGCTTGTGATGTCTCTCCAGCATGCTCCCCCACCCCAGCTGATCTAGTGGGCTCGCTGGCTAATGGGGTGCCTTCTCTACCACCAACGTCACCTACGGGTTAATGGACCGAGCCCAAAGTGGGAGGGGTGTGCACCGATTTGCGCCAACAATATTAACCGGTGTAGCGGGCGCCAAATAGGACCAAGGCATGTGATGTCTCTCCAGCGCGCTCCCCCACCCCAGCTTATCTACTGGGCTCGCTGGCTAATGAGGCGCCTTCTCTACCGCCAACGTCACCTACGGGTTATGTTGTTGCATCTCCTGTAGCCGCCCCCTTACCTCGGCCCTGGCCAATTACTCGAGGCCACTGCGATGTCTTTGTCCCAAAGCAACACACTGACGGGACGGTTGCATGGCATGCTGCTTACATGGGCCATGCATTCTCTCGCGCGACACCTGCATGACGTGATCATCTTGAGGTTTCTGCACATTCCTCATTGGGCACTCAAATGGAGACTAAGTTTAGTGCTTTAATGAAAAATGGTATGTGGCAACTGGTACTTCCTATCCCTCATGTTAAATCTCAATGATTCCAAGTGGGTATTCAAAGTTAAGAATCATGTCAATGGTTTTGTTGAACATTATAAAATGTGCCTCGTTGCTTAAGGCTTTAAATAGCACTAGGATCTCAACTATGAAGAAACCTTCAGTACGGTTGTCAAGCATCCCTACCACTGGACTACTTTTGACTTTGGTTGTTTCTCGTGGCTGGTAGCTTTAGCAATTGTATATTCAAAGTGCATTCCTCAATGGTTTTCTTGATGAAGAGATATACATGAAACAATCGGCTGGTTTTGAAGATCCAAATAAGCCTCAACATTGTTGTCGTCTCATCAAGGCGCTTTATGAGCTTAAACAAAGGCCCTGAGCCTGGCATCACTGCTTGAGTTATGTTCTTGGTGCATTGGGTTTTACTCCTTCGATTGCTGGTACTTGTTTGTTTATTCTCCATCATCCCAATGTTATCATGTATCTGCTAGTCTATGTTGATGATATGATTGTCATTAGATCAGTTGCACTTGCCATCCCTCGCCCCATTGTTGAGCTCAGTTCTGACTTTGCCATCGAAGATATTGGCACTCTTTATTATTTCTTCAGGACTGAGGTTGGCGTTCTTCTGATAACTTGCACCTCAGCCAGTGCAAGTATGCTTTGGAGCTCTTTGCCCGTGCTAATATGTTAAAGTGCAAACCTGCTCACACTCATATGCCAGCTTCGGAGAAGTTATCTCAGGATGAATGTGATTTGTTGTATGCAGATGATGCCACTAAGTATCATAGTATTGTTGGAGATCTCTGTTATTATACCTTCACTCGCCTAGATATTTCCTTTGTAGTCAATAAAGTTTGTCGATACCTTCATGAATATCGTACATCTCATTGGGCCACAATCAACTGCATATTGTGGCACATTTGGTTTACTATTTTTGCTGGCATGCATCTTTGCCCTTGCTCTTATTCATTTTTATCTGCTTTCTCTGATGTGGATTGTGTTGGCAGTGTTGATGATCGCCGATCAACGGGGGACGTGCTATCTTTTGTGGTGGCAACTTGATCGCTTGGAGTGCATGTTAGCAGGCTACGATTTCTCGCTCAAGTACGAAGTCTGAATACCAAGCACTAGCTAATGCGATAGCTGAGCTCATTTAGGTGCAATCTTTACTTTAGAAACTTGTTGTGTCACAACCACATCATACGGTCCTCTTGTGTGATAATATTGATGCCACATGTCTATCATCTAATACAATGTTTCATGCTCGTATAAAACACATTCAAAGTTGATTTTCATTTGGTACGTGAGTGGGTTTCTTAGAAGGAGTTACAAATCAACTTTGTATCTTTCAAAGAATAGCTTGCTGATATATTTACTAAACGAAAGTACCCTTCTGAGCTCGATCTCAAATGACCTTGGATGGACAACAAAATCAAAAAATCTGAAATATTTTTGTGGTAAACTTTGACAAATGTTCTGAGTGTTTGCAAATTTTCATCTTGAGATCACATTCATGGAAGGCATGACAGAAAAAACAAAATCAATGCTCCAAAATGCTTTCAAAAGTAGCATTTTTTGGAGAGAATGTTCATTTCTTAGCCCGAGCTCATCTGCACCCTATGAAAAGTAAACTTAAAATAATAAAATAAAATAAAAATCTGACTTTTTTGCATGGCGGATGTTTAGTGCATGAGGTCCGTTCCTAATTTCAGATCGATTGGACATCTAAGTAGCTCTCAGGAAAAAATCGGTCTGAACAGTACGTGAACAGTACATTGTTTCATGATATGTCTCCAATGTATCTATAATTTTTTATTGTTCCATGTTGTTATATTATCATTATTGGATGTTTTACCATCATTTTATAGCAACTTTATATCATTTTTTGGGACTAACCTATTGGCATTGTGCCCAGTGTCAGTTGCTGTTTTTTACTTCGCAGAATATCAATACCAAACGAAATCCAAATGCCATGAAACTTTTTGGAGATTTTTTTCTGGCCAGAAGACACCCTCGGAGCCAAAG
Organism: Triticum dicoccoides; assembly: GCF_002162155.2. Lineage (NCBI taxonomy): Eukaryota > Viridiplantae > Streptophyta > Magnoliopsida > Poales > Poaceae > Triticum > Triticum dicoccoides. Next base: position 157,222,822 of record NC_041380.1, read on the forward strand.
GAGCACACGAGAGGAGGCCCGTGGGGCCCACTAGGCACTAGGGAGCGCCAGAGGCCCCCGACATGCCCTGGTGGGTAGTGTAGCCCACGGGAAGCTTCTTGACCTACCTTCGCCTCTATAAATACTCTAAATCCCAAAAACCCTAGGGGAGTTGACGATACACTTTTCCAATCGCCGCAAGTTCCAGAACCACGAGATCCAATCTAGGGGCCTTTTCCGGCACTCTGCCAGAGGGGGCAACGATCACGGAGGGGTTCTTCATCATACTTGTTGCTCCTCCGATGATGCGTGAGTAGTTTGCCACAGACCTATGGATCCGTAGCTAGTAGCTAGATGGATTCTTCTCTCTTTTTGATCTTCAATACAATGTTCTCCTTGATGTTCTTGGAGATCTATTTGATGTCACTCTTTTTGCGGTGTGTTTGTTGGGATCCGATGAATTGTGAGTTTATGATCAGATTTATCCATGAATATTATTCGAGTCTTCGTTGAACTCTTTTATGCATGATCTTTATAGCTTCGTATATTTTTTCTTGCCATGGGAAGAGGTGCTTTGTGATGGGTTCGATCTTGCGGTGCTCAATCTCAGTGACAGAAAGAGACATGACACAAATGCATCGTTTCTATTAAGGGTAACAAGATGGGGTTTGCTCGTACGTGGGTTTATCTTGTCTATATCATGTCATTGTTCTTATTGCATTACTCTGTTTTTCCATGAACTTAATACACTAGATGCATGTTGGATAGTGGTCGATGTGTGGAATAATAGTAGTAGATGTAGGAAGGAGTCGGTCTACTAATCTTGGACGTGATGCATATATACATGATCATTGCCTTGGATATCGTCATAATTATTTGCTTTTCTGTCAATTGCCCAACAGTAATTTGTTTATCCACCATATGCTATTTTCTTGAGAGAAGCCTTTAGTGAAAACTACGACCCCCGAGTCTATTTCCTATCATATTAAAACCAAAAATATCTTGCTGCAATTTTTATTTATTTATTTATTTTGTGTTTTAGTTAGATCTATTTATCAAATCTCATACAATTTAATCTATCTCAATACCGTTGAGCGGCTGACAACCCCTTCATGTGTTGGGTTGCAAGTATTTGTTGTTTGTGTGCAGGTGTTGTTTACGTAGTGTTGCTTGGTTCTCCTACTGGATTGATAACCTTGGTTTCAAAACTGATGAAAATACTTACCCTTGTCGTGCTACATCATCCCTTGTTCTTTGGGGAATTACCAACACAGATACAAGCAATCATTTCACAGACCCCAAATTTGTCTTTTTAGCTGAGAGCTACTCAAATGTCTTAACGAGCTTAAATTTTGCACGAACCTCACACACTGGAACATCTTCATGCAAAAAATAGTTTTATATTTTTCGAGTATTTTTTTAATTTACTGTTCATGGCAGGAGTAGATGATCTCGGGAACCAAATGTCCCTTCTCTTTATGAATCATCAATTTTGTTTTTTTTCACACCTTACATGAATGTGATCTCATGATGAAAATTTGTCAAAGTTTACCAAAAATCAGAATCTTTTGAACGTTTACAATTATCTTAGTTTTACTGGTCATCCGAGCTCATTTGAAGTTGAGCTCGGATACTCTGTGCCATTTACTAAACCGCTACCTCTTCCATTGTTTGAGGCATGTAAGTGCAATCTCAATCTTCATGAGCCACTTGAGATTGAGGTAGGGTATTAACTGTATTGCTATGCCAGTTTAAACCCAGAGATGGTGTTGGGACCTAGAACCTAAGCACATAGATCTAGCTGAACAACCCATATAAGTATTTGAGACCTCGCGCATGGTACACAATGGTTGCTGCCAATACCTTGGCCAGAATTGTTTGCGCCTTTTGGCTCGAACTTATATAGCATTGTCATGTAACATATCATATAAACCTGTGAGTCCTCACGCTCGGTACAAACCGGTTGCCACCTTACCTGGGCCAGACCGTTAGCGACTTTTGGCTCACTTATATGAATATGTTGTTAGCAACTATACGACAAAGAAACCGGCTCGACATGATTAGTTATAAACCAAAGTGGTACAAACGTGCAAGAAAAGACAAGGTAACCCGACAGAGCACGTGTCAGTCATCAACGTGTGAATCCAAGTCGTAGCAGCCTACAAGGACTTAAGTGTAACAGGGTTTTGCTGACAGGGTTGTACAACTGGGGTGTTATATAAGTAGGGTTTTATTATTGCTTGGAATATATAGATGACAAGAAAGGTTAAACAAACCAATAGAAAGGAAAATGTGACTATTAGATTTAAACAGAACAATGGAAAGGAAAGGGTGTATACACGAGTATTAGGTGTATCTCCTTCCCAGGAGCAAGCAGAATGGGATAATCATGACAAGACTACAAGTAGTTAACCAACTAGGGGAAAGGGCGGGGAAACTCATGATGTTACCCATACAATGGTGTTCAGATAATTGATCAAGAAACAGTTAGTATTATGCTTACAAGGTTCTTGTTCATGTTTGAGTACCACGGTCATGCTTCGGGATAGCATTGACATAGTCATCAGTTAAAGGTCAGTCATTGGATACACAAAGGATCCATCGGAAACAACTTAGAAATTAAGTCATATAATTTCAGCAAGGAAACGATGAGGATGAGGCCGAGGGGCTCAGCAACAATTTATCAATACGGCAAGGATGGTATTTCTCATCATGAATTTGATTGATAACCTGGAAGAGCTCAGAATGTTGATGATGATCACGACATATTTGTCAAGAGGTTCCATGAAGATGTAATCGATCAGCAATGACATCAAGTCAAAGGAATGATGAAGTGAAAGGTTATTGGAACCATGGGTATGACACAAACTTGGAATCAAGCTTGTTGTTCAAGGTGAAACAATTTGACGAGGAAGGCCGACGTAAGATTAGCTCATCGTCAAAATTTGTGCTCCGGGAAGAAGGACCAGGTAGCATAGCTAAAGTTAGCATGATAATGATGTAGCCAATCAGGTTAGGAATGACGTGATGAAGTATTAGACTTCCCAACAACAAAGTACTAGTAGTACTAAATCACGGTGTTGATTTGATTCACTATTTGGTGTTCTCGGGTGACGACAACCCTGAACCCATGGAGTGACTATGACAAGGAAAGGTACTACTTCATCATATATTCATAAGATGTAGTGCAGTGGGGTGATATCCTCGAGATACCAGGGGGTAATACTCGAAGGTAGATCAAAATAAAGGTTGGGTAGGCATATTGATGTGCATAAGGCAAGTACTTTAACTAGTCCAAGAAATGGGATCAAAGAAGGACAATATGGTCGGAACCACGATTGCGAAAGACCAAATCCCAGATATAAGATGAACTTATACCAAGGGGACAATTTATTTTTAAGAGAGGCTTCAATGATAAGATCTACATCGTGTCCATGGGCATGCACACAAAGTTCAAGGTCGACTCCCACTTTTCCCAGTGCAAAACATTTCATTCACTTCTCGTTTTTGAAGAAGTTGTAATGTTGAATTTTTATCTGATCTACATCATGTCCATGGGCATGAACACAAAGTTCAAGGTCGACTCCCACTTTTCCCAATGCAAAACAATTCATTCACTTCTCGTTTTTGAAGAAGTTGTAATGTTGATTTTTTATCTGGAAAAACACCAGAAGTGTAGCGACCAGACCTCAAACAGCCTGATCTCTGTGTATTAGTGTCATCCCTGGATCGGTAATGTTGACACACACAGTACTTGAAGGATTTATAACAGAGTGGCAATCACATACTTATTACATCAAATGTCTCAAAAGAGAACTTACTACAATAAATATGGCTTAAGGCCATCTAATACGATAACAGCGGAAGGCTTGGAAGATAAAGTGAGTCCATCAACTCCAACGGCATCACTGAGTGAAAGACCACGACCTAAGGCTCCTTACTCATCGTCTCAAAAGTCTGCAACATGATACGTTGCAGCCCGAAAATGGGTCAGCACATAGAATATGCTGGCAAGGTAACACAAGAGAATAATGAACAGAATAGAGCTATCACTATATGCATATATGGCTGGTGGAGGCTGTATGGTTGTTATGTTTTGCGTAAAGCCAATTTTTCCCTACTGCAAAGGAATATATTTTATTTAACTACAAAATTTGTTGAAAACATTGAGAATGGTAAACCCCATCTCAATCCCAATTAAAAGTAATCATTAACCCAAAAAAATTATATAATTAAGAGTGATGAGATCCGCATGATAATCCAAGAACTAGATACTCAAGATGTCCATAATCGGGGACACGGCTAACCATGATTAGTTTGTACACTCTGCAGAGGTTTGTGCACTTTTCCCCACAAGACTTGATTTCCTCCGTTGGATTTCTCGCACTACATAATGTTTAAGAAATGGATGACCGAGACACAGTCTTTCAGAAGAGTTAGCACCTTACGATGGGTAGACCGGTACACCTACATCCCCTACATCTGCTAGTCTACCACTGTAAGAGTTCACACAACTTAATCAACTATGCTAGAGCCCATAATAGCATGTGGCTGCACACGGAAATTTCCAGTATGAATAATCTTATGATCCCTTTGAGCCTGGGTGGCAGTCCATAGGAGAATCACACGGTACCCCAGGATTTCCAAAAAATACAGGCAATCACTGGGTTCCCCAGGTGACTCAATACACCTAGATGTGTATTAAAGTTGCCACCTTAAATTGAACCATTAATGAACAATACTCACATCTGTCATGAAAACTCTTAAACTCAATCCACGCCTATGAGCATAGCTTAGCACTATAAGCATAACGTAGAAGTAACTCCCAAGGTTTGATAATAAACAGGGTAATAGGTTCCTACCTCATCAACTACTTCCCAACCCACAGTTTAATTCAGATCCTAACCATGCAATGTTTGAGGGTTGATCTAATGCAATAAAACTGGGTAGGAAGAGGTATGATCAAAGTGTTACTTGCCTTGCTGATGATCCGCAAAACCTAGAGACTCGTAGTAGCACGCTTCGCACTCCGGGTGTTCTATCGCAAACAAACAAGCATACAATAAGCAATCAAGCAAGGGCACGGGTAAAACTCAAATAAGAGATATAACCAGAAAGTTCAACTTAAGAACTCTGGTTTGCAAAAAGAACCAAATCAAACGAAGCAACAAAACTCAACTGGCGAAAGAAACAGGCTTCTTTTACTAATCTGGACTAAAGTCAAATTTTGCAATAGCAAAAACTTGTTTAAGTGGATTAAACGGAAAGAGGGTTTCGAGACGAAACTCTAGGCGTTTGAATTGCCTGATTCCGCTAAACGAGCGAAAAGTTATACTATAACGAAAATCGGATTAGAAATCACGATCGAAAATAATCGCGGAAAATCCGAGAAAAAGAAAAACTGACGAACAGGCTAATGAACGAACGTTCGCTGTCTGCGGCTAAAGGGTGAAAACCGTTCGCTAAAACAAACATAAAAATGGGCATTCGCTAAATAACTAAACCAAAAACAATAAACCGAACCGGATATAAATAAAAAACGGATCTAGGGTTTTCAAAAAAAACCAAAATGGTTTTCTCACGAAAACCGAGCCAACTACCTCGAGGTCCGGCGAGGGTCCGGTGCGGCGGCGCGGGGCGCGGCACGGCGGAGGGTGGCAGGCGGCGCGGGCGATGGCGGCACGGGCGACGGCGGTGGATCGGGGCTAGGGTTAGGGTTAGGGCGCGGTGGCGGCTTGGGCTGGTCGGGGGCTCGGGTCCGCGGCTTATAAGGGCCGACCCTAGGAGTCCTGGCCACTTACGGCCCGGAGTTGGTTCGCCTCTTTTTTTTAAATAATTCCGATGCTCAGAAAATAAAATAAAATAAATACTAAACGGACTCCAAAAATCCGGAAATAAATTTTCCCCGTCCTCTAAAAATAAGCCGGACAAGGTGAACATTTATTTGGGCCTAAAATGCAATTTTGAAAAACACACTTTTTCCTAATTCAAATAAAATAGCAATAAAACTCTGAATAAAAATCTTATTTGATTTTACTATTAAATCTTCTATATTTCTCTATTTTGAGGAAGACATTGTATCCTCTCTCTTTTATTTTTATAAAAGAAATAATCGAAGAGTAAATAATTAAAATCAAACGATCCTCTTTTCAAAATTTGAGAAAAACTCGAATGTGTAAATAACGAAATCCCCAACTCTCTCCGTGGGTCCTTGAGTTGTGTAGAATTTCTAGGATCAACCAAAATGCAATAAAATATGATATGCAATGATGATCTAATGTATAGCATTCCAAATTGAAAATTTGGGATGTTACAAACCTACCCCCCTTAAGATGAATCTCGCCCTCGAGACTCGGGTTGGCTAGAAAATAGGTGAGAGTGATCCTTCCGTAGGTCTTCCTCCAGTTCCCAGGTGGCTTCATCTTCGGTATGGTGGCTCCACTGAACTTTGCAGAACTTGATTACTTTGTTGCATGTAAACGGCTGGCAAACTTGAGTATCTTAACTGGTTTCTCCTCATACGTCAAATCGCTATCCAACTGAATCGCCTCCAAGGGGACGGTATCTCTTAATGGTATATCGTCCATCTCAGCATGACACTTCTTCAGGTGTGAAACATGAAACACATCATGAACTCCTGACAGTCCTTCAGGTAACTCCAACTTGTAGGCAACTTCTCCCATACATTTCAAAACTTTGTATGGTCCTACAAAACGTGGCGCTAACTTTCCCTTAACTCCAAAGCGCTTAACTCCTCGAAGTGGGGATACACGAAGATACACTCTGTCTCCAACTTCGTAAACTATCTCCTTGCGTTTAGAATCCGCATAGCTCTTCTTCCTGGATTGGGCTACTTTGAGTCTATCGCGAATCAGCTTAACCTTTTCTTCTGATTCCTTAATCAAATCTGGTCCAAACAACTGTCGGCCTCCAACTTCATCCCACAACAACGGTGTTCTGCACCTCCTTCCGTACAAGGCTTCAAAAGGGGCCATCTTCAAACTGGCTTGATAGCTATTGTTATAAGAGAACTCTGCGTAAGGCAAATTATCGTCCCAACTAGATCCAAAATCTAGCGCACAAGCTCTCAACATGGCCTCCAGAATCTGATTTACCCTCTCAGTTTGTCCATCTGTCTGTGGGTGAAAAGTTGTACTGAACTCTAGCCTGGTTCCCAAAGTTTCATGCAACTGATTCCAAAACTTTGAAGTAAACTGGGTTCCTCTATCTGATACAATGGTCCTCGGAACTCCATGCAGACATACGATCCTGGTCATGTATATCTTTGCCAACTTAGCACTGGTGTAAGTGGTCTTCACTAGGATGAAATGAGCTACTTTCGTCAAACGATCGACTACAACCCATATCGAGTCATAGCCAGAACGAGTCCTGGGTAATCATGTGATAAAATCCATGCCTAGCTTATCCCACTTCCATTCGGGTATCGGCAATGGCTGTAACAATCCGGCTGGCTTCTGATGCTCTGCCTTCACTCTCTGACATACATCACAAACTGCTACATACTCCGCAATATCCTTCTTCATTCTGGTCCACCAGAAACTGTCCTTCAAATCCAGATACATTTTGGTATTACCTGGGGGAATCGAATATGGTGAATCATGGGCCTCTTGCAGAATCAACTTCCTGATCTCCTGATCATTTGGCACATATACACGGTCCTCAAACCATAAGGTATTGTGCTCATCCTCACGTAATCCTTCAGCCTTTCCTTTACTCATCCTTTCCTTTATCTCGGCAATCTCCTTGTCCTTCTTCTGAGCTTCTCTAATATTATCCATCAAGGTAGACTGAATTTCCAACGTTGCTACATAACCTCTCGGAACTATCTCCAAACATAGCTCGCGAAGGTCTTCTGCTAACTCATTGGGTAACTCTTCGGTCATGAGGGTATTTATATGACTTTTGCGACTCAATGCATCGGCTACTACGTTAGCCTTTCCGGGATGATAATGCAATTTCATATCATAATCCTTTATTAGCTCTAACCATCTTCTCTGCGTGAGATTCAATTCCTTCTGCGTGAAGATATACTTCAAACTCTTGTGATCCGTGTATACTTCACAATGGTTTCCGATGAGAAAATGTCTCCTTGTCTTCAACGCATGCACTACGGCTGCTAACTCCAAATCATGCATAGCATAATTTAGCTCATGGGGTTTAAGCTGTCGTGAGGCATATGAAACAACTCTTCCTTCCTGCATAAGCACTGCTCCAAGTCCTCGACAAGAAGCATCGCAATATACTTCATAATCCTTGCGTTGATCTGGCAGGATCAACACTGGCGATGTAACCAAGCGTCTCTTCAACTCCTGAAAACTGGCCTCACATTCCTCAGTCCAATTGAATTTGGTGTCCTTCTTTAACAACTTCGTCATTGGCTTTGCAATCTTCGAGAAATTCTCAATGAACCTCCAGTACTATCCTGCGGGTTCAAGAAAACTCCAGATCTCTCCAACTGTCGTGGGTGCTTCCCAATTTGTCACAGTGACGACTTTGTTGGGGTCTACTGCTATTCCTTCTCCGGATATAACATGTCCAAGAAATCCCACTTCCTTTAACCAAAACTCACACTTGCTGAACTTGGCGTATAGTTGATGTTCTCTGAGCTTCCCAAGTACCAAACGCAAGTGCTCCTTATGCTCCTCTTTGTTCTTCGAGTAGACTAGAATGTCATCTATGAACACTATGATGAACTTATCCAAAAACTCCATAAACACTTTGTTCATCATGTTCATAAAATAGGCAGGTGCGTTAGTCAGGCCAAATCACATAACGGTGTAATCATATAGCCCGTACCTTGTGGTAAAAGCTGTCTTAGGTATATCCTGCTCTCGAATCTTCAACTGGTGGTACCCTGATCGCAGATTGATCTGGGAAAACACCTTAGCTCCTTGCATCTGATCAAACAAATCATTGATCATCGGCAGTGGGTACTTATTCTTGATTGTTACTTCATTCAATCCATGATAATCAACGACCATTCTTAATGTTCCATCCTTCTTCTCCACTAGAAGTACTGGTGATCCCCAAGGTGAAGAGCTTGGGCGAATATATCCTTTATCCAGTAACTCCTTAATCTGCTTCTTATTTTCCTCCAAATCCTGAGCGGGCATCCTGTACGGTCTCTTAGACATTGGTCCGATGCCTGGCAAAAGCTCAATCAAAAACTCGATGTCTCTATCTGGTGGCATGCCTGGCAACTCTTCTGGAAATACATCCAGGAATTCCTTCACCACTGGTACTTCCTCCTGTACTACTCCCGATAAGCAATTTACTTGAGTCCTATTTGGCACATGCCGTGATACATACTTGATCCTTCTTCCTTCTGGGGTGGTGAGCAAAATCGACTTACTGGCGCAATCGATGTTTCCTCCATACATCGATAGCTAACCCATACCCAGAATCACATCCAAACCTTGCGACTCCAGAATTATCAGGTCTGGGGGGGGGGGGAATGTGCCTACCTATGGCCAATGGCATCTGAAAACATCCTTGGCTTGCCATGTACTCTGCTCCTGGCGAGCTTACTAACATTGGCGTACTAAGAACTTTGGTGGGAAGTTTATACTTATCCACAAATCCCCTGGATATGTATGAATGAGATGCAACAGTATCAAAAAGAACGACTGCAGTAAATGACTTAACCAAAAACTTACCTATTACTGCATCTGGCTGGGCTTCAATCTCCTCCACGTTAACGTGGTTCACCTGTCCCCTGGTAAAAGGGTTGGGCTTCTTCCCAGAGCTTCCATTTCCGTTTCCGTTTTTAGCTTCAGGACATTCATTGGCATAATGTCCGGTCTTCTGGCACTTGTAGCAAGTAACGTGGCTTAGATCCTTCTTGGCAGGTGTTGCTGGGTTGGAACAGTTCTGTCTGTTGCTTCCTCCATTACCATTTCCGTTCCTGGGGCCACTATGGTTGTGCGAACTTCCTCCATTATGAGTGTGGCCTCCATGGTTATGCACAAGTCCTCCCGAGCTCGGGGTGAAACGGGGTCTCTGCTGAGCTCCAGAATTATACTTCCCTTGTCCATACTTCCTCTTGCGGCTGTCAATCTGCTGTTGCTTCCCTTCAAGCATGAGAGCTCTATCCACCAACTCCTGGTAGTTATTGAAATTTGCTACCATCAACTGCATGCTCAGCTCATCATTCAGTCCTTCCAGAAACTTCTCCTTCTTAGCTGCATCTGTAGCAACGTCATCTGGGGCATAACGTGCTAGCTTACTAAATTCATCCACATACAGGCCAACAGTGCGCCCTCCTTGGCGTAAGTTGCGAAACTCATGCTTCTTCATGGCCATAGCTCCTGCTGAAACATGGGTAGTGCGGAAAGCTTCCTGGAACTGATCCCATGTGACAGTGGCTATAGGATAGGTGACAGTGTAATTCTCCCACCATGAGGTTACTGGTCCATCCAATTGGTATGTGGCAAAACGCACCTTCTTAGCATCTGTGCATCCTATAGTGTTCAACTCCCTTCCAATCCTGCGGAGCAAATCATCTGCAACTATCGGCTCGGTGCTACTGGAAAACATCGGCGGCTGCAACCTTAGAAAACGAGCTAAGTTGTCAACCGGGGGTGGTGGTGGTGGTGGGTTGTTGTTGTTGCCTTGGCTCTGAACTAACAATTGCATCAAGGTATTCTGCTGCTGGATCAACTGAGTGAGCTCCGGTGGAAAGGTAAATCCGGGGTCATGTCTCGGAGGCATCTGGGGTTTAGAGAGAAGAGAATAGAATAGAATGAGGTCTAGTGAGAAAACACTACCCATATGCACATGAGACAAACACAATCATTTCAATCAATCAATCGAAGGCATACAATCGGTCTAGAACTTATCATTATAAAAGTGTTTGGACTATACTATTTACATGGTAGACTACTACTACTGTTTTGGTGGTCAACTAGAAATATTGTTCGGTCAAAGATTCCATGATATCTGCTCCAGCTTCATCAACATAGTCATCATCGCTATCGTCGGGATCCGAATCGGTGTCATCGATGGTGATGTAATCCTCAGGGCGAATCTCCTTGGGTTCTTCGTCTTCTTCCCCTGGCGTGGGGTCTCCCATGAAAACTCCTAGCTTCCTTTCCAGGTCGTCATTCTTTTCCACTAGCACGATGATTTCCTCCTCATAATCTTCGCGTGTAGCCTTGAGTTCTTATTCAAGCTCCGTGATCATTGTCATTTCCTTCTTCAAATCCATCATGCATGCGCACATCTGATTCTCCTGGCGACGGATGTGCTGGTTTAACTCCTGAATGAAAGCGGCAATTGATCTATCCTTACTGGTGCTGATCATCTCCCATTGCTCATCTCGGTGCCCACAAATCTGGTAGATAGTATCCTTGAGATCCTTTTGGTAAACTTCTCCAATGCATCCCATTATGATGTGAGCTCCCATACTCTTTCCTAGACTCCAGGTTGGTGCATCAAAAGAAAACTCTATGGGCTTAGTGACTAGCATAAATGTCATTCCTGGTACTTGAACTTCAATCATCCATCGCTCCTCTTCTGATAAAGTGGCATTGTAAGTCCCGGTGAAGCTTGGTATTCCAATGTTTAGGTACTTAGTGACTTCCTTCAAGTGACGTCCAAAAGGGGTCTCTTCATCCGGTCGTGTGAACTTGATCCTTGCATCCGACATCCTAAAGAGTAGAAAAATGGAGAGGAGTTAGAAGTGAGAAGAGAGTAGTGATCTAGGGCTTTAGCTTAGTGGTCGTGTCCTACAGTCTGATCTTTGTGTATAAGTGTCATCCCTGGATCGGTAATGCTGACACACATAGTACTTGAAGGATTTATAATAGAGTGTCAATCACACACTAATTACATCGAATGTCTCAAAAGAGAACTTATTACAATAAATATGGCTTAAGGCCATCTAATACGATAACATCGGAAGGCTTGGAAGATAAAGTGAGTCCATCAACTCCAACGGCATCACTGAGTGAAAGACCACGACCTAAGGCTCCTTACTCGTCGTTTGAAAAGTCTGCAACATGATACGTTGCAGCCCGAAAATGGGTCAGCACACAGAATATGCTGGCAAGGTAACAAAAGAGAATAATGAACAGAATAAAGCTATCACTATATGCATATATGGCTGGTGGAGGCTGTATGGTTGATATGTTTTGCGTAAAGCCAATTTTCCCTACTGCAAAGGAATATATTTTATTTAACTACAAAATTTGTTGAAAACATTGAGAATGGTAAACCCCATCTCAATCCCAATTAAAAGTAATCATTAACCCAAACAAAATTATATAATTAAGAGTGATGAGATCCACATGATAATCCAAGAACTAGATGCTCAAGATGTCCATAACTGGGGACACGGCTAACCATGATTAGTTTGTACACTCTGCAGAGGTTTGTGCACTTTTCCCCACAAGACTCGATCTCCTCCGTTGGATTTCTTGCACTACATAATGTTTAAGAAATGGATGACCGAGACACAGTCTTTCAGAAGCGTTAGCACCTTACGATGGGTAGACTGGTACACCTACATCCCCTACATCTGCTAGTCTACCACTGTAAGAGTTCACACAACTTAATCAACTATGCTAGAGCCCATACTAGCATGTGGCTGCACACGGAAGTTTCCAGTATGAATAATCTTCTGATCCCTTTGAGCCTGGGTGGCAGTCCATAGGAGAATCACACGGTACCCCAGGATTTCCAAAAAATACAGGCAATCACATGGTTCCCCAGGTGCCTCAATCCACCCAGATGTATATTAAGGTTGCCACCTTAAATTGAACCATTAATTAACAATACTCACATCTTTCATGAAAACTCTCAAACCCAATCCACGTCTACGAGCATAGCATAACAGTATAAGCATAACGTAGAAGTAACTCCCAAGGTTTGATAATAAACAGGGTAATAGGTTCCTACCTCATTAACTACTTCCCAACCCACAGTTTAATTCAGATCCTAACCATGCAATGATTGAGGGTTTCTCTAACGCAATAAAACTGGGTAGGAAGAGGTATGATCAAAGTGTTACTTGCCTTGCTGATGATCCGCGAAACCTAGAGACTCATAGTAGCACGCTTTGCACTCCGGGTGTTCTATCGCAAATAAACAAGCATACAATAAGCAATCAAGAAAGGGCACGGGTAAAACTCGAATAAGAGATATAACCAAAAAGTTCAACTTAAGAACTCTGGTTTGCAAAAAGAATCAAATCAAACGAAGCAACAAAACCCAAACGGCGAAAGAAACAGGCTTCTTTTACTAATCTGGACTAAAGTCAAACTTTAAAGTAGCAAATACTTGTTTAAGTTGATTAAATGGAAAGAGGGTTTCGAGACGAAACTCTAGGCGTTTGAATCGCCTGATTCCGCTAAATGTGCGAAAAGTTATACTAAAACGAAAATCGGATTAGAAATCAAGATCAAAAATAATCGCGGAAAATCCGAGAAAAAGAAAAACTGACGCACAGGCTAATGAACGAATGTTCGCTGTCTGCGGCTAAACGGTGAATACCGTTCGCTAAAACAAACATAAAAACGGGCGTTCGCTAAATAACTAAACCAAAAAAAATAAACCGAACTGGATATAAATAAAAAACGGATCTAGGGTTTTCGAAAAAAACCAAAACGGTTTTCTCGCAAAAACCGAGGCAACTACCTCGAGGTCCGGCGAGGGTCCGGCGCGGCGGCGCGGGGTGCGGCACGACGAAAGGTGGTAGGCGGCGCGGGCGATGGCGGCACGGGCGGCGGCGGTGGATCGGGGCTAGGGTTAGGGTTAGGGCACGGTGGCGGCTTGGGCTGGTCGGGGGCTCGGGTCCGCGGCTTATAAGGGTCGGCCCTAGGAGTCCTGGCCTCTTACAGCCCGGAGTTGGTTTGCCTCTTTTTTTTTAAATAATTCTGACGCTCAGAAAATAAAATAAAATAAAATAAATACTAAACGGACTCCAAAAATCCCGAAATAAATTTTCCCCGTCCTCTAAAAAGAAGCCGGACAAGGTGAACATTTATTTGGGCATAAAATGCAATTTTGAAAAATGCACTTTTTTCCTAATTCAAATAAAATAGCAATAAAACTCCGAATAAAAATCTTATTTGATTTTAATATTAAATCTTCAATATTTCTCTATTTTGAGGAAGTCATTGTATCCTCTCTCTTTTATTTTTATAAAAGAAATAATCGAAGAGTAAATAATTAAAATCAAACGATCCTCTTTTCAAAATTCGAGAAAAACTCGAATGTGAAAATAACGAAATCCCCAACTCTCTCCGTGGGTCCTTGAGTTGCGTAGAATTTCTAGGATCAACCAAAATGCAATAAAATATGATATGCAATGATGATCTAATGTATAACATTCCAAATTGAAAATTTGGGATGTTACAAACCTACCCCCCTTAAGATGAATCTCGCTCTCGAGATTCGGGTTGGCTAGAAAATAGGTGAGAGTGATCCTTCCGTAGGTCTTCCTCCCGTTCCCAGGTGGCTACATCTTCGGTATTGTGGCTCCACTAAACTTTGCAGAATTTGATTACTTTGTTGCGTGTAACACGGCTGGCAAACTTGAGTATTTTAACTGGTTTCTCCTCATACGTCAAATCGCTATCCAACTGAATCGCCTCCAAGGGCACGGTATCTCTTAATGGTATATCGGCCATCTCAGCATGACACTTCTTCAGCTGTGAAACATGAAACACATCATGAACTCCTGACAGTCCTTCAGGTAACTCCAACTTGTAGGAAACTTCTCCCATACGTTTCAAAACTTTGTATGGTCCTACAAAACGTGGTGCTAACTTTCCCTTAACTCCAAAGCGCTTAACTCCTCGAAGTGGGGATACACGAAGATACACTCTGTCTCCAACTTCGTAAACTATCTCCTTGCGTTTAGAATCCGCATAGCTCTTCTTCCTGGATTGGGCTACTTTGAGTCTATCGCGAATCAGCTTAACCTTTTCTTCCGATTCCTTAATCAAATCTGGTCCAAACAACTGTCGGTCTCCAACTTCATCCCACAACAATGGTGTTCTGCACCTCCTTCCGTACAAGGCTTCAAAAGGGGCCATCTTCAAACTGGCTTGATAGCTGTTGTTACAAGAGAACTCTGTGTAAGGCAAATTATCGTCCCAACTAGATCCATAATCTAGCGCACAAGCTCTGAACATGTCCTCCAGACTCTGATTTACCCTCTCAGTTTGTCCATCTGTCTGCGGGTGAAAAGTTGTACTGAACTCTAGCCCGGTTCCCAAAGTTTCATGCAACTGATTCCAAAACTTTGAAGTAAACTGGGTTCCTCTATCTGATACAATGGTCCTCGGAACTCCATGCAGACATACGATCCTGGTCATGTATATCTTTGCCAACTTAGCACTGGTGTAAGTGGTCTTCACTGGGATGAAATGAGCTACTTTCGTCAAACGATCGACTACAACCCATATCGAGTCATAGCCAGAACGAGTCTTGGGTAATCCTGTGATAAAATCCATGCCTAGCTTATCCCACTTCCATTCGGGTATCGGCAATGGCTGTAACAATCCGGCTGGCTTCTGATGCTCTTCCTTCACTCTCTGACATACATCACAAACTACTACATACTCCGCAATATCCTTCTTCATTCCGGTCCACCAGAAACTGTCCTTCAAATCCAGATACATTTTGGTATTACCTGGGTGAATCGAATATGGCGAATCATGGGCCTCTTGCAGAATCAACTTCCTGATCTCCTGATCATTTGGCACATATACACGGTCATCAAACCATAAGGTATTGTGCTCATCCTCACGAAATCGTTTAGCCTTTCCTTTACTCATCCTTTCCTTTATCTCGGCAATCTCCTTGTCCTTCTTCTGAGCTTCTCTGATCTTATCCATCAAGGTAGACTGAATTTCCAATGTTGCTACATAACCTCTTGGAACTATCTCCAAACATAGCTCGCGAAGGTCTTCTGCTAACTCATTGGGTAACTCTTCGGTCGTGAGGGTATTTATATGACTTTTGCGGCTCAATGCATCGGCTACTACATTAGCCTTTCCGGGATGATAATGCAATTTCATATCATAATCCTTTATTAGCTCTATCCACCATCTCTGCGTGAGATTCAATTCTGTCGGGGAAAACTGATCCGCGAAGACCTATGGGGCCGGCGGACCGGGCCCCTTTCGGTTCGGCGAGGGGCGGAGGTCGCACGAAGAGCAGATCGAGGCGAGGCACACGAGCAGTTTACCCAGCTTCGGAGCTCTCCGGAGAGATAACACTCCTACTGCTGCTTGTCTGGTTGTATTATCTGGTGTTCTTGCTCTCGAGCGAGAGAGTGTGATGTTTTCTGGGCTACGAATGAATCGAAGCAAACTGTCCGAACCTCCTCTACGTTGCGCATGGGCCTCCTTTTATACGCTAAAGGGGTCACCGACAGGTGGCAATGCAGAGGAGGGTAAAAACGTAAAAAGCGAGGTAGTTGATACAGTTGCTTGTATAGTGCACCCTACCTAACCCTGACGGCAGGGGACAAGGGCATTAAATGCCCGTCTGAGTCGCCCGAACAGTGCAGAAAAGGACCATTAGGGGCACCACCGTTCGCCACGATGGCGATCTTGTCAGCTTCGCATGCCACTGCGCACCGCTGGCTGCACAGCCTCCCGCCACGCGCGCCCGGAGAGGCCCCCAGAGAGACACGTTGGTGGATGCGCTGGAGCGTGGGCGCAGAGTGGCCGCCTGCCGCGGCAAGCGCCTTGCCGCTGTTGTTATCTCGCCGGGTCCAGAAGCTCGTCGCTCACCGGGCCTTGGGGTACCTTATTTAGTCTTCCCGGCAAGCTCCTCTTGCCAAGGCCTTGTTGCCTTGTCGGAGCGCGTGGCGCGTCGTGGAAAGTTCCTTGGAGTGCCTTGGTTGGCCTTCCCGGCAAGCTCCTCTTGCCGGGGTCTTGTCTCCTTAGCTTAAATACTTTGTTCTTGGATGGCTCCAAGGGAACCTTGGGGGATCTTGGCGTTCGCCCGGCAAGCCTTTGCCGCGGGGTGCTGCAACTGCCCGTGCACAAGTTCGGGGTACTAGGGTACCCCTATTCTAGTACACCGACAGGAGCCCCTGGGCCTGGGCCAGACACGGTGCCGAGCGCTGTTGGGCCAGGCCCAAGACAGGGCACGGGCACACGCGAGCTGGGCCACGCCAAATCTTGCTCCGTATCCACCGCGCTCTCCCATAACGGCACGCGTTGAATGCGGCATCGTGGGAGAGATCGTGGGTGGTTGTTTATTTGGAAGGCCGAAACGTCCGCCCTGTCCCTCTTTATAAGCAGAGGAAACAGAGGCAGTTCGTTCCCCCTCGCTGGTTGCTGCTACTCCTTCTTCACAAACTCCACCGCTCCCCCCTTCTTCTCGAAGCCGAGAGAGCAGCGCTCC
>NC_041380.1:157240747-157332919 GCF_002162155.2 Triticum dicoccoides
CCCCCCCATTGCCACCAGCATCACCACGCCGTCGACCTTCCCCACCACCTCCGCCATGGCCCCGAAAGCCGACAAGGGAAAGGGTGTGAAGTCGGCCGAGGCGCAGCGGCTCGCGGCGCTGCGGAAGGAGCGGGCGATCTTCACCCCCCAGCTCGGCGTGCAGGAGCTGAGGGAGTACTTCTACCTCTTTTGGGCGACGGAGACGCGTGCGCATCTGCGCACGAGGGTACTCCCGGCCGCTGCCTCGGAGTTGGCTCCAAATGGGTACCCGTTCTTCCCGCTATTCTTCTATTGCGGGCTCTGCCCGCCCTTCTCGGAGTTCTTCTGTGATATTATGAACACATATGGCTTCCGCCTCCTTGACTTCACCCCCAATGCTGTCCTGACCATGGCAGTTTTCGCACACTTGTGCGAAAACTTTGTCGGAGTCCACCCTAGTGTAGCCCTTTTCCGCCACTACTTCATACCTCGGGTAGAGAGAGGAGAGCCGCTTGCCGGAGGGATTGCTTGGATCTCGAGAGTCGGCAAGAAGGAGGCGTACTTGGAGGGTGAGCTCCGCAGCAAGTGGGAGGAGTGGAGAGCGGAGTGGTGCTGGATCGTCGAGGAGAATCCGCAGCCCTTCACCGCCGTGCGCCAAACTCCAATAGTGCGCGGCAATGACTGGAGCAACGTGGCCCCGGAAGACGAGAGGCTGAAGATCGCCATCACTAGGATTCTTCGCCTCAGGCTTGCCGGGCTCACCGTAGGTGCTGTCGGGGCAGATTTCCTCCGCCGCCGCATTGCCCCCCTGCAGGAGAGGGGGAGGCCCGCCTGGGAATTCAAGAATTCGGTGGACATCATGAGGCTGCGGCCGGGCCTCAACTACAACTTCACCGTCTTGGAGTTGGACGCAATGCTCTTGGAATTATTCAAACGCGACCCCTAGCACCCATTCACACTGCCGAGGGGCGTAGTTCCTTTGTGCAATAACTCTTCGCTTGACCGGATCCGCGCCATGATGCCGTTGTGCGATTCACACGGCATCGTCCCAACTTGGCAAGAGCCTGCGGATGACGTTGTGTGAGCGTTCTTCGACACCTTGGAGGAAGTGTCGGTCCGCACTGACGAGCAGAAGAGCCTCACCCGTGACACCACCGACGAGGAGCTGCAGCTCATCGCTACTAGGGCGGAAGAGGCTACGGCCGCAGCTGCTGCGGGTGTGTTTGGGTTTACTGTGGAGGAGGCGGAGGCTGCAGAGGCGGCAAACCTTGCCGAACGCGCAGAGTTCATGGGTGAGGAGGAGCCTGCCGGTTCCGAAGCCGAGCCGAGCGAGGCCGGCGAGGAGGAGGCTGAGCCTTCAGAGAACTTGCCGCAGGCGGAGCCCCCGGCCCCGCCAAGGAGGCGCCTTCGCAGGGCCGGGGATGCAGCGGGGCGGCAGCCGGCTCCACAGCCACCGAGCCGCGCGACGCGCTCTACCGCGGCAAGCAATGTTGCCGCGGGAGCGCCTCACACAACAGCGGCAACTGGAGCGGGATCTTCCCGGGCCACTGCCACTAACCCCGCCAAGCGGGCAAGGGATCCTACTCCTCCACCTCGCCGCACCGGAGGAGGGCCGGACTTCGATCTTTCCGCGCTCAGCTCCGACGAGGAGGAAGAAGAGTGAGTTTCTTTGGTGCTCTTATAATCTTTCAATCTTGCTGTTTATATCTTGTATCTGACTTGCTCCAATCTGGACTCCTTTCTTTTCAGAACACTAGCCCAGAGAGCGGCGAAGAGGGCCAAGGCCGCGGTGATCGTCATTGAGGATGACCCCATCGTGTCAGCAGGAGGTGGGCCCGAGACCACATTGACGGACCCGGCAATCACCCCTCAGAGCAGCCCCCAGCGCAGCCCCCAGCGTAAGTTCATAGTTTAGCCTTCTGCTGCCGGGCGCGCTTGAGTGCTTTTTCCTTTGTTGATATCTTGCTTGTTGACTTGTGCAGGAGCAGAGCAGCCTCATCAGGAGCGCCCGGAGGCCGGTCCCGAAGTGCCACCTGCTTCGACTGCGCCGCCAAGGGAGGAGTCCCCGGCAAGGGAGCGCTCTCCGGCAAGGGGGGACTCTCCGGCAAGGGACGGCACTGCTGATCCTGCGGCGACCAAGGCCGCAACTGAAGATCTTGGCGCAGGTAATCCACTTGCCCAGAAACTTTCGCTTGGGTTCTGCTTCTTTCGTTTTACCTTTCTTGGATTTTTGATTGATTTTCCTCCCTTCTTCGTTCTTCAGACCCATCTTCGGCTGAGCCAATGGAGACAGAGGGCGCCGGCGAGGAAGGTGCCGGTGCTGATGAGACCGCCGGCGAGGAGGCCGCCGGGGCTGCTGCTGCGGAAGCCGGCGAGGGGTCGGGCGATCGCACTGATGACCCTGAGACTGCTGGAGCGCCGGGCGCTGCACCGACCACCGAACCCTCTGCCGCTTCTACGGAGCCGGGCTCCGAGGAGCCCCAGCCCGGCGCCTACTTGAAGGCCGGTGACAATATCTTCATCAAGCTACCCTGGGCGTCGAGCTCCAGGGCGCCGGTCGAGGGGGAGACTTTTGACGGGGAGGTTCTCGCCTCTGCTGGACTGTCATTGGTTGACGCGCCCGGCAGCAGCAGCGGCGAGCCTGAGGAGGAGAAGCTGCTGCGGAAGCTGCTGTCACTCTACCGCACCCGGCAAGCCAAGCTGGCTTCCCGGGAAGCGATTGTCGCGAAGGCGGGAGTTGACATGGAAAACCACGCGGAGGAGCTCCGGGGCCAAAATCAAGAAGCTCTCCGGTCCCTGGCGCAGGAGCGGGAGCGAGTCGACGAGGAGCGCACGGCCTTTCTTCTCGAGAGGGCCGAGGCTGAGCAGGAACAAAGGCTGGCTGCCGAGAAGCAGTCCGCGCGGGAAGGTGAACTAGTGCAGCGGAAGGCCAACCTCGACAGCTACGAGGAAGAGCTCGCAGAGCGTGAGCGAGCACTTGGCGGGGCGCTCAAGGAGGCAAAGGACGCCGCGGCAACTGCAGAGGCTGCCAAGAAAGAGCTAGAGGAGAAGGTGGCGCAGCTGGAGGCCGATATTGGGAAGAGCGGCGAGGATCTTGCCGCGCTCAAGCGTGAGCGCGAGAAGGATGCTGCTGCCCACGGTGAGCTGCAAGGCCTTCTTGGGGCAAGGAGCTCAGCGCCGCCAAGGATTCCAAAGCAGACCTGGAGCAGAAGCCGGCCACGCTCACGCAGACGCTGGAGGCCGCCAAGGAGCGGGAGAAGACCTTGTCGGAGAAGGTCAAGGCCGACGCGGCGCTTCTGGAGAGCATTGCAGTTACCCAGAACTCATTCAGAGACACTATGGAGCACTGGACCGAGGGTCTGGTGAACATTGCCGCAGTCATCAACGAGGAGCTGGCGCAGCTGGGGATGGAGGACTTTGGGTATACTTCCGACGAGAGTCTTCAACCCAGAACCAAGCTCAGCCTATTCTTCAAGGGTGTGGCGACGGCACTCCAATGGCTCTGGGAGAGGATCCCGAAGCAGCTGGCCGACGAGTCGCGCAAAATCTGCGCCGGGGTTCTCCAGAAGGTGCTGATGAAGGTAGCCTTCCGCAATCCAGGCCTCAGCTTCACCAACGTCCTCAGGTCCTTGCCGCCTGACACCGATCTGGATGCACTCAAGGCCCTTGTCGCACCCATTGTGGACAAGGTGAGCGAGATCAAGAGAGTCGAGGGCGAACGCGTAGATTAGGCCGCCCATTTCTTCTTTTCCCTTGTCGCTGCTAATTATGTTATGAACACAGTCTGTTAGAGCTGCGACAAGTTATCTTGTAATATAACTTTATTTCTGTTATCAATTGCAATGTTATTTCCTCTACTAGATTCCTTCCTTTGTATGTTTTTACCCTACGCTTCTAGGGAACTTGTCGGCGCAGGCGCCCGAGCCGCGAGCGCTGAGTGCGGAACTTCAGCAGCCTGCTGGCGGCGCTGCTTCCGACAAGAAACCTTGTCGCGACTAGATGCAGCACGCTTAAGCTGTTGAGCGGACTCGAAACAAAGTAAGGGCGCAACTAGCCACGAGTTGGTTCCTCCGCGCACAGGTTTTCCATACAAAGCAGGGTCGTTCGAGGAAGATAACTCAAAAAATTTAAAAAGTGATTGCTCAAACTTTGCCAACTTAGCTTTTCTGTCATTTGCTTCCCGGTAAGGCAAGTCTTCGCTTGAACGATGCCTGGCCCATACCACAATCTTCTCCTTCCCCCCCGGCAAATTTGTGTGCGAGAGAACCTTCTTTTCCTTTAAAAGAAAAAGAAAGAAGAGAAAATAATAATATGGAGATCTTCGGCTCGTTACTGCTTACCGGATGTAGGTGCTGCACAAAGTGTCAGATAATCGCATGCAAGAAAGGAACTAACGCATGAAATGGACAAGCTGTGCGGAGCACATGGGGTTTTACTTATGCACGGGATCTGCGCCCGGCTTTGTACAAAGGATTACATGCAACAGCGGCAAGACTTGTACAAAAGGTGGTTGCCGGAACGGGTTCCGGCAACCGCGCCTTATGGGAAAAACTTACGAAGATGTTCTATGTTCCAGGAGTTGCTCACCGGAATGCCATCTTCGGTCTCAAGGCGGACAGCACCAGGCCTTGTGACTCGTCTCACCCGATAAGGGCCTTCCCACTTCGGCGTCAACTTGTTGGAATTCTTGGCGGACTGAACGCGTCGAAGAACAAGGTCGCCTTCCTCGAAGCTTCTAGCTTTAACTTTGCAGTTATGATAGCGGCGCAAAGCTTGCTGGTATCGAGCAGCTCGTACAGCAGCCTGAAGACGATCTTCCTCAAGGAGCAGCGCGTCGTCTTGCCGCAGCTGTTCTTGCTCAAGCTCATCATAAGCGAGCACTCGAGGTGATCCGTATACGAGTTCCGTGGGGAGAACTGCCTCTGCTCCATAGACTAGAGTGAAAGGTGTCTGGCCAGTGGCTCGATTTGGCGTCGTTCTGATCGACCAAAGAACCACCGGCAGCTCCTCGATCCAGTTCCTTCCGCACCTGTGCAGCCTGTCGAAAGTTCTGGTCTTGAGCCCGCGCAGCACTTCAGCATTTGCCCTCTCTGCTTGACCGTTGCTTCTTGGATGAGCAACAGAAGCGAAGCAGACCTTGGCGCCAAGGTCTTGGACGTACTGCATGAAGGTGCGGCTCGTGAATTGCGTGCCGTTGTCGGTGATGATCCTGTTAGGGATCCTGAAACGGCAAACAGTCGACCTGAAGAACTTGACTGTTGACTGTGCTGTCACCTTCCTCACTGGCTGCACTTCCGGCCACTTTGTGAACTTGTCGATTGCGACGTACAAGTACTCAAAGCCCCCAACAGCTCGGGGGAAGGGGACGAGGATATCGAGCCCCCAGACCAAAAATGGCCAGGATAAAGGGATCGTCTGGAGAGCTTGAGCTGGCTGGTGTATCTGTTTGGAGTGGAGCTGGCACGCTTCACACTCGGTTACTTGTGCAGTTGCATCCTGGAGGGCTGTCGGCCAAAAGAATCCTTGCCGGAAAGCTTTGCCGGCAAGTGCTCTTGCGCCAATGTGGTGGCCACATATGCCTCCATATATCTCCGCCAACAACTTTTGTCCATCTTCCCGGTGAATACACTTCAATTTCACACTGTTGAGTCTTCTTCTGTACAATATGCTATCGACAAACTGGTACATACTTGACTGCCGGGCTACTCTTTCCGCTTCTTCTTGTTCTTCGGGAAGTTCTCCTGTCTGAAGGAAGTGGACAATCTGCTGTGCCCATGCTGGAGCTTGTGGCTCGACAACAAGGACTAAAGGCGCATCTACTGCTGCGGGAACATCCGCTTCCACGGCAAGGACTTGTGGTCCTGCCGGAGCTTGATGTTCCTCGGCAAGCTTGCCGGAGCAAAACGTGTCAGGAGCGTCTGCTTCAACGGAACAAACCATAAGGCTTGCCGGAGCAGACTGCCCCTCAGCTTCCTTGGTGTTGATCTTGGGGACTTTCTTGGCGGCGGCTTCGGGGAGCTCTGCTGGAAAGTAGTCACCAGAAACCAACTTCCTATTCTTGCTTTGTCCAGTTGATGGTGTTACGGATGGTTGAGTCAACTTAAGCACAAAGATCCCTGGTTCCACAGGTAACTTTAGTGCGGCGCACTTTGACAGGCCGTCAGCAATATCATTCTGAGCTCTTGGGATATGCTCCATTTGTAGGCCGTCAAAGTGCTCTTCTAGCTTCCTCACTTCATCGACATACGCTTCCTTCAATGGACTCTGGTAGTTCTTGTTCACTTGTCGGACGACAAGCTGTGAGTCACCCCTGACAATGAGCTTCTTAATCCCAAGGTCTGCTGCGATTCTGAGACCGGCAAGTAATCCTTCATACTCTGCAGTATTGTTGGTTGCTTGCTCTTTGGGAAAGTGCATCTGGACTACGTACTTGAGGTGCTCTCTGGTGGGTGCGACAAGTAGCACGCCTGCACCGGCGCCTTGCAGCGAGAAGGCACCATCAAAGTACATCAGCCACTCTTTGCTTGGCTCTTTGACGGGGATGCTCGTTTCTGAAATTACTTCATCTGGGGTTGGCGTCCACTCTGCTATGAACTCTGCCAATGCTCTGCTTTGGATAGTTGAAGTGCTCTCAAATTTGAGGCCAAAGCTTGACAGTTCCAGCGCCCACTCGATAATCCTGCCCGTTGCTTCTGGATTTTGTAGTATCCTCTTCAGCGGAAAGCGAGTGACGACTGTGATCTCATGTGCTTGGAAGTAATGGCGCAGCTTTCTTGAGGCCATGAGGAGGCCGAAAAGCAACTTCTGCACACCAGAGTACCTTGATCTAGCCCCCTGCAGAAGAGAACTGACAAACTAAACTGGGCGCTGCACCATTCTCCTTGGCATCTTATCATGTTCCTGTGCAAACCCATGTTTGTCGGGACCATAGCTTGTCGGCGAAGCCCCCTGCTTGTCACTGGATGGATCTACCGTGGTTGCTGGCTCATCATCCGCCTCCCTCTCCGCCACTAACGCAGCACTAACCACTTGATTGGTTGCTGCTATATACAGCAGCAACTTCTCTTGCGGCTTAGGTGCGACAAGTGTTGGAGTGGAGGACAGGTATCTCTTCAAGTCCTGCAGCGCAGCCTCCGCTTCCTGAGTCCATTTTATCGGACCTGCCTTTTTCAAAATTTTGAAAAATGGCAGGGCGCGCTCAGCAGATCTGGAGATAAACCTGCTGAGAGCAGCTACGCAACCGGCAAGCCTTCGTACATCCTTGACGCGCTTTGGTGCTTCGATCTGCTCGATGGCTTTGATCTTGTCGGGATTGGCTTCAATTCCCCGCTGAGACACGAAGAACCCAAGAAGCTTGCTGGAAGGGACTCCAAACACGCACTTCTCGAGGTTAAGCTTGAGGTTGATCTTGCGCAGATTTGCAAATGTCTCGTCTAAATCTTGAATCAAGGTCGCTTTGTTCTTGCTCTTGACCACTATGTCATCCATGTAAGCTTCCACATTTCTGTGCATTTGCGGCTCAAAAGCATGGTGGACTACCCTTGCGAATGTTGAACCAGCATTCTTCAAACCGAAAGGCATCCATACGAAGCAGTACGTGCCACACGAGGTGATAAATGCGGTTTTCTCTTCATCTTCTTATGCCATGAAGATCTGATGGTATCCTGAGTATGCATCAAGAAATGAAAGCAAATCACACCCGGCTGTGGAGTCAACAATCTGGTCAATACGTGGCAAGGGAAATGGGTCTTTGGGACAAGCTTTATTAACATCAGTGAAGTCAATACAAAGTCTCCATTTCCCGTTAGCCTTGCGCACAACAACAGGATTGGCCAACCACATGGGATGGAGTACTCCTCTGACAAGGCCTGCTGCTTCCAGCTTCTTAATTTCTTTTGTGATGAATTCTTGGCGCTCTACTGCCTGCTTCCTGACTCTCTGCTTGACGGGCCGCGCATGAGGACAGACGGCAAGGTGGTGCTCAATTACTTTCCTGGGAACACCGGGGATATCAGACGGTTGCCACGCAAACACGTCGACATTCGCCCGCAGGAAAGCAACGAGCGCGCTTTCCTATTTGGGGTCAAGAGTGGCGCTGATGGTGAAGGTACCACCAGCGCCATCCTCCTTGGCGGACACCTTCTTGGTCTCAGGTGGAGCTGCCATTGCCTTCTTTCGCTTGCCGGTGGAGCTCGACGGTGCGTCCTCGATGGTAGCGCAGCACTCCGAAGAGGTGCGCTTGCCGGAGTGGGCATCAGAGCTCTTGTCGGACTTGGTCTTCTTCTTCCCCCCAGGAGCTTCAGCGGCAAGTATCTTGCGTTCTGCTGCGGCTGCTGCTTCCCGGTAGATCTTGTCGGCACAGATAAGAGCATCCTTCTTGTCGCCAGGGACAGAGATGACACTTATTGGGCCTGGCATTTTCAGTACGTTGTATGCATAGTGAGAGGCTGCCATGAACTTGGCGAGTGTCAGACGGCCAAGGATTCCATTGTAAGGTAATGGAAAGTCGGCAACGCGAAATGTGACCCTCTCAGTCCTGAAGTTCAGCTCACTGCCAAATGTTACCGGCAACGTGATCTTTCCCTTTGGCTTGCTCCTTCCCGGGTTGATTCCTTGAAATGTGCCGGTCTCTTCGAGCTCGCTGTCAGGGATCTGGAGCTTCTGGAGCACCGCGGAGGAGATCAGGTTCAAGCCGGCCCCGCCATCAACTAGCATCTTAGTGACCTTGAGGTTGCAGATTGTTGGTGAAACCAACATCGGCAAGCACCCGACCGCAGTTATGCGATCCGGGTGGTCCTCAATATGAAAGATGATAGGCGTGCCGGACCATTTCAGAGGCTTGCGTGACTCGATGGGTGGTTCTGCTGCATTAACTTCCCGCACCCACTGCTTGAGCTGGCGGTGCGAGGCATGCAGAGAAGCACCACCATCAACGCACAGGACCTCTGTGGCTTTCTGGAACTCCTGCTCATCAGTCTCCTCATCATCCATATCTTCATCGTCGCCGTCATCTTCATCCTTGTCGCGGCCGCGAGGAGGTCTGTCTCCTTGCCGCTGCTTGGCCTTGCCGCGGCGTCCTCCTCGGCCGGGACGTTTCTTGCTGGATCCACCAGCTCCTTCCTGGGCCTTCTCCTTGTCGCGCTGCTCGTATTCAGCTTTCTGTTGCTCAACAAGCTGTTCGACTTTCTTACAGTTCTGGAGATCATGGCCCTTGGTGCGGTGGATCTTGCAATATTGCTTGTTGGGGCCGTCCTGCTTGTCGGCGACTGCTGCCTCTGCGGCAACCTCCTTACCGAAGTCACCAGCTTTGGCTTCCTTGGCGCCGCCACCATTGCCGGACTGCTCAACAACTAGCACTTCTTTGCCTTTCCTCCTTCTGTTGTTCCGCCGCCGGTTTTTCCTTGTCGGGGCAGCATCTTCACTGTCAGATCCCCCCGCTCCTATATTTTCTCCGGGGAGTCTCCTCCCTTCCTCAGCACGCGCACACTTGTCGGCCAGTGCATATAACTCACTGATGTCCCTGATCTTGCACATTGCCATTTCCTCCCGCATCCTGCGGTTCCGCACGTTCTGATGGAACGCGCTGATCACCGCGGCAGGGTGGACGTCTGGGATGTTGTGCTGCACACTACTGAATCTCTGAATGTACTTGCGCAGGGGCTCTCCTTCCTTCTGGGCGAGCAGATCAAGATCACTCTCCTGGCCATGAGGCTTGTGTCCGCCGGTAAAGGCGCCGACAAACTGATGGCACAGATCAGCCCAAGAGGATATGGAGTTGTCCGGCAAGTGCATGAGCCAGGATCTGACGTTGGGCTTGAGCACCAGCGGGAAGTAGTTGGCAAGGATCTTGTCATCTCGTCCCCCAGCAGCTTGTACCGCAATGGTGTAGATGCTGAGGAACTCTGACGGATGCGTCTTGCCGTCGTATTTCTCTGGTACGTCTGGCTTGAAGTTCTTTGTGCTGGGCCACTGGACTTGCCGCAGCTCACGAGTGAACGCAGGACAACCTACCGCGTACGGCAGATCGCCTGGTTCCCCTGGCGCATGCATGTCAACAGAGGGCCCAACGCGCTTGTCGGATTGACGTCGCGCTTCTCTTCGGCGCTCGATGCGGGTTCGAGCGTCTTCTTGTTGTCGATCATGAAGAACTTGGCGCTGATCGCGACGAGCTCGTGGATCCGACGATGCAGTGGAGTCGCTGTCGAGGTGGATCCGGCGAGTCGGCGATCTTGGCCTTCGGGGCGGTGATTGCATGGTAGTTGCACCTCCGCCCGTTTCGTCGCCACCGGCTCACGTCCGGCGGCCCTGCCGCGGCGGCGACGCGCTCGGCCGCCATGGAGTGTCGCCGTTGGCGTAGCCGATGAGGCTCTGAATGGTGGCTCTCCATTCGTCGATCTTGTCCGACGTCGGAGGGTAATCTAGGAGAAGTTGAGCTCGTGCCAAAACTTCTGCTGGAGTGGTGGGTAGCAGTGGCGGACGGCGCGAGGAGCGGGACGTGCTCGAACTGCTAACTATGTTAGAAGGAGCAGTATCCCGTCTAGGCGACCGTGCCCCGCTCGTGCCAGCATGCTGGCGTGCATGCTGGTCTTGAGCGCCCCCAGATCCACCAGCTTGGTCTTGGGCTATCATGCGTATGGCACTGCTAGTGCCATGACACTGTTGATCTTGCGCCTCCTGAGAGTGGCGTGGAACATGTACAGTCGCGGAGGTTTGTGCAGCCTTGTTCTTGGACCTGGCAGCATCATGAGCTTCCTCGTCAACGTCCTTTCTTCCGCCGGTGTCCATCCCACCACTCGTTTGCTCCGACGGTGGCGGAAGTGACGTGGATGGAGCGGCTGCCGCCGAAGTCTTCTTCTTCGGTGGCATGTGGATGAAGGGAATAAAGATCTAGCTCGTGTGAACACCGGATCTGGTTCACACAATCTCAACACCCCCTACCTGGCGCGCCAAAGATGTCGGGGAAAACTGATCCGCGAACACCTATGGGGCCGGCGGACCGGGCCCCTTTCGGTTCGGCGAGGGGCGGAGGTCGCACGAAGAGAAGATCGAGGCGAGGCACACGAGCAGTTTACCCAGCTTCGGAGCTCTCCGGAGAGATAACACTCCTACTGCTGCTTGTCTGGTTGTATTATCTGGTGTTCTTGCTCTCGAGCGAGAGAGTGTGATGTTTTCTGGGCTACGAATGAATCGAAGCAAACTGTCCGAACCTCCTCTACGTTGTGCATGGGCCTCCTTTTATACGCTAAAGGGGTCACCGACAGGTGGCAACGCAGAGGAGGGTAAAAACGTAAAAAGCAAGGTAGTTGATACAGTTGCTTGTATAGTGCACCCTACCTAACCCTGACGGCAGGGGACAAGGGCATTAAATGCCCGTCTGAGTCGCCCGAACAGTGCAGAAAAGGACCGTTAGGGGCGCCACCGTTCGCCACGATGGCGATCTTGTCAGCTTCGCATGCCACTGCGCACCGCTGGCTGCACAGCCTCCCGCCACGCGCGCCCAGAGAGGCCCCCAGAGCGACACGTTGGTGGATGCGCTGGAGCGTGGGCGCAGAGTGGCCGCCTGCCGCGGCAAGCGCCTTGCCGCTGTTGTTATCTCGCCGGGTCCAGAAGCTCGTCGCTCACCGGGCCTCAGGGTACCTTATTTAGTCTTCTCGGCAAGCTCCTCTTGCCGGGGCCTTGTTGCCTTGTCGGAGCGCATAGCGCGTCGCGGCAAGTTCCTTGGAGCACCTTGGTTGGCCTTCCCGGCAAGCTCCTCTTGCCGGGGTCTTGTCTCCTTATCTTAAATACTTTGTTCTTGGATGGCTCCAAGGGAACCTTGGGGGATCTTGGCGTTCGCCCGGCAAGCCTTTGCCGCGGGGTGCTGCAACTGCCCGTGCACAAGTTCGGGGTACTAGGGTACCCCTATTCTAGTACACCAACAAATTCCTTCTGCGTGAAGATATACTTCAAACTCTTGTGATCCGTGTATACTTCACAATGGTTTCCGATGAGAAAATGTCTCCATGTCTTCAACGCATGCACTACGGCTGCTAACTCCAAATCACGCATAGCATAATTTAGCTCATGGGGTTTAAGCTGTCGTGAGGCATATGAAACAACTCTTCCTTCCTGCATAAGCACTGCTCCAAGTCCTCGACAAGAAGCATCGCAATATACTTCATAATCCTTGCATTGATCTGGCAGGATCAACACTGGCGATGTAACCAAACTACTACAAGGGCGAATCTCCTTGGGTTCTTCGTCTTCTTCTCCTGGCGCGGGGTCTCCCATGAAAACTCCTAGCTTCCTTTCCAGGTCGTCATTCTTTTCCACTAGCACGACGATTTCCTCCTCATAATCTTCGCGCGTAGCCTTGAGTTCTTATTCAAGCTCCGTAATCCTTGTCATTGCCTTCTTCAAATCCATCATGCCTGCGCACATCTGATTCTCCTGGTGACGGATGTGCTGGTTTAACTCATGAATGAAAGCGGCAATTGATCTATCCTTCCTGGTGCTGATCATCTCCCATTGCTCATCTCGGTGCCCACAAATCTAGTAGATAGTATCCTTGATATCCTTTTGGTAAACTTCTCAAATGCGTCCCATTATGATGTGAGCTACCATACTCTTTCCAAGACTCCAGGTTGGTGCATCAAAAGAAAACTCTATGGGCTTAGTAACTGGCATAAATGTCCTTCCTGATACTTGAACTTGAATCATCCAGCACTCCTCTTCTGATAAAATGGCATTGTAAGTCTCGGTGAAGCTTGGTATTCCAATGTTTAGGTACTTAGTGACTTCCTTCAAGTGACGTCCAAAAGGGGTGTCTTCATCCGGTCGTGTGAACTTGATCCTTGCATCCGCCATCCTAAAGAGTAGAAAAATGGAGAGGAGTTAGAAGTGAGAAGAGAGTAGTGATCTAGGGCTTTAGATTAGTGGTCGTGTCCTACAGTCAACCTAGCTCTGATACCATCTTTGTAGCGCCCAGACCTCAAACAGTCTGATCTCTGTGTATAAGTGTCATCCCTGGATCGGTAATGCTGACACACATAGTACTTGAAGGATTTATAACAGAGTGTCAATCACACACTAATTACATCGAATGTCTCAAAAGAGAACTTATTACAATAAATATGGCTTAAGGCCATCTAATACGATAACATCGGAAGGCTTGGAATATAAAGTGAGTCCATCAACTCCAACGGCATCACTGAGTGAAAGACCAAGACCTAAGGCTCCTTACTCGTCGTCTGAAAAGTCTGCAACATGATACGTTGCAGCCCGAAAACGGGTCAGCACATAGAATATGCTAGCAAGGTAACAAAAGAGAATAATGAACAGAATAAAGCTATCACTATATGCATATATGGCTGGTGGAGGCTGTAATGTTGATATGTTTTACGTAAAGCCAATTTTCCCTACTGCAAAGGAATATATTTTATTTAACTACAAAATTTGTTGAAAACATTGAGAATGGTATACCCCATCTCAATCCCAATTAAAAGTAATCATTAACCCAAACAAAATTATATAATTAAGAGTGATGAGATCCACATGATAATCCAAGAACTAGATACTCAAGATGTCCATAACCGGGGACACGGCTAACCATGATTAGTTTGTACACTCTGCAGAGGTTTGTGCACTTTTCCCCACAAGACTCGATCTCCTTCGTTGGATTTCTTGCACTACATAATCTTTAAGAAATGGATGACCGAGACACAGTCTTTCAGAAGCGTTAGCACCTTACGATGGGTAGACCGGTACACCTACATCCCCTACATCTGCTAGTCTACCACTGTAAGAGTTCACACAAGTTAATCAACTATGCAAGAACCCATAATAGCATGTGGCCGCACACGGAAGTTTCCAGTATGAATAATCTTATGATCCCTTTGAGCCTGGGTGGTAGTCCATAGGAGAATCACACGGTACCCCGGGATTTCCAAAAAATACGTGCAATCACTAGGTTCCCCAGGTGCCTCAATCCACCCAGATGTGTATTAAAGTTGCCACCTTAAATTGAACCATTAATTAACAATACTCACATCTGTCATGAAAACTCTCAAACCCAATCCACGTCTACGAGCATAGCATAGCAGTATAAGCATAACGTAGAAGTAACTCCCAGGGTTTGATAATAAACAGGGTAATAGGTTCCTACCTCATCAACTACTTCCCAACCCACAGTTTAATTCAGATCCTAACCATGCAATGTTTGAGGG
Organism: Triticum dicoccoides; assembly: GCF_002162155.2. Lineage (NCBI taxonomy): Eukaryota > Viridiplantae > Streptophyta > Magnoliopsida > Poales > Poaceae > Triticum > Triticum dicoccoides. The sequence continues at coordinate 157,254,931 of NC_041380.1, forward strand.
TTGATATAATGCAAAAAAAACTGGGTAGTAAGAGGTATGAGCAATGTGTTACTTGCCTTGTTGATGATCCACGAAACCTAGAGACTCGTAGTGGCACGCTTCGCACTCTAGGTGTTCTATCGCAAACCAACAAGCATACAATAATCAGTCAAGCAAAGGCACGGGTAAAACTCGAATAAGTGATCTAACCAGAAAGTTCAACTTAAGAACTCTGGTTTGCAAAAAGAATCAAATCAAACAAAGCAACAAAACTCAAACAGCGAAAGAAACCAGCTTCGTTTACTAATCTAGACTAAAGTTAAATTTTACAGTAGAAAAAACTTGTTTAATTTGATTAAACATAAAGAGGGTTTCGATACGAAACTCTAGGCGTTTGAATCGCCTGATTCTGTTAAACGAGCGAAAGGTTATACTAAAATGAACATCGGATCAGAAATCGCGATCGAAAATAATCGTGGAAAATCCAAGAAAAAGAAAAACTAACGAACAGGCTAACGAACGAACGTTCGATGTCTGCAGCTAAATGGTGAAAACCGTTCACTAAAACAAACGTAAAAATGGGCGTTCGCTAAATAACTAAACCGAAAAAAATTAAACCGAACTGGATCTAAATAAAAAACGGATCTTGGGTTTTCGAAAAAAAAACAAAACGGTTTTCTCATGAAACCGAGGCAACTGCCTCGAGGTCCAGCGAGGGTCCGGCGCTCCAGCTCGGCACGGAGGCGGGTCGTAGGTGGCGCGGCGGCGGCGCGGGCGGTGGCGGCGGATCGGGGCTAGGGTTAGGGTTTGAGCATGGTGGCGGCTTGGGCTGGTCGGGGGCTCGGGGCCGCGGCTTATAAGGGCCGGCACAAGGAGTCCTGGCCGCTTACTGACCGGAGTCGGTTCGCCTCTTTTTTCTAAAATAATTTCGAGGCTCAGAAAATAAAATAAAATAAATACTAGACCGACTCCAAAAATCCCGAAATAAATTTTCCCTGTCCTCTAAAAATTAGCCGGATAACGTGAACATTTATTTGGGCCTAAAATGCAATTTTGAATACCGCACTTTTTTCCTAATTCAAATAAAATAGCAATAAAACTCCGAATAAAAATCTTATTTGATTTTAATATTAAATCTTTGATATTTCTCTATTTTGAGGAAGTCATTTTATCCTCTCTCTTATTTTTATAAAAGAAATAATCGAAGAGTAAATAGTTAAAGTCAAACGATCCTCTTTTCAAAATTCGAGAAAAACTCGAATACGAAAATAACGAAATCCCCAACTCTCTATGTGGGTCCTTGAGTTGCGTAGAATTTCTAGGATCAACCAAAATGCAATAAAATATGATATGCAATGATGATCTAATGTATAACATTCCAGATTGAGAATTTGGGATGTTACAAGAAGAGTATGACTATGACTCGTGAAAAGTCTTGGGTTCACACGGATTAGGGAAGGCATAGGTTCAACCCAGAGGGCAACTTAGGAACATACACCACAAACTTCAAGAGCAAATAACGCAAGCTCGAAAGTAGAACATGGTAGGCCAAATCAGAGGATACAATTTACCAAAGACATTACGTATCCGTTAAGAACTCACAAAATTATTGAATATGACGGACACTGTCGGATAACAATCCAACAATGTGTCTGGTGGACCACAAAGAATCTGATGTGAGTATCGATGTTCAACCAAAAGAAGAAATAATGCAAGGGCATCAGATTATAGAAATATCTGGAAAATTTGACGCTTCAATTCAAAGGAATTATGGTTTCCAAATTGAGGGTTCGGAATCAGACGCTCTGATCAGATGATGAGTAAGTTGAATAAAATTAGAACGACAATCAACCAATGTTTGATCTGCCGAGAACCAGCTCATGTTCGGAAAGACGTCTGGGCTGGAAGATAATTTTTAAGGATCAACTAAGGATTGTGTGCATTCACACACCTTGAATCAGTGGGCCCAAGATGATAAAGACAAAGGACGTCAAAGAATACTGCTTTGCATATGGAATTACCCATAATGTAAGCAGGCAAATATTTTGAGAGTAATAGGCTATAGTAGATTTTCGAAAGATCGAATAGCATTATGAAGTATCTTGCGAAACACCTGAACAACTGGGGATGAAAGAATCCTCGGTAAGTGTGAGGAATTATTCGTATGGGTATTCATGCGGCAAAGAACTGCAAGGCAGTGGCACAAAGGATTCTTAAAAAGCAGGAGAATATTTCGATGTATCTTGTAGTAACACGAGAAACTGGGATCGAATGTATGAATGACAGTGTAAGAAGTTTATCCATAAGGATACAACGATGGTGGGGGATTGTAAAAGCGATGAGCACAAGTTCTCGGGAGAACATCGGAGAGTACCTTTGGAGTCTTCTGGTAAAGCAGGCGATCATCTGGAATGGAGGGCTCGCTGGGAGGAAGTACTTACACGATCCTAAAGTTAGAGTTAATCAAATCATTTAACCAGAATAGAAGAGAGATCAGAGTCCCAAAGAATAGAAGAGGAGTAAAAGATCCTAATACCACCCAATGGCAACGTGGGCTCGTAAGACACACAGCCATGTTAGTAAAAGTTTTTCAATGACTAGACTCAACTTCGGCCAAGGAGTTGGAAAGGGGGATTCGTACAGGCAGTCAGCTCTGATACCAACTTGTGACGCCCCTGATTCAATCGTACCCTAATCATACACACAAATGTGTACGACCAAGATCGGGGACTCACAGGAAGATATCACAACACAACTCTAGACACAAATTAAAATAATACAAGCTTTATATTACAAGCCAGGGGCCTTGAGGGCTCGAATACATCAGCTCAAATACAAACGAGTCAGCGGAAGCAACAATATCTGAGTACAGACATAAGTTAAACAAGTTTGCCTTCAGAAGGCTAGCACAAAAGCAACATCGATCGAAAAGGCAAGGCCTCCTGCATGGGAGCCTTCTAACTACTCCTGGTCGTCGGCGGCCTCCACATAGTAGTAGGCACCCTCGGTGTAGTAGTAGTCGTCGTCGAAGGTGGCGTCTGGCTCCTGGGCTCCACCATCTGGTTGCGATGTCCGAGAAGAATGGAAAAGGGGGAAAAGAGGAAGCAAAGCAACTGTGAGTACTCATCCAAAGTACTCGCAAGCAAGGATCTACACTACATATGCATCGGTATCAATGAAATGGGTAGTATCTGTGGACTAAACTACAGAATGCCAGAAGATAAGGGGAAAGCCTAGCCTATCGAAGACTAGCATCGTCAAGCAGCTCCAATCATCTTGCAGCATTCAGAAGAGTATAGAATAGCAGTTTATATTTAGCAAGCATGTTGTAACATTAGCGCCCAGAGATCACTTCCTCGACTCCCTTCGAGGAAACAATCCCGGAGCCATCATTTCCATTACATGCCTCAACATCTAGTTCTAGTTGTATCGATCGGGATACAACTCTGAGCGTCCGTTACCATGGACCTGGCTATTCGAATTGCTATAATACTTCCCTGCAGGGGTGCACCAACTTACCCAACACGCTCGATCAACTCTATCCGGACACACCATCAGGTCATGACCGACCTCGGCCGATCAACACACCATAGTCCTACCTAGGCTCAACAGAGAGGCCAGCATGCCGGTCTACATCCTAAGCACGCATGGGGTCTTGGGCCCATCGCCCTTTGCACTCCTGCATGTTGCGTGGGCGGCTGGTGAGCAGGCCTAGCCTCCCTTATACAAGAGAAGGTGTTACAGTCCAACCCGGCGCGCGCCGCTCCATCGCTAACGTCTGTTGAGCTTTCGGCTGATACATACAATGCAGAGTGCCCATACTTATTCCCGCGTGGTGGTTAGTGCGAAAAAGGCCAAGAGGCCTACTCGGATCAAATATCAAAACCGTTAGTGTCTTAGTAGTGTGCGGTAACGATCAATGATCCATGATATGTGGTCCCGTCGCCCTGTCTCATGGACTTGTAGTAAGGGCTAAGAATGCCCGGCCGCACCGCATGGAAAACTTGCGGGTAACCTCGCGGATACCCCTCGGGGCCGACCCGATATCATCATGGTTCTGTGGTAAGTCAAAGTAACCATGTGTCTGAAACATCAAGGGGGAAACCTGAGGAATCACCCTAATTCCCACTTGATGTAACCATCAAGGTGGACTTGGAGGAATCACCCTCGTTGGTCCACACTTGAGGGGTTGCACGACAGAGTCGTTATCGAGAATGGTGAAGGAGGAATCACCCTCGATGATCACGATCTAATAGCTACATTACAGGGTTAACATCAGAAGTGCTGACAAGGTATCACCCTCGGCACTCGATAATAACTCTACAGAGTCGTACAACTAAGGGGGATGATGTGCAGTGTCGGGGCCTGGACATCCATCACCGTGATCGAGTCATCGAACATAAAGCAAGGCAACTGGGACAAGGTGGGGCCACTGGTGGATCTCTAACCAACCTATACTAAGCAATTTAGAATAAGCGGGTAAGGTATGAAAGCAGGTAACAAAAACAGGCTATGCATCAGAGTAGGATCATACAGAAAGCAGTAGCAGTTCTAATGCAAGCATAAGAGAGAAGGGAATGGGCAATACCAGAATGATCAATGGGGGTTTGCTTGCCAGGAAGCTCTGCAGACAAATACAGACCCTCGAAGGTGAAGTAGTCGATCACTGGTTCAACCGCGGTCTCGGGGTCTACTGGAAAGAAGTAACAGAGGGGAAACACAATAAATAATAGAGCAATCAAAGCATCACAAAGCATAACATGGCAATACGCGGTGCTAGGGGTTGACCTAACGCGGTGCTACACGTTGCAGATGGAGGGGGGAAACATCCGAGGATGATTTCCCGGCGTTAGAAGGATTTCGGACAGATGAAATAGAGGGGACGGTTCCATGTTTGGTATGCTAGGGGCATGTGACAGATGAACGAACTGCATATTCAGATTCATTGGATTTTTCTGAGCAACTTTCATGTAGAAAACTTTTCCATCCGAGTTACGGTTTATTTTTTATGAATTTTCAAAGTCTTTAAACATTTTTGTAAATATTTTAATTAACTAATTTGACAGAAAAGGAAATATGACGTCATCATGGCATCATTGCTGCATCAGCGGTCAACAGACCAGTTGACCAGTCAATGGGGCCCACATGGGGCCCACAGGCAGTGACTGGGCGATGCCCAGTCAGCAGTTGACTGGGTCAACAAGGCCAGTCGGCGTTCTGGGAACGGGGGTCCCCAGACTTGCCTGCCTGCGGCCTGCGGCGTGGCTCAAGTGGGGGCCCAGCACGGCCCATCTTCATCAGCTCAAGCTCAAGACCCTCGCGATGGGCCAAGCCTCGCGGGGCAGACGACAGGAAGCTTCCTCAGAGGCGGCCTCATCTGGCAGGCTCGCGAGGAGGCGGAGGGATCAAGGCAGTAATACCTCGCGAGGAACTCGTGACGCAAGCCATGACGATCGAGACCAGGCGGGCGCCGGCCTACGCAGTGTCCTTGTTTCCCTTTTGGTGCAAAGGGGGCAAGCACATGCCAAGGCACCGGGCAAAGGTTACCATTCCGGTGCAACAAGACCAAGACCAGCAGAGCGGCAGGACGGAGGTCACCGTGGAGCCCAAGACGGCATCCTCACCAGTGCTTTTGGCAGCCGAAGACCACCATTGGTCAGGATAACTTGTACTATATGTTCCCCTTCAAAATGGCCAATTGTTGGCGCCCTTCCCGCTCATTATTTGGGGAGAGGCCCAGGGCCTCTATAAGTAGAACTAGCCACACAGACTAGAGGAACATCCAGAAATCTGGTAGAGCCCTAGCAGAGAGAGAGAGAGAGGCGACTGAACTCACCCTAGTAGTTCATCGCACTAGCTCAAGAACACCTCTCGCGAGGCTGTTCTTCCTTTGTACTGTTCATCATCAGCCCCCTGAGGCAATCCACCACACCACACACTGGAGTAGGGTATTACACCACAACGGTGGCCCGAACTAGTATAAACCTTGTGTCCCTTGTGTTGTTCGTTGTTTCCAGTTTAGATCACGCGAGGAGATTGGACGTAGATAGGTAGGGGAGAGATCTCCGCGCGCACCCCAGTGTTCGAACCTCTAGGGTTTGCCGGAACCCAAAATCCGACATTTGGCGCGCCAGGTAGGGGTGCGCCAGAATCTTTCTTCCGTTGTTCGCGTGTGATCTTCTGTTGTGTCCATGGCTGACGCTCGTCGGGCTCGCGCCGAGCGCCGGGCTGCTCTCGCCACCCGCGTCGCCCAGATAGCGCCCGTCGGCGGACGTCCTCGTCGTTCCCTGTCGCCTGCCGCCAACGCAGCCACCGGCCCGGCGGGGAACGAGCAGCAGGCCTCGTCCCAGCATCCTTCGGTACGGAGGGAGAGCCGCACAGCCACACCATCGCTGACTCCAGCCGCTTCGTCGTCCCACGCCCGTCGCGCCCCCACAGACGCGCACGCCGCGCTGCTCCTGGCAAGAGAACTCTTGCACTACCGCCCTGTCGACGACCTCTACGAAGACTGGCTCGCCCGCATCACCGAGCTCGTCAGCGCCGCAGGGGGCTCCCCCTTGCCGTCCTTCTCACTACCTCGCCCTCCATTCCGCGCGGGAGGCGAGGATCAGGAGGTGCCTCCACCACCTCCTCCCCAAGGAGGCGCCTTGGCTCCAAGGCGCGCAGCCCCAGGGTGAGACCCTCCGCGCCCGGCGCTTGCGTAGCAAGAAAGGAGGTGCTAAGAGATCCCTCATCCCCAAGAAGGCGCTCGCACACTCCCAGCGCTAGCGCGCCAAGATTGCGTCCCTGCACCTCCATGCCAAGACCCCGCGCTGCTCCAAGCGGTGGCGCGTGGTAATCCCTAGGAGCAAGCCAATACCAGCAAAAGGCACCGGTGGTCACAGCAGGCTGCCGTGCCCTCACCCCCGAGCTATGCAGCATCGCATGGCCAGGCAAGTTCAATCCTGACCTGCCCCCTCGCTACGATGGCACGACGGACCCTGCGGAGTTCCTGCAACTCTATGAGCTATGCATCGAAGCCGCCAACGGAGACGAAAGGGTCATGACGAACTGGTTTCCCATGGCACTCAAGGACGAGGCCCGCACCTGGCTCCTGGCACAATCTCTTCCTGGGACGAGATGCGCACTCGCTTCATCGCCAACTTCCATGGCACTTGCGACCGGCCCCTGGTCGTGAGCGATCTGCGCCGCATCAAGTAGCAGCAAGGGGAAACCCTGCAGAAATACATCCAGCGCTTCAACAACGCTCGCCTCAAGATCCCCAAGGTGACTGAAGAAGCCATCATCTCGGCCTTCTCCGATGGCGTACGCGATGAAAAGATGAAGGAGGAGCTAGCAATCCATGAAGACCTGTGCACATCCCTGGAGCTGTTCAACTTGGCGACCAAGTGCGCCAGGGCTAAGGAAGGGCGCCTTTCCCTCCTCGAACTCCCGGTTGCCGACCTAGAAGAGAAGAAGCCCAAGGCCAAGGACGTGAAGCGCAAGGGAGTTGTCGTGCTTGCAGCGGAGCCAGACACCAAGCGAGGCAGGGATCAACCTGAGTCATCCAAGGGCAGCCGGTACTGCGTGTACCACGACCTCCACACCCACAACACCAACGAATGTCAAGAGCTCAGGGCCGTGAGAGATGGACGTGTCGGCCGACGCCCCAAGCGCAATGACAAGGCCTATGGCCGAGGAGGAGGAAGAGGTGGTGGACGATGGGAAGACCGTGGCCCTCGCTAAGGGTGGCGAGACCGACCTCGCGAGGATCATTGGCGGGACCAGCCTCGCGAGGGAGGCTGGAGAGATCAGCCTCGTGAGGATCGCCCGCGCGACAACGCAGGCCTTCCTCCTCTGCCGCCACCGCCAAGGAGGAGCGAAGACCAACATTAGGACGAGGGGGCTGGGGGCTTCCAGGAGCCGCACGCAATTGCTTGCCTCTTGGGTGGCGCGTAGGCCCCAGCCTCACAGCGCATCTTCGAGCAGTTTGCTTGCGAGGTGAATGCAGTCCTCCCCAAGCTTGAGGCCACGCGCCCTCTCAGGTGGTCCGCGTGCGCCATCACGTTCAGGTCAGCGGATCAGCTCAAGTGCGCGGCAACGGCCGGAGTCCTCCCGATGCTTTGCTCCCCAGTCGTCAGCAACGTGCAGGTCACCAGGACCTTCATTGACAACGGAGCAGGACTCAATGTCATGTCCGTCAAGACGTTCGACAATCTCCAAGTGTCGTACGATCAGCTTCAGCGAACCAAGCCCTTCTTAGGAGTCACTGATGGTTCCACTGTTCCGATAGGCCAGGTTCGCCTTCCAGTCACCTTCGGGCAGTGCAACAACTACCGCACCGAGCTCATCGACTTCGATGTCGCCCACATCCATCTGCCATACAACGCCATCCTCGGGTACCCAGCCCTGGCCAAGTTCATGGCAGTGACTCACCATGGGTACAATGTCCTCAAGATGTCAGCAAGCAGTGGAGTCATCACCGTACCCTGTGAAGAAAGGGACGCAGTGTGTTCACTTGAGCGCGCGTTCCAAGCCGCAGCAATCGAAGACCCGGACCGCAGAAACGAAAGACTTCCCGAGGCGACCCCCAAGAAGAAGAAGGCTTCGCTTGGCCCAAGCCATAAGGAGGCAAGCGCCTCCGGAGGTGTTGGGTCAGGATCTGCGCCCAATCAGGGAGCGCCACCCTCTCTCGCATAGGAAGGCGCGCCCGGCGCCCTCCTCAGGCAGGGCTCGGGGGCTCTTTCTGGGAGAGCTGCCGACTTTGCCAAGGTCGCGGGGGAGGCGCTCGGGCACCACTTGGGAGGGTGCTTCCAGGCGCGTTTCCCTCAGGGAGGTACAAGGCAAGGAAGACCAAACCCTCAGGAGTTCATCGCAAGCAACACTCAGGAGCTACAGGAGTCGAGAGTCATGCGCGGCAGCCGTCGCTTGCCCGCCATGGCCCGCATCCGGGCGAGGATGGTGGGCTGCGCGTCTGCATCGACGTACCAGGGCTCAACCGAGCCGCGTCTCAGGAGCACAACTAGCCTTCGCATGCGGGGCGTTGCGAGGGTTGATAACCCACAAGTATAGGGGATCGCAACAACTTTCGAGGTAGAGTATTCAACCCAAATTTATTGATTCGACACAAGGGGAGCCAAAGAATATTCTCAAGTATTAGCAGCTGAGTTTTCAATTCAACCACACCTGCAAACTTAGTATCTGCAGGAAAGTGTTTAGTAGCAAAGTAATATGATAGTGGTGGTAGCAGCAACAAAACTAAAGACAGCAAAAGTAATGTTTTTGGTATTTTGTAGTGATTGTAACAGTAGCAGCGGGAAAGTAAATAAGCGTAAACCAGTATATGGAAAACTAGTAGGCACCGGATCAATGATGGATAATTATGCCGTATGCGGTTCATCATGTAACAGTCATAACATAGGGTGACACAGAACTAGCTCCAATTCATCAATGTAATTTAGGCATGTATTCCGTATATAGTCATACGTGCTTATGGAAAAGAACTTGCATGACATCTTTTGTCCTACCCTCCCGTGGCAGCGGGGTCCTATTGGAAACTAAGGGATATTAAGGCCTCCTTTTAATAGAGAACCGGAACAAAGCATTAACACATAGTGAATACATGAACTCCTCAAACTATGGTCATCACCGGGAGTGGTCCCGATTATTGTCACTTCGGGGTTGCCGGATCATAACACATAACAGGTGACTATAGACTTGCAAGATAGGATCAAGAACTCACATATATTCATGAAAACATAATAGGTTCATATCTGAAATCATGCCACTCGGGCCCTAGTGACAAGCATTAAGCATAGCAAAGTCATAGCAACATCAATCTCAGAACATAATGGATAATAAGGATCAAACCCTAACAAAACTAACTCGATTACATTATAAATCTCATGCAACCCATCACCGTCCAGCAAGCCTACGATGCAATTACTCATGCACGGCGGTGAGCATCATGAAATTGGTGATGGAGGATGGTTGATGATGACGACGGCGACGAATCCCCCTCTTCGGAGCCCCGAAGGGACTCCAGATCAGCCCTCCTGAGAGGTTTTAGGGCTTGGCGGCGGCTCCGTATCGTAAAACGCGATGATTTCTTCTTCCTAATTTTTTTCTCATCGAAACTCAATATATGGAGGTGGAGTTGGAGTCGGAGACGTAACAGGGCGCCCACGAGGTAGGGGGCGCGGGGCGCGCCCTGGGGGGGCGCCCCCCACCCTCGTGAGAAGGGTGTGGGCCCCTGGTCTTCATCTTTGGCGAGGATTTTTTATTGTTTTTTCTAAGATGTTCTGTGGAGTTTCAGGTCATTCCGAGAATATTTGTTTTCTGCACATAAAACAACACCATGGTAATTTTGCTGAAAACAGCGTCAGTCCGGGTTAGTTCCATTCAAATCATACAAGTTAGAGTCCAAAACAAGGGCAAAAGTGTTTGGAAAAGTAGATACGACCGAGACGTATCATCCCCCCCAAGCTTAAACCCTTGCTTGTCCTCAAGCAATTCAGTTGACAAACTGAAAGAAAGAAAGAAAGAAAGAAAGAAAGAAAGAAAGAAAAACTTTTACAAACTTTGTTTGCTCTTGTTGTTGTAACTATGTCAAGCTAGCATTCAAGTTTTCAACATAGATCATAACTAACCACATTTGCAATAATTCTTAGGTCTCACAATTACACATATCAATAGCATAATCAACTAGCAAGTCATAATAATAAATCTCGGATGACAACACTTTCTCGAAACAATCATAATATGGTATAACAAGATGGTATCTCGCTAGCCCTTTCTGAGACCGCAAAACATAAATGCAGAGCACCTTTAAATATCAAGGACTGACTAGACACTGTAATCCATGGTAAAAGAGATCCAATCATAGTCATACCCAATATAAATTAACAGTGATGAATGCAAATGACGGCTGTGCTCTCCAACTAGTGATTTTTAATAAGAGGGTGATGACTCAACATAAAAGTAAATGGATAGGCCCTTCGCAGAGGGAAGCGGGGATTTGTAGAGGTGCGAGAGCTTAGTTTTGAAATAGAGATAAATTCTATTTTGAGCGGTATACTTTCATTGTCAATGTAACAACTAATAGATGGCGATATCTTCCATGTTAAACACATAATAGGCAGTTCCCAAACAGAATGGTAAAGTTTATACTCCCCCTCCACCAAGAAGCATCAATCCATGGCCTTCTCGAAACAACGAGTGCCTCCAACATACATCAGGTCCCAGGGGGAGTTTTGTTTGCAATTAATTTTGATTTAGTTTGCATAAAGCATGGGACTGGGCATCCCGGTGACCAGCCATTTTCTCGTGAGTGAGGAGCGGAGTCCACTCCTCTTGAGAATAACCCGCCTAACACGGAAGATAAGGACAGCCTTGGTTGATACATGAGCTATTCGAGCATACAAAACAGAATGTTTATTTGAAGGTTTAGAGTTTGGCACATACAAATTTACTTGGAACGGCAGGTAGATACCGCATATAGGAAGGTATGGTGGAGTCATCTTGAATAACTTTGGGGGTTTAAGGGATTGAATGCACAAGCAGTATTCCCGCTTAGTACAAGTGAAGGCTGGCAAAAGACTGGGAAGCGACCAACTAGAGAGCGACAACAGCCATGTACATGCATTAGAATTAATAAATATTGGATGCAAGCATGAGTAGGATATAATCCACCATGAACATAAATATCGTGAAGGCTATGTTGATTTTGTTTCAACTACATGCGTGAACATGTGCCAAGTCAAGTCACTTAAATCATTCAAAGGAGGATACCACCCCATCATACCACATCATAATCATCTCAATAGAATGTTGGCACACAAGGTAAATCATTATAACTCATAGCTAATCAAGCATGGCACAAGCAACTATAATCTCTAATTGTCATTGCAAACATGTTTATTCATAATAAGCTGAATCAAGAATGCGGGACTCATCGTATTTACAAAAACAAAAGAGGTCGAGTTCATACCAGCTTTTGTCATCTCAGTCGGTCCATCATATATCATCATAACTACCTTTCACTTGCACGACCGAACGGTGTGAATAATAATAAGAGTGCACGTGCATTGGACTAAGCTGGAATCTCCGAGCATTCAATAAACAAGAGAAGACAAGGCAATATGGGCTCTTGGTTAAATCAACAATAATGCATATAAGAGCCACTTCAACAATTTAATTATGGTCTTCTCCTACTGACCCCGAAATAGAAGAAAAGAAATAAAACTATTTACACGGGAAAGCTCCCAACAAGCAAAAGAAGAACGGGAAATATTTCTCCGTCTGCGATGATTCCAACTCCAACAAATCACATATATTCCATAATAATTCTTCGTGAAATTTTATTGCATTTGGACTCTGTTTGATATGGGTACTCTACGATACAAAAAACATGCAGAAAACAAGAAATGGCACTGGGCACTGGATCAATAGGTTAGTCCAATAAATCATATAAAAAGTTGCCAAAAGTATGTATAAGTTGTATAATATTAGCATGAAACAATCAAAAATTATAGATATGATGGAGACGTATCAGCATCCCCAAGCTTAATTCCTGCTCATCCTCGAGTAGTTAAATGATAAAAAAGATAATTTTTGATGTGGAATTCTACCTAGCATAAACGTGATCATATGTCTAGTCATGGCATGAATATTAAGACATTAGTGATTCAAAGTAATAGTCTATAATTTGACATAAAGATATCAATACTCGGGCATCCTAACAAACAATCATGGCTTTCAAAATATCAATGCTAAAGAAAGTTATCCCTACAAAATCATATAGTCTTGTCATGCTATGTCTTCTTAACACAAAGTATTTATCATGCACAACCCCGATGACAAGCCGAGCAATTGGTTCATACTTTTTAACGCGCTTCAGCTTTTTCAACTCTCACGCAATACATGAGCGCAAGCCATGGATATATCACTACGGGTGGAATAGAGTATGATGATAGGGGTAAATATAGAGAAGACAAAAAAGTAAGAAAGTCTCACATCGATGCGGCTAACCAACGGGCTATGGAGATGCCCATCAATCGATATCAACATGAGGAGTTGGGATTGTCATGCAATGAATGCACTAAGAGCTATAAGTGTATGAAAGCTCAATATGAAAACTAAGTGGGTGTGCATCTAGTCCTATAATGAAATATCCCCACTAGTATGTGAAAGTGACAACATAGGAGACTCTCCAAATGAAAAACATGGTGCTACTTTGAAGCACAAGTGTGGTAAAGGATACTAACAATGCCCCTTCTCTCTTTTTAGTTTTTTATTTTCTTTTTTTCTTTTTTATTTCTTTTCTTATATATATATATATATATATATATATATATATATATATATATATATATTTCTCTCATTGTCCAGAGTACCATCCCGACTTGTGGGGGAATCATAGTCTCCATCAAACTTTCCTCACTGGGGCACTACTCTAAAAATGAATAATGATGATCATCACACTTCTATTTACTTATAACTCAAAAGAAATAAAAATTACAACTCGATACCTATGACAAAGTATGACTATATGAATGCCTCTGGCATGTACCAGGATGTGCAATTATCTAGCGGAACATGTATGAAAAATTATGAACAGTGGCTGAGCCACAAACACTATGTCAGCTATATGATCATGCAAAGCAATATGACAATGAATGCTCAAGTCATCAAACGGAAGCGGTGGAATTTGCATGGCAATATATCTCGGAATGGCCATGGAAAAGCCATAATAGGTAGGTATGGTGGATGTTTTGAGGAAGATATAATAAGGCTTATGTGTGATAGAGCATATCACGTCACGGGGTTTGCATGCACCTGCGAAGTTTGCACCACGTCTCGATGTGAGAAAGGGCAATGCATGGTACCGTAGAGGCTAGCAAATTGTGGAAAGGTAAGAGTGCGTATAATCCATGGACTCACATTAGTCATAAAGAACTCATACACTTATTGCAAAAGTTTATTAGCCCTTGACGCAAAGTACTACTACGCATGCCCCTAGGGGGATAGATTGGTAGGAAAAGACCATCGCTCGTCCCTGACCGCCACTCATAAGGTAGACAATCAATAATAAATCATGCTCCAACATCATAGCATAACGAGAGACTATACGTGCATGCTTTGGGAATCACAAACCTTAACACCAATATTCTTACTAACCACAACCGTTTACTAGTACCTCCCACATATTCCATCTCTATGTCGCAAAACTATTGCAAGGAATCAAATATATCATATTCAGTGATCCGTAAGTTTTATGTATGATTTTATGACTAACCATGCAATTTACCAATTCCTTTGAACTCTCTAAATAGATATAAGTGAAGCATGAGAGTTTTGATTCTTTCTACAAAATACCATGCTCTAATAAATGTAAGTGAAGCAAAAGAGATTTCTTCAAACAACGGTTTTCTATGTGAAGATAAATAGGCAATCCATGCTTCGAATGATATAAGTGAAGCACATGAAGCATTCTATAAAGCCATACTCAAAAGATATAAGTGAAGTGCAATGAGCATTCTATAAATCAACCGTGGACTATCTCATACTAGCATGGTGCATAAAAGAAAACTAAAAACTGAATGCGAAAGACGCTCCAAGATTTGCACATATCGCATGAACGAAACGAAACCGAAAACATACCGGTACTTGTTGAAGAAAGATGGGATGCCTTCTGGGGCATCCCCAAACTTAGATGCTTGAGTCTCCTTGAATATTTACTTGGGGTGCCTTGCGCATCCCCAATATTGAGCTCTTGCCTCTCCTCCTTCTCCTACATCGAGACCTCCTTGATCTTTGATCACTTCATCCACACAAAACTCAACAGAAACTTTGGTAAGATCCGTTAGTATAATAAAGCAAATCACTACTCTAAGTACTGTTGCAAACCAATTCATATTTTGTTTTTGCATTGTATCTATTGTAATATAACTTTTCCATGGCTTATACTGCCGATAAAAATCGATAGTTTCATCAAAACGAGCAAAACAATGCATCAAAAACATAATTTGTCTTAAACAGGATAGTCTGTAGTCATCTGAACATTCACCATACTTCTGGTACTCCAAAAATTCTGAAACAATTAGGAAAAATAAAAAAAATTATATAAAGATAGTGCAAAAGGTTTAAGAACCATTTGACATTCCAGTAAAAAATGTAAAATTGAGCACTACAGCCAAAGTTTCTGTTTTGCACCGCACAAACCAACAAGCAATCTAATCATCCTAAAGGAAAATCTTGGCACATTATTTTTATAATACAATGGAATTCTACAAGGGTATAATTATTTTTTTGAGAATCTTCATGAAAAATTCTACATTGTTTCCATGAGCATGAACACAAGTGTTCAAGGTTGACCCTCACTTCTCCAATGCATAACTTCCAATCGCTTCTCTTTTGTGAAAAGTTTTAAGTTCCCCTCTATATTTTTTTTTGTTTTTAAACTTTATAAAAGTACTCAATAGAAATAAATTACTCTCTAGAACTTCCGGGTTGTCTCCTTGGCAGCGCTTTCTTTAAAGCCATTAAGCTAGGCATAAAGTGATCAAGTAATGAATCCACCCGGATCCCAAGGTATATCAAAGCCAATTTTAATTAACAATGATTGGCATTTAGTAATGAGCACAAAGCAACATATATCATGCAATGATGAATTCTAACTCTCTTCCTATGCATCGGCATGTCATACAAGAACAATTCATGCACATCAAGTAAAAGCCAATGCATAGCATAAGCAGTTTCTCGTAATTTTATCATGTTGGAAACATAGAGAGGTGGAGATATAGTTCCTCTCTCATAATACTTGCAAGTAGGAGCAGCAAGCACATGAATATTATATTCATCAAAATCATCATGTGTAATGGTAAAAGGCAACCCATCAATGTAATCCTTAATAAGAGCGAACTTCTCTGATATAGTGTAGTTGGGAGAATCCAAAAATATAATAGGACTATCATGTGTGGGTGCAATATCAACAATTCATGTTTAACATAAGGAACAATAGCAAGTTCATCTCCATAAGCATCATTCGTATTGGCATCTTGGCCACAAACATAGCAAGCATCAAGTTCATCAAAAAGGGATATTTCAAATGAATCAACGGGATCATAGCATTCATCCTTCGGTAAGCATGAAGGGACATTAAATAATGTATGAGTTGGAGGGTTACTCTCATTAGAAGGTGGGCACGGGTAGCTAATCCATTCTTCCTCCTTTTGTTCTTCGCTCACCTCATGATCTTTTTCATCCAATGATCTCATAGTTTCATCGATTCCTTCTTCCATAGAATCCTGCAAAATATTAGTCTCTTCTTGGATAGTGGAGACTGTCTCAATAAATTCATCAATATCAGAATTGAATTTATAATTATCATAGCAATATTTAAGGATAGCAAGATTTTGAGGTCTATAAACTGAATCATCAAAATCTTCAAACTTTTCAAACAAAGATTCAAGATTCAATTTCATATGCACCCTTAAAAGCAACAAATTCTTCTATTCGTTCCACATCATGGTAATCATATATACCATTAGCATAAGAAGCCAAGGTTTCATTATCATTAAATTCGCATGAAAAGGGAAGATGTGGAGCATTCATCATAGAGCAACAAGTATAATCATATCTCTGGCATAAATTCCAAGCATACCAATGCAACATATGAATTTGGTCCCATAACAATTTCCCTTTATGAGTCAAGCGATAATCCCTAAAGTATTCACGTTGATCCAACGTTACTCCCATTATATAGTTGAATGGGGTTTTCCCGGGATTACTAAAGTAGTGCATAATATATTTTACATAACGAGCATCGAGGGTTTTAGGAGGTTCCCCATCTCCATGAGTAGCAAGTACCACTCATCTTTTGGTGTTTCACATTCCATATCCATAACTAAAGATAGAGAACAACTTAGAACAGGAAATAAAAATTACTTAGTGATAAAGCAAACAAGCACACACGAGAATATTCACCCCACGCTATTGCTCCCTGGCAATGGCGCCAGAAAAACATCTTGATAACCCACAAGTATAGGGGATCGTTTGTAGCCTTTTTTTGATAAATAAGAGTGTCGAACCCAACGAGGAGCTAAAGGTAGAACAAATATTCCCTCAAGTTCTATCGACCATCGATACAACTCTATGCACACTTGACATTTGCTTTATCAGAAACAAGTATGAAAATAGTTTGTAGGAGTGATGCTAGAACTACTTTGCAAGAACAAAACTAGAAGTACTTTGCAAGATAATAAAATTTAGGTGTTTAGTAAAGGGTTTTGTGTCAGCAAGAAATTTATTTGTCCCTAGGAAATCGATAACAAGTACCGATAATCATTCTTGCAACTTTATATGAGGGAGAGGCATGAGCTAACATACTTTCTCTACTTGGATCATATGCACTTATGATTGGAATTCTAGCAAGCATCTGCAACTACTAAAGATCATTAAGGTTGTCAAACCCAACCATAGCATTAAGTATCAAGCCCTCTTTACTCCCATACGTCATACCCCACCTACTTGGGTTTAAGTTTCAGTCACTCTCGCAACCCACCGCAAGCGAACCATGAACATATTGCAACACCCTACAGCAGGGGCCCCTCACATTTGTGCGAGAACGGAGGGCACCATAGGACAACACCATAAATAAAATATACAATCATACCAACCAAGATCACGATTAACCCACAGGACAAAACGGATCTACTCAAACATCATCGGATAACCATAGATCATTGGGAAATAATATATGGAGTTGAGTAGAATGTTTAAGTAGAGATTACAGTGGAGACAAGAGGTGTTACACCGCTTCATAGAGGGGAGAAAGTTGGTGTTAACGGTAGCAAGATTGTTGGTGTAGATCGGCGTCCTGATCGTTGCCCCTCGGTGGCACTCCCGCGCCACCGGAAGCGGGGGGAGAGAGAGCCCCCCTCCTTCTTCTTCTTCCTTGGCATCCCCCTAGATGGGAGGAGAGTTCCCCCTCTGGTCCTTGGTCTCCATGGCGCCGGAGGGGCGGCAGCCCCTCCGAGATTGGATCTCCCTCTCTGTTCTCTTCTATTTCGTGTTCTGCAGATCTGGCCAAAAACCGTTTCTTATATTCTCGTAGATCCGTAACTCTGATTGCGCTGAGATTTTAGCATGATTTTTTCCTGATAAAAGCTTCCTTGCACCCGAAGTAGAGCCTGAACCGACGTACGAGGTGAGCACAACCCACCACGCCACGCCTGGCTCCGGGACCGCGCCCTGGTGGGTTGTGCCCACCTCGGGCCTCCGTTTGCGGTGATTCCAACTCCCAAAAATCACATATATTCCAAAATAATTCTCCGTGAAATTTTATTGCATTTGGACTTCGTTTGATATGGATACTCTATGATACAAAAGCCATGTAGAAAACAGGAACTGGCACTGGGCACTGGATCAATAGGTTAGTCCAATAAATCATATAAAAGTTGCCAAAAGTATGTAAAAGTTGTATAATATTGGCATGAAACAATCAAAAATTATAGATACGACGGAGAAGTATCATCTACCACTACCACCTGGCCACAAGGCCTTGCGTGCGTTTCTCCAGGTTTATCAACAACTCCGACTACAGTTTCGCTACGGTGGACACCCCCAATGATCTAAAAGCGCTCAAGGTTTCGGGCTTGAAATGCCAGAATATTTTCAACATCCAGGACCACTACAAGGTCTGGGGCAACGATAACAACAAACAGAACTCCCTGGTTGACCTCACCTCGGCCATCATTGACGCCTACTACATGAAGATGAAGGATGAGAGCAAGAAGGACAAGAACGCCTGGCATAGTGTCTGGCATGAGAGACTGGATGAACAACAGGTCAAGTACGTGGCCAAGGACACGTACACAAGCTACGAGATGTACAGGCGGATTGTTGACATGAGGAAGTGTCTTCTTCCTGCCCCAGACGAGGGATTGAGCCACAGAGCAGAGGCGGGAGCATCACAAGTAGATTACTAGACGATCGGTTGTCCTAGTTTAGATTGCATGCAATTGTTTATTAAGGTATGTGCGAATGATCTGTATAGTCACTTATGTAATTGAATGTTTATTTAAGTTATATATATATATATATATATATATATATATATGTTATTCTTCTGTAGACAGAGAAACTCACGCGGCTTATTAGCAGCAATTGTCTATGTTATTATTGGTCTTCGCACACATTTCTGATTATGGACATGTTTGCCGCGTATCACACACATCTTGTTCAGTTGAACTGTTTCTGTTTTCTTGGCTCATCGCTAATAGTTCATCCGAGTAAACTATATGCCCTCCATCGCACACACTTGATCTGGCTGGCCGTTTCTATTGTGTTGCCTAATCACACACATTTCATCCTAGTGAACTATATGTCATAAATCACACACACCCTCATATGGATGCCCGTTTCTATTGTTCTGCCTCATCGCAAACAGTTCTTCTGGATTAACTGTTTGCCACGCATTAACCGTTAACAAACATAGCATCAGTTATTGGTGCAGTTCATGAAAGGTTAATAAAGGAAGAGAGGTTTCACATATAAATACACTATCTGGGACATCTTTTATGATTGTAGGCACCCATCAAATATTTTCAGCTTGATCAAATAGTTGATGTTGGACAAGGAAGACAACATAATGGGTTATGTTTGCTTATATTCACATAGAAGTTATATTGTCATGGATCCTCTAACACGAGGTGCTTGCTCATAATCTTTTGCTAGCCAAAATTTCGTACTAAGTAGAAATACTTCTTGAGCATCCAAAAACCCTTAAACTCAGTTTCTTGTCATAAAAGTCCACCATATCTACCTATGGATTGAATAAGATCCTTTAAGTAAGTTGTCATCGGTGCAAAGCAATAAAAATTGCTCCTAAATATGTATGCTCTTTTATTGTAAGGGGAAATAAGCTTTGTACGAACTTGTGATGGTAAAGAAATAAATGGGATAGACTGCAAAATAAAGGCTGCTATCACATGGGGAAATATAAAGTGGTGTTCCTTTGCATTAACAGCTTGCACATCCAAATTAAAAAGCGCATGACAAACATCTGCTTTCCTCTGCGAAGGGCCTATCTTTTACTTTCTAGCTTTTATTATTATGCAAGGGTACATAATATTCATTTGTATTTTGACCTTAATTATTCTTCACTTGGCAAGCATCTTGTGGTAGGGAAAGAGCCAAGCACATATATCCAGTTGGATGTACGTAATCAAAGGTTATTATTGTTGACATTATCCTTGAGGTAAATAAGTTGGGAGGTGAAACAATAAACACCCATCTTCCTATGTGTCTGACTGAAACGTTTGTTCCAAAAATATGCCTTGAGTTTTAGCAATCATGGAAGACTATATGATAGTTGAGTATGTGGAACTTGCTAAATCAAAAGCTCTTACATAGACTCTTCCTGCAAATATGATGGATTGTAATTGTTTCAATGACTAAGAACACAGTTTGCTAGGTTTCAAGAAAGTTTATGGTTTATACTTCAACTTGTGGATGAATCGTTACTTGATCATGAGAAGTTGTATGATAATTATTTTTTGTTATAATAATGATCATGATGTTTCTATGTCGTATTTTTTCATTGACACCTCTCTCTCTCTCTCTAAATATGTGGTCATGATTATAGAGTTCGACATAAGCTGGGGGGAGTTGATACGTCCATTTTGCATAATATTTTCTTACTGTTATTTATAATGTTTTGATCAATATTTCACTTTATAATGCAATTCTAATGCATTTTCTCTCTCAATATGCAAGATTTACATGAAGAAGGAGATTGCCGACAGTTGGAGTTCTGGACCCAAGAGAGCTACAACAGAGATACCTATTCTCCGGAGCTCGAAATGACCTGAAATTTTAAGGAGAATTATTTTGGAATATACAAAAAAATACTAGAAGGAAGAAGTATTGGAAGATTTTTAATTTTATAAAAAAAATCCTCCACAAAGTATTTTACATACAGAAAAGGGTATTTAATTTATACATTACGTCGTCATACTTATGTTCATCCCAAATTTTGGTGGATTTTTGTGGGAGCATTAAAAACATCAAGGAACATTATAAAGCAAGTTTCATGATGTTGGCACACAGAAATCAAGTAGTTGTAATTTCATGGTAAATGATATTTATGCATATGACCTAATCAACATGGTAATGACAAGTTTTATTTTAATCTAAAATCTGATTTCTATGGACCTTACAGCTATTAACATATTGACAATCACATTGATCCAGTGGATTCGCTGTGCACAGCTACATAGGATGAAGACCTCTGAGTCGACGCCTTAAGCACCAACACGGAGAACCACCGCCAGGAATTCTGGGTTGGTTCAACAAGATGTGACGTGGTCACTCACCCAGATCTCGTCTTTGTTCGCTCGACTGTGGTTGACTAGGTGTTGGTCAACCATTGACTTCTGAAAAAAAATAAAAACTTAAATAATTTAAAAAATCAAACAAAATTTTCTCAAAAAGTTCACGGATTTCAAAAAACTCATGAATTTCGAAAGGACATTGTGATTTCGGAAAAAGATCATGGATTCGGAGAAGTTGCAGTGATTTAGAAAAGTTGATTTGAAAAAAATTCATCAATTTTGAGAAAGAAGGTTAACAAATTGAAGAAGTTTACAAATTTTGAAAAGAAAGTTTAAGGATTTGAAAATGTATCATTGATTTTGGAAAAAATAAAGCAATTGAAAACAAGTCACGAATTTGAAAAAAAAGGTTCAATGATTTTGAAAAAAAATGATCATGTAAAAAGTTCGTGGATTTAAAAAAAGTTTGCAAATTTGGAAAAAAGTCACTGATTTCAAAAAAAGTTCATGCATTCAAAAAAATGACAAACTCAAAAAAGTTCACGGAAATAAAAAATCACGAATTTGATGTAAGTTTTTAAATTTGAAAAAAGATCAAGCATTTAAATATAGGGAAAGGGGGGAAGAACAAGAAACAAGAACAAGAAAAAAAAAGAAAAACCGAATGAAAAGCATCTAGAAAACCAAAAAAAGAAAAGAGAAATAACTGGTCACAAGCTTCCCAAAACTGGTCGGAAGCTTCTAGAAGCTTCATGAAACTGATTGGGTTTGCAATCAAAAAAATTTGCGTACGATGGAACATTTGAACCAGAAAAAAGAGTTAATGGGTCGAGCCCAAAGGGGGAGGGGTGTCCACCGATTTGCACCAACAATATTAACATGTGCAGCCGGCGCCAAATAGGACCAGGGCTTGTGATGTCTCTCCAGCATGCTCCCCCACCCCAGCTGATCTAGTGGGCTCGCTGGCTAATGGGGTGCCTTCTCTACCACCAACGTCACCTACGGGTTAATGGACCGAGCCCAAAGTGGGAGGGGTGTGCACCGATTTGCGCCAACAATATTAACCAGTGCAGCGGGCGCCAAATAGGACCAGGGCTTGTGATGTCTCTCCAGCGCGCTCCCCCACCCCAGCTTATCTACTGGGCTCGCTGGCTAATGAGGCGCCTTCTCTACCGCCAACGTCACCTACGGGTTATGTTGTTGCATCTCCTGTAGCCGCCCCCTTACCTCGGCCCTGCGATGTCTTTGTCCCAAAGCAACACACTGACGGGACGGTTGCATGGCATGCTGCTTACATGGGCCATGCATTCTCTCGCGTGACACCTGCATGATGTGATCATCTTGAGGTTTCTGCACATTCCTCATTGGGGCACTCAAATGGAGACTAAGTTTGGTGCTTTAATGAAAAATGGTATGTGGCAACTGGTACTTCCTATCCCTCGTGTTAAATCTCAATGATTCCAAGTGGGTATTCAAAGTTAAGAATCATGTCAATGGTTTGTTGAACATTATAAAGTGTGCCTTGTTGCTTAAGGCTTTAAATAGCACTAGGATCTCAACTATGAAGAAACCTTCAGTACGGTTGTCAAGCATCCCTACCACTGGACTACTTTTGACTTTGGTTGTTTCTCGTGGCTGGTATCTTTAGCAATTGTATATTCAAAGTGCATTCCTCAATGGTTTTCTTGATGAAGAGATATACATGAAACAATCGGCTGGCTTTGAAGATCCAAATAAGCCTCAACATTGTTGTCGTCTCATCAAGGCGCTTTATGAGCTTAAACAAAGGCCCCGAGCCTGGCATCACTGCTTGAGTTATGTTCTTGGTGCATTGGGTTTTACTCCTTCGATTGCTGGTACTTGTTTGTTTATTCTCCATCATCCCAATGTTATCATGTATCTGCTAGTCTATGTTGATGATATGATTGTCATTAGATCAGTTGCACTTGCCATCCCTCGCCCCATTGTTGAGCTCAGTTCAGACTTTGCCATCGAAGATATTGGCACTCTTTATTATTTCTTCAAGATTGAGGTTGGCGTTCTTCTGATAACTTGCACCTCAGCCAGTGCAAGTATGCTTTGGAGCTCTTTGCCCGTGCTAATATGTTAAAGTGCAAACCTGCTCACACTCATATGCCAGCTTCGGAGAAGTTATCTCAGGATGAATGTGATTTGTTGTATGCAGATGATGCCACTAAGTATCATAGTATTGTCGGAGATCTCTGTTATTATACCTTCACTCGCCTAGATATTTCCTTTGTAGTCAATAAAGTTTGTCGATACCTTCATGAATATCGTACATCTCATTGGGCCACAATCAACCGCATATTGTGGCACATTTGGTTTACTATTTTTGCTGGCATGCTTCTTTGCCCTTGCTCTTATTCATTTTTATCTGCTTTCTCTGATGTGGATTGTGTTGGCAGTGTTGATGATCGCCGATCAACGGGGGACGTGCTATCTTTTGTGGTGGCAACTTGATCGCTTGGAGTGCATGTTAGCAGGCTACGATTTCTCGCTCAAGTACGAAGTCTGAATACCAAGCACTAGCTAATGCGATAGCTGAGCTCATTTAGGTGCAATCTTTACTTTAGAAACTGGTTGTGTCACAACCATGTCATACGGTCCTCTTGTGTGATAATATTGATGCCACATGTCTATCATCTAATACAATGTTTCATGCTCGTATAAAACACATTCAAAGTTGATTTTCATTTGGTACGTGAGTGGGTTTCTTAGAAGGAGTTACAAATCAACTTTGTATCTTTCAAAGAATAGCTTGCTGATATATTTACTAAACGAAAGTACCCTTCTGAGCTCAAGCTCAAATGACCTTGGATGGACAACAAAATCAAAAAATCTGAAATATTTTTGTGGTAAACTTTGACAAATGTTCTGAGTGTTTGCAAATTTTCATCTTGAGATCACATTCATGGAAAGCATGACAGAAAAAACAAAATCAATGCTCCAAAATGCTTTCAAAAGTAGCATTTTTTGGAGAGAATGTTCATTTCTTAGCCCGAGCTCATCTGCACCCTATGAAAAGTAAACTTAAAATAATAAAATAAAATAAAAATCTGACTTTTTTGCATGGCGGATGTTTACTGCATGAGGTCCGTTCCTAATTTCAGATCGATTGGACATCTAAGTAGCTCTCAGGAAAAAATCGGTCTGAACAGTATGTGAACAGTACACTGTTTCATGATATGTCTCCAATGTATCTATAATTTTTTATTGTTCCATGTTGTTATATTATCATTATTGGATGTTTTACCATCATTTTATAGCAACTTTAAATCATTTTTTGGGACTAACTTATTGGCATTGTGCCCAGTGTCAGTTGCTGTTTTTTACTTCGCAGAATATCAATACCAAACGAAATCCAAATGCCATGAAACTTTTTGGAGATTTTTTCTGGCCAGAAGACACCCTGGGAGCCAAAGGAGCACACTAGAGGAGGCCCGTGGGGCCCACTAGGCACTAGGGAGCGCCAGAGGCCCCCGACATGCCTGGTGGGTAGTGTAGCCCACGGGAAGCTTCTTGACCTACCTTCGCCTCTATAAATACTCTAAATCCCAAAAACCCTAGGGGAGTTGACGATACACTTTTCCAGTCGCCGCAAGTTCCAGAACCACGAGATCCAATCTAGGGGCCTTTTCCGGCACTCTGCTAGAGGGGGCAACGATCACGGAGGGGTTCTTCATCATACTTGTTGCTCCTCCGATGATGCGTGAGTAGTTTGCCACAGACCTATGGATCCGTAGCTAGTAGCTAGATGGATTCTTCTCTCTTTTTGATCTTCAATACAATGTTCTCCTTGATGTTCCTGGAGATCTATTTGATGTAACTCTTTTTGCGGTGTGTTTGTTGGGATCCGATGAATTGTGAGTTTATGATCAGATTTATCCATGAATATTATTCGAGTCTTTGTTGAACTCTTTTATGCATGATCTTTATAGCTTCGTATATTTTTTCTTGCCATGGGAAGAGGTGCTTTGTGATGGGTTCGATCTTGCGGTGCTCAATCTCAGTGATAGAAAGAGACATGACACAAATGCATCGTTGCAATTAAGGGTAACAAGATGGGGTTTGCTCGTACGTGGGTTTATCTTGTCTATATCATGTCATTGTTCTTATTGCATTACTCTATTTTTCCATGAACTTAATACACTAGATGCATGTTGGATAGTGGTCGATGTGTGGAATAATAGTAGTAGATGTAGGAAGGAGTCGGTCTACTAATCTTGGACGTGACGCATATATACATGATCATTGCCTTGGATATCGTCATAATTATTTGCTTTTCTGTCAATTGCCCAACAGTAATTTGTTTATCCACCATATGCTATTTTCTTGAGAGAAGCCTTTAGTGAAAACTACGGCCCCGGGGTCTATTTCCTATCATATTAAAACCAAAAATATCTTGCTGCAATTTTTATTTATTTATTTATTTTGTGATTTAGTTAGATCTATTTATCAAATCTCATACAATTTAATCTATCTCAATACCATTGAGCGGCTGACAACCCCTTCACGTGTTGGGTTGCAAGTATTTGTTGTTTGTGTGCAGGTGTTGTTTACGTAGTGTTGCTTGGTTCTCCTACTGGATTGATAACCTTGGTTTCAAAACTGAGGAAAATACTTACCTTTGTCGTGCTACATCATCCCTTGTTCTTTGGGGAATTACCAACACAGATACAAGCAATCATTTCACAGACCCCAAATTTGTCTTTTTAGCTGAGAGCTACTCAAATGTCTTAACGAGCTGAAATTTTGCACGAACCTCACACACTGGAACATCTTCATGCAAAAAATAGTTTTATATTTTTCGAGTATTTTTTTAATTTACTGTTCATGGCAGGAGTAGATGATCTCGGGAACCAAATGTCCCTTCTCTTTATGAAGCATCAATTTTGTTTTTTGTCACACCTTACATGAATGTGATCTCATGATGAAAATTTGTCAAAGTTTACCAAAAATCAGAATCTTTTGAACGTTTACAATTATCTTAGTTTTACTGGTCATCCGAGCTCATTTGAAGTTGAGCTCGGATGCTCCGTGCCATTTACTAAACCGCTACCTCTTCCATTGTTTGAGGCATGTAAGTGCAATCTCAATCTTCATGAGCCACTTGAGATTGAGGTAGGGTATTAACTATATTGCTATGTCAGTTTAAACCCAGAGATGGTGTTGGCACCTAGAACCTAAGCACATAGATCTAGCTGAACAACCCATATAAGTATTTGAGACCTCGCGCATGGTACACAATGGTTGCTGCCAATACCTTGGCCAGAATTGTTTGCGCCTTTTGGCTCGAACTTATATAGCATTGTCATGTAACATATCATATAAACCTGTGAGTCCTCACACTCGGTACAAACCGGCTGCCGCCTTACCTGGGTCCTGACCGTTAGCGACTTTTGGCTCACTTAGATGAATATGTTGTTAGCAACTATACGACAAAGAAACCGGCTCGACATGATTAGTTATAAACCAAAGTGGTACAAACGTGCAAGAAAAGACAAGGTAACCCGACAGAGCACGTGTCGGTCATCAACGTGTGAATCCAAGTCGTAGCAGCCTACAAGGACTTAAGTGTAACAGGGTTTTGCTGACAGGGTTGTACAACTGGGGTGTTACATAAGTAGGGATTTATTATTGCTTGGAATATATAGATGACAAGAAAGGTTAAACAAACCAACGGAAAGGAAAATGTGACTATTAGATTTAAACAGAACAATGGAAAGGAAAGGGTGTATACACGAGTATTAGGTGTATCTCCTTCCCAGGAGCAAGCAGAACGGGATAATCATGACAAGACTACAAGTAGTTAACCAACTAGGGGAAAGGGCGGGGAAACTCATGATGTTACCCATACAATGGTGTTCAGATAATTGATCAGGAAACAGTTAGTATTATGCTTACAAGGTTCTTGTTCATGTTTGAGTACCACGGTCATGCTTCGGGATAGCATTGACATAGTCATCAGTTAAAGGTCAGTCATTGGATACACAAAGGATCCATCGGAAACAACTTAGAAATTAAGTCATATAATTTCAACAAGGAAATGATGAGGATGAGGCCGAGGGGCTCAGCAACAATTTAGCGATACGGCAAGGATGGTATTTCTCATCATGAATTTGATTGATAACCTGGAAGAGCTCAGAATATTGATGATGATCACGACATATTTGTCGAGAGGTAGATGTAATCGATCAGCGATGACATCAGGTCAAAGGAATGATGAAGTGAAAGGTTATTGGAACCATGGGTATGACACAAACTTGGAATCAAGCTTGTTGTTCAAGGTGAAACAATTTGACGAGGAAGGTCGACGTAAGATTAGCTCATCATCAAAATTTGTGCTCCGGGAAGAAGGACCAGGTAGCACAGCTAAAGTTAGCATGATAATGATGTAGCCAATCAGGTTAGGAATGACGTGATGAAGTATTAGACTTCCCAACAACAAAGTACTAGTAGTACTAAATCACGGTGTTGATTCGATTCACTATTTGGTATTCTCGGTTGACGACAACCCTGAACCCATGGAGTGACTATGACAAGGAAAGGTACTACTTCATCATATATTCATAAGATGTAGTGCAGTGGGGTGATATCCTCGAGATACCAGGGGGCAATACTCAAAGGTAGATCAAAATAAAGGTTGGGTAGGCATATTGATGTGCATAAGGCAAGTACTTTAACTAGTCCAAGAAATGGGATCAAAGAAGGACAATATGGTCAGAACCACGATTGTGAAAGACCAAATCCCAGATATAAGATGAACTTATACCAAGGGGACAATTTATTTTTAAGAGAGGCTTCAATGATAAGATCTACATCGTGTCCATGGGCATGCACACAAAGTTCAAGGTCGACTCCCACTTTTCCCAGTGCAAAACATTTCATTCACTTCTCGTTTTTGAAGAAGTTGTAATGTTGAATTTTTATCTGATCAACATCGTGTCCATGGGCATGAACACAAAGTTCAAGGTCGACTCCCACTTTTCCCAATGCAAAACAATTCATTCACTTCTCGTTTTTGAAGAAGTTGTAATGTTGATTTTTTTATCTGGAAAAACACCAGAAGTGTAGCGACCAGACCTCAAATAGTCTGATCTCTGTGTATTAGTGTCATCCCTGGATCGGTAATGTTGACACACACAGTACTTGAAGGATTTATAACAGAGTGGCAATCACACACTTATTACATCAAATGTCTCAAAAGAGAACTTATTACAATAAATATGGCTTAAGGCCATCTAATACGATAACAGCGGAAGGCTTGGAAGATAAAGTGAGTCCATCAACTCCAACGGCATCACTGAGTGAAAGACCACGACCTAAGGCTCCTTACTCATCGTCTGAAAAGTCTGCAACATGATACGTTGCAGCCCGAAAATGGGTCAGCACATAGAATATGTTGGCAAGGTAACACAAGAGAATAATGAACAGAATAGAGCTATCACTATGTGCATATATGGCTGGTGGAGGCTGTATGGTTGTTATGTTTTGCGTAAAGCCAATTTTTCCCTACTGCAAAGGAATATATTTTATTTAACTACAAAATTTGTTGAAAACATTGAGAATGGTAAACCCCATCTCAATCCCAATTAAAGTTAATCATTAACCCAAAAAAATTATATAATTAAGTGTGATGAGATCCACATGATAATCCAAGAACTAGATACTCAAGATGTCCATAATCGGGGACACGGCTAACCATGATTAGTTTGTACACTCTGCAGAGGTTTGTGCACTTTTCCCCACAAGACTCGATTTCCTCCGTTGGATTTCTCGCACTACATAATGTTTAAGAAACGGATGACCGAGACACAGTCTTTTAGAAGCGTTAGCACCTTACGATGGGTAGACCGGTACACCTACATCCCCTACATCTGCTAGTCTACCACTGTAAGAGTTCACACAACTTAATCAACTATGCTAGAGCCCATAATAGCATGTGGCTGCACACGGAAATTTCCAGTATGAATAATCTTATGATCCCTTTGAGCCTGGGTGGCAGTCCATAGGAGAATCACACGGTACCCCAGGATTTCCAAAAAATACAGGCAATCACTGGGTTCCCCAGGTGCCTCAATACACCCAGATGTGTATTAAAGTTCCCACCTTAAATTGAACCATTAATTAACAATACTCACATCTGTCATGAAAACTCTCAAACCCAATCCACGCCTACGAGCATAGCATAGCACTATAAGCATAACATAGAAGTAACTCCCAGGGTTTGATAATAAACAGGGTAATAGGTTCCTACCTCATCAACTACTTCCCAACCCACAGTTTAATTCAGATCCTAACCATGCAATGTTTGAGGGTTGATCTAATGCAGTAAAACTGGGTAGGAAGAGGTATGATCAAAGTGTTACTTGCCTTGCTGATGATCCGCGAAACCTAGAGACTCGTAGTAGCACGCTTCGCCCTCCGGGTGTTCTATCGCAAACAAACAAGCATATAATAAGCAATCAAGCAAGGGCACGGGTAAAACTCAAATAAGAGATATAACCAGAAAGTTCAACTTAAGAACTCTGGTTTGCAAAAAGAACCAAATCAAACGAAGCAACAAAACCCAAACGGCGAAAGAAACAGGCTTCTTTTACTAATCTGGACTAAAGTCAAATTTTACAATAGCGAAAACTTGTTTAAGTTGATTAAATGGAAAGAGGGTTTCGAGACGAAACTCTAGGCGTTTGAATCGCCTGATTCCGCTAAACGAGCGAAAAGTTATACTAAAACGAAAATCAGATTAGAAATCACGATCGAAAATAATCGCGGAAAATCCGAGAAAAAGAAAAACTGACGAACAGGCTAATGAACGAACGTTCGCTGTCTGCGGCTAAACGGTGAAAACCGTTCGCTAAAGCAAACATAAAAACGGGCGTTCGCTAAATAACTAAACCAAAAAATTAAACCGAACTGGATATAAATAAAAAAAGGATCTAGGGTTTTTGAAAAAAAACGGTTTTCTCACAAAAACCGAGGCAACTACCTCGAGGTCCGGCGAGGATCCGGCGCGGCGGCGCGGGGCGCGGCACGGCGAAAGGTGGTAGGCGGCGCGGGCGATGGCGGCGCGGGCGGCGGCGGTGGATCGGGGCTAGGGTTAGGGTTAGGGCACGGTGGCGGCTTGGGCTGGTCGGGGGCTCGGGTCTGCGGCTTATAAGGGTCGGCCCTAGGAGTCCTGGCCTCTTACAGCCCGGAGTTGGTTTGCCTCTTTTTTTTAAATAATTCTGACGCTCAGAAAATAAAATAAAATAAATACTAAACGGACTCCAAAAATCCCGAAATAAATTTTCCCCGTCCTCTAAAAATAAGCCGGACAAGGTGAACATTTATTTGGGCCTAAAATGCAATTTTGAAAAATGCACTTTTTTCCTAATTCAAATAAAATAGCAATAAAACTCCGAATAAAAATCTTATTTGATTTTAATATTAAATCTTCGATATTTCTCTATTTTGAGGAAGTCATTGTATCCTCTCTCTTTTATTTTTATAAAAGAAATAATCGAAGAGTAAATAATTAAAATCAAACGATCCTCTTTTCAAAATTCGAGAAAAACTCGAATGTGAAAATAACGAAATCCCCAACTCTCTCTGTGGGTCCTTGAGTTGCGTAGAATTTCTAGGATCAACCAAAATGCCATAAAATATGATATACAATGATGATCTAATGTATAACATTCTAAATTGAAAATTTGGGATGTTACAAACCTACCCCCCTTAAGATGAATCTTGCTCTCGAGATTCGGGTTGGCTAGAAAATAGGTGAGAGTGATCCTTCCGTAGGTCTTCCTCCCGTTCCCAGGTGGCTTCATCTTCGGTATTGTGGCTCCACTGAACTTTGCAGAACTTGATTACTTTGTTGCGTGTAACACGGCTGGCAAACTTGAGTATCTTAACTGGTTTCTCCTCATACGTCAAATCGCTATCCAACTGAATCGCCTCCAAGGGCACGGTATCTCTTAATGGTATATCGGCCATCTCAGCATGACACTTCTTCAGCTGTGAAACATGAAACACATCATGAACTCCTGACAGTCCTTCAGGTAACTCCAACTTGTAGGCAACTTCTCCCATACGTTTCAAAACTTTGTATGGTCCTACAAAACGTGGTGCTAACTTTCCCTTAACTCCAAAGCGCTTAACTCCTCGAAGTGGGGATACACGAAGATACACTCTGTCTCCAACTTCGTAAACTATCTCCTTGCGTTTAGAATCCACATAGCTCTTCTTCCTAGATTGGGCTACTTTGAGTCTATCGCGAATCAGCTTAACCTTTTCTTCCGATTCCTTAATCAAATCTGGTCCAAACAACTGTCGGTCTCCAACTTCATCCCACAACAACGGTGTTCTGCACCTCCTTCCATACAAGGCTTCAAAAGGGGCCATCTTCAAACTGGCTTGATAGTTGTTGTTATAAGAGAACTCCGCGTAAGGCAAATTATCGTCCCAACTAGATCCATAATCTAGCGCACAAGCTCTCAACATGTCCTCCAGACTCTGATTTACCCTCTCAGTTTGTCCATCTGTCTGCGGGTGAAAAGTTGTACTGAACTCTAGCCCGGTTCCCAAAGTTTCATGCAACTGATTCCAAAACTTTGAAGTAAACTGGGTTCCTCTATCTAATACAATGGTCCTCGGAACTCCATGCAGACATACGATCCTGGTCATGTATATCTTTGCCAACTTAGCACTGGTGTAAGTGGTCTTCACTGGGATGAAATGAGCTACTTCCGTCAAACGATCGACTACAACCCATATCGAGTCATAGCCAGAACGAGTCTTGGGTAATCCTGTGATAAAATTCATTCCTAGCTTATCCCACTTCCATTCGGGTATCGGCAATGGCTGTAACAATCCGGCTGGCTTCTGATGCTCTTCCTTCACTCTCTGACATACATCACAAACTGCTACATAGTCCGCAATATCCTTCTTCATTCCGGTCCACCAGAAACTGTCCTTCAAATCCAGATACATTTTGGTATTACCTGGGTGAATCGAATATGGCGAATCATGGGCCTCTTGCAGAATCAACTTCTTGATCTCCTGATCATTTGGCACATATACACGGTCCTCAAACCATAAGGTATTGTGCTCATCCTCACGAAATCCTTTAGCCTTTCCTTTACTCATCCTTTCCTTTATCTCGGCAATCTCCTTGTCCTTCTTCTGAGCTTCTTTGATCTTATCCATCAAGGTAGACTGAATTTCCAATGTTGCTACATAACCTCTTGGAACTATCTCCAAACATAGCTCGCGAAGGTCTTCTGCTAACTCATTGGGTAACTCTTCGGTCGTGAGGGTATTTATATGACTTTTGTGGCTCAATGCATTGGCTACTACGTTAGCCTTTCTGGGATGATAATGCAATTTCATATCATAATCCTTTATTAGCTCTATCCATCTTCTCTGCGTGAGATTCAATTCCTTCTGCGTGAAGATATACTTCAAACTCTTGTGATCCGTGTATACTTCACAATGGTTTCCGATGAGAAAATGTCTCCATGTCTTCAACGCATGCACTACGGCTGCTAACTCCAAATCATGCATAGCATAATTTAGCTCATGGGGTTTAAGCTGTCGTGAGGCATATGAAACAACTCTTCCTTACTGCATAAGCACTGCTCCAAGTCCTCGACAAGAAGCATCGCAATATACTTCATAATCCTTGCATTGATCTGGCAGGATCAACACTGGCGATGTAACCAAACTACTACAAGGGCGAATCTCATTGGGTTCTTCGTCTTCTTCTCCTGGCGCGGGGTCTCCCATGAAAACTCCTAGCTTCCTTTCCAGGTCGTCATTCTTTTCCACTAGCACGACGATTTCCTCCTCATAATCTTTGCGCATAGCCTTGAGTTCTTATTCAAGCTCCGTGATCCTTGTCATTGCCTTCTTCAAATCCATCATGCCTGCGCACATCTGATTCTCCTGGTGACGGATTTGCTGGTTTAACTCATGAATGAAAGCGGCAATTGATCTATCCTTCCTGGTGCTGATCATCTCCCATTGCTCATCCCGGCGCCCACAAATCTAGTAGATAGTATCCTTGAGATCCTTTTGGTAAACTTCTCCAATGCGTCCCATTATGATGTGAGCTGCCATACTCTTTCCAAGACTCCAGGTTGGTGCATCAAAAGAAAACTCTATGGGCTTAGTAACTGGCATAAATGTCCTTCCTGGTACTTGAACTTGAATCATCCAGCACTCCTCTTCTGATAAAGTGGCATTGTAAGTCTCGGTGAAGCTTGGTATTCCAATGTTTAGGTACTTAGTGACTTCCTTCAAGTGACGTCCAAAAGGGGTGTCTTCATCCGGTCGTGTGAACTTGATCCTTGCATTCGCCATCCTAAAGAGTAGAAAAATGGAGAGGAGTTAGAAGTGAGAAGAGAGTAGTGATCTAGGGCTTTAGCTTAGTGGTCGTGTCCTACAGTCAACCTGGCTCTGATACCATCTTTGTAGCGCCCAGACCTCAAACAGTCTGATCTCTGTGTATAAGTGTCATCCCTGGATCGGTAATGCTGACACACATAGTACTTGAAGGATTTATAACAGAGTGTCAATCACACACTAATTACATCGAATGTCTCAAAAGAGAACTTATTACAATAAATATGGCTTAAGGCCATCTAATACGATAACATCGGAAGGATTGGAAGATAAAGTGAGTCCATCAACTCCAACGGCATCACTGAGTGAAAGACCACGACCTAAGGCTCCTTACTCGTCGTCTGAAAAGTCTGCAACATGATACGTTGCAGCCCGAAAACGGGTCAGCACATAGAATATGCTGGCAAGGTAACAAAAGAGAATAATGAACAGAATAAAGCTATCACTATATGCATATATGGCTGGTGGAGGCTGTAATGTTGATATGTTTTGCGTAAAGCCAATTTTCCCTACTGCAAAGGAATATATTTTATTTAACTACAAAATTTGTTGAAAACATTGAGAATGGTAAACCCCATCTCAATCCCAATTAAAAGTAATCATTAACCCAAAAAAATTATATAATTAAGAGTGATGAGATCCACATGATAATCCAAGAACTAGATACTCAAGATGTCCATAACCGGGGACACGGCTAACCATGATTAGTTTGTACACTCTGCAGAGGTTTGTGCACTTTTTCCCACAAAACTCGATTTCCTCCGTTGGATTTCTCGCACTACATAATGTTTAAGAAACGGATGACCGAGACACAGTCTTTCAGAAGCGTTAGCACCTTATGATGGGTAGACCGATACACCTACATCCCCTACATCTGCTAGTCTACCACTGTAAGAGTTCACACAAGTTAATCAACTATGCAAGAACCCACAATAGCATGTGGCTGCACACGGAAGTTTCTAGTATGAATAATCTTATGATCCCTTTGAGCCTGGGTGGTAGTCCATAGGAGAATCACATGGTACCCCGGGATTTCCAAAAAATACAGGCAATCACTAGGTTCCCCAGGTGCCTCAATCCACCCAGATGTGTATTAAAGTTGCCACCTTAAATTGAACCATTAATTAACAATACTCACATCTGTCATGAAAACTCTCAAACCCAATCCACGTCTACGAGCATAGCATAGCAGTATAAGCATAACGTAGAAGTAACTCCCAGGGTTTGATAATAAACAGGGTAATAGGTTCCTACCTCATCAACTACTTCCCAACCCATAGTTTAATTCAGATCCTAACCATGCAATGTTTGAGGGTTGATCTAATGCAATAAAACTGGGTAGTAAGAGGTATGATCAATGTGTTACTTGCCTTGCTGATGATCCACGAAACCTAGAGACTCGTAGTAGCCCGCTTCGCACTCTGGGTGTTCTGTCGCAAACCAAGAAGCATACAATAATCAGTCAAGCAAAGGCACGGGTAAAACTAGAATAAGAGATCAAACCAGAAAGTTCAACTTAAGAACTCTGGTTTGCAAAAAGAATCAAATCAAACAAAGCAACAAAACTCAAACGGCGAAATAAACTAGCTTCGTTTACTAATCTAGACTAAAGTCAAATTTTACAGTAGGAGAAACTTGTTTAATTTGATTAAACATAAAGAGGGTTTCGATACGAAACTCTAGGCGTTTGAATCGCCTGATTCCGTTAAACGAGCGAAAAGTTATACTAAAACGAACATCGGATCAGAAATCGCGATCGAAAATAATCGTGGAAAATCCAAGAAAAAGAAAAACTGACGAACAGGCTAACGAACGAACGTTCGCTATCTGCAGCTAAATGGTGAAAACCGTTCGCCAAAAAAACGTAAAAACGGGCGTTCGCTAAATAACTAAACCGAAAAAATTAAACCGAACTGGATCTGAATAAAAAACGGATCTAGGGTTTTCAAAAAAAAACAAAACGGTTTTCTCATGAAAACCGAGGCAACTACCTCGAGGTCCAGCGAGGGTCCGGCGCTCCAGCTCGGCACGGAGGCGGGTCGTAGGTGGCGTGGCGCGGTGCGGCGGCGGCGCGGGCGGTGGCGGCAGATCGGGGCTAGGGTTAGGGTTTGAGCATGGTGGCGGCTTGGGCTGGTCGGGGGCTCGGGGCCGCGACTTATAAGGGCCGGCACGAGGAGTCCTGGCCGCTTACTGACCGGAGTTGGTTCGCCTCTTTTTTCTAAAATAATTTCGAGGCTCAGAAAATAAAATAAAAGAAATACTAAACGGACTCCAAAAATCCAGAAATAAATTTTCCCCGAACTCTAAAAATTAGCCGGACAACGTGAACATTTATTTGGGCCTAAAATGCAATTTTGAATAACGCACTTTTTTCCTAATTCAAATAAAATAGCAATAAAACTCCGATAAAAATCTTATTTGATTTTAATATTAAATCTTCGATATTTGTCTATTTTGAGGAAGTCATTTTATCCTCTCTCTTTTATTTTTATAAAAGAAATAATCGTAGAGTAAATAGTTAAAGTCAAACGATCCTCTTTTCAAAATTCGAGAAAAACTCGAATATGAAAATAACGAAATCCCCAACTCTCTATGTGGGTCCTTGAGTTGCGTAAAATTTCTAGGATCAACCAAAATGCAATAAAATATGATATGCAATTGTCGGTGTACTAGAGTAGGGGTACCCTATTACCCCGAACTCGTGCACGGGCAGTTGCAGCGCCCCGCGGCAAGGCTTGCCGGGTGACCGCCAGGACCCTCCGTGGTTCCCTTGAAGACCATTCAAGAACAAAGTACTCAAACCAAGGCCCCGGTAAGAGGAGCTTGCCAGGAAGGCCAACCGAGGCCCCGGTAAGAGGAGCTTGCCGGGAAGGCCAACCAAGGCCCCGGCAAGAGGAACTTGCCGGGAAGAGACAAGACCCCGGCAAGAGGAGCTTGTCGGGAAGGCCACTCAAGACATACCAAGAAAGCTTGCCGCGACGCGCCCTGCGTCCCGGCAAGATCCGGCGAGCGACAAGCTTCTGGACGCGACAAGACGACGGCCGCGGCAAGGAGCTTGCCGAGGGAAACCCCCACTGCGTGCCCGCGCTCCAGCTCACCTGCTAACGCGCCGCTCTGGGACTCTCCCAGAGCGCACGTGGAGGGAGGCCGTGCAACTAGGGGTACGTGGTGGCAAGCGGAGATGAAGAGAAGCCCATCGTGGCAAACGGTGGCACTCCTAACGGTCACCTTTTGCACTGTTTAGGAGACTCAGACAGGCATTTAATGCCCTTGTCCCCTGCCGTCAGAGTTAGGTAGGGTGCACTGTATCCACAGTAGCGGTAGCTGCACCTACCGCATCCTTTTCCATTTTACCCTTCTTGTCTACGTTGCCCCCTGTCGGTGACCCCTTGAGTATAAAAGGAGGCCCAAGCGCAACGTAGAAAGGGTTCCGAGGGTCGGAGAGTTCAGAGGCTCGGCCAGCTCGGCTCGTTCAACACCAGAAACACTCTTACGCTCAGTCTGGCAGCATCCATCGCTCCTGAGCAAGAATCCAATATACACAAACAAGCAGCAGTAGGGTTTTACGCATCCGTGCGGCCCGAAGCTGGGTAAAAAGCCCACCGCGTGCACTGCCTCGATCCGCTCTTTGTGCGCTCTCCGCCCCCCACCGAACCGAAAAGGGGCCCTGTCCCCATAGGTGTTGGCGGGAATCAGCATCGCCCCCGACATCTCTGGCGCGCCAGGTAGGGGGCGTCGAGATCGTGCGAACCCGATCCGGCGTGCACGCAAGCTAGATCTTCATCGTCTTCATCGACATGCCACCGAAG
This sequence comes from Triticum dicoccoides, assembly GCF_002162155.2. Classification (NCBI taxonomy): domain Eukaryota; kingdom Viridiplantae; phylum Streptophyta; class Magnoliopsida; order Poales; family Poaceae; genus Triticum; species Triticum dicoccoides. Next base: position 157,292,441 of record NC_041380.1, read on the forward strand.
AAGAAGAATTCGGAGGCAGCTGTTCCGTCCGCGTCGCTTCCACTACCTCCGGAGCAAACGGATGGTGGAGTGGACGCCGGCGGAGGAATGGGCGTCGACGAGGGTGCCCACAGTGCTGCCAAGTCCAAGGACAAGGCGGCACAGACCTCGGCGTCCATGCGCGCTCCGCGTCTCTCTCAAGAGGCGCGGGACTAGCAGCGTTATAGCGTTCGCAGCGCCATACGTCCGCTGGCCCAAGATCAAGCTGGTGGTTCGCGCGGCGCTCAAGACCAGCATGCACGCCAGCATGCTGGCCCCAGCGAGGTACGGTCGCCGGGACGGGACGCTGCTCCTTCTAACTTGGTTAGGAGTCCGAGCACGCCCCGCTCCTCGCACCGTTCACCTCTGCCGCCCACCACCCCAGCAGAAGCCTTGGCGCGGGCCCAGCTGCTCCTGGACTATCCTCCGACGGCGGACAAGACCGACGAATGGAGGGCCACTATCCAGAGCCTCATCGGCTTCGCTAACGGCGACACTGCGCGGCAACCAAGCACCTCGCTGCCGCGGCAGGACAACCAGACGCGAGCCGATGGCAACAAGACTGAGGGAGGTGCGACTTCCATGCACTCTCCACTACGAAGGCCAAAATCGCCGACTCGCTGGGTCCACCCCAACAGCGGCTCCACCGCGTCGTCGGACCCACGAGCTCGTCGCGACCAACGTCAAGTTCTCCATGAATGGCAAAAAGAAGATGCTCGAACCCGCATCGAGCGCCGAAGAGAAGTGCGACGTCAATCCGACAAGCGCGCTAGGCTCTCTATTGACATGCATGCGCCAGGGGAACCAGGCGATCTACCGTACGCGGTAGGTTGTCCTGCGTTCACCCGTGAGCTGCGGCAAGTCCAGTGGCCCAGCACAAAAAATTTCAAGCCAGACGTGCCGGAGAAGTACGACGGCAAGACGCATCCGTCGAAGTTCCTCAGCATCTACACCATTGCAGTGCAAGCTGCCGGGGGACGAGATGACAAGATCCTTGCCAACTACTTCCCGCTGGTGCTCAAGCCCAATGTCAGATCCTGGCTCATGCACTTGCCGGACAACTCCATATCTTCCTGGGCTGATCTGTGCCATCAGTTTGTCGGCGCCTTTACAGGCGGCCACAAGCCACATGGCCAAGAGAGCGATCTTCATCTGCTCGCCCAGAAGGAAGGAGAGCCACTGCGCAAGTACATTCAAAGATTCAGCCGTGTACAGCACAACATCCCAGACGTCCACCCCACCGCGATCATTAGCGCGTTCCATCAGAACGTGTGAAATCGAAGGATGAGGGAGGAGATGGCGATGTGTAAGATCAGAGACGTCAGCGAGCTTTATGCCCTGGCTGACAAGTGTGCACGCGCTGAAGAGGGGAGGAGGCTCCCCGGAGAGAGTACAGGAGCAGGAGGATCTGACAGTGAGGATGCCGCCCCGGCGAGGAAAGGCCGGCAGCGGAACTACAGAAGGAATAAGGGTAAGGAAGTGCTAGCTGTCGAGCAGACCGGCAACGGAGGTGGCGCCAAGGAAGCTAAGGCTGGTGGCTCCGACAAGGAGGCCCATCCTGTGGCGGCCGCCGACAAGCAGGACAGCTCCAGCAGGCAGTATTGCAAGATTCACCGCACCGAGGGTCACGATCTCCAGAACTGCAAAAAGGTCGAACAGCTTGCTGAGCAGCAGAAGGCTGAATACGAGCGACGCGACAAAGAGAAGGCCCAGGAAAGAACTGGTGAATCCGGGGGGGACGCCGCGGCAAGGCCAAGCAGCGGCAAGGAGACAGACCTCCCCGCGGCCGCGACAAGGATGAAGATGACGACGATGACGAAGACGTGGATGATGATGAGGCCGATGAGCAGGAGTTTCAGAAAGCCACAGAGGTCCTGTGCGTTGACGGTGGCGCCTCTCTGCATACTTCGCACCGCCAGCTCAAACAGTGGATGCGGGAAGTGAATGCAGCAGAGCCATCCATAGAGTCACGCAAGCCCCTGAAATGGTCCAGCACGCCTATCATCTTCGACATTGGGGATCACCCTAATCGCGTAACTGTGGTCGGGTGCTTGCCGATGCTGGTCTCACCAACTATCCGCAACCTCAAGGTCACAAAGATGCTAGTTGACGGCGGGACCGGTTTGAATCTCATCTCCTCCGTGGTCCTTCACAAACTTCAGATCCCTGACAGCGAGCTCGAAGAGACCGGCACATTCCAAGGAATCAACCCGGGAAGGAGCAAGCCGAAAGGGAAGATCATGCTGTCGGTCACGTTTGGCAGCGAGCTGAATTTCAGAACTGAAAGGGTCACATTTGACGTTGCCGATTTTCCATTGCCCTAGAATGGGATCCTTGGCCGTCCTGCGCTCGCCAAGTTTATGGCAGCCTCTCACTATGCATACAACATGCTCAAAATGCCAGGCCCGATAAGTGTCATCTCTGTCCCCGGCGACAAGAAGGATGCCCTTATCTGCGCCGACAAGATCTACCGGGAAGCAGCAGCCGCAGCTGATCACCACACACTTGCCACTGAAGCTCCCGGGGAGAAGAAGAAGGCCAAGTCCGGCAAGAGCTCTGATGCCCACTCCGGCAAGCGCACCTCTTCAGAGTGATGCGCTACCGTCGAGGACACACCATCGAGCTCCACCGGCAAGTGCAAGAAGACGATGGCAGCTCCACCCGAGACCAAGAAGGTGTCCGCCAAGAAGGACGGCACTGGTGGTACCTTCACCATCAGTGCCACGCTTGACCCCAAATAGGAAAGCGTGCTCGTTGCTTTCCTGCGGGCGAATGTCGACGTGTTTGCATGGCAACCGTCTGATATCCCTGGTGTTCCCAGGAGAGTAATCGAGCACCACCTTGCCGTCTGTCCTCATGCGCGGCCCGTCAAGCAGAGAGTCAGGAAGCAAGCGGTGGAGCGCCAAGAGTTCATTGCAGAAGAAATCAGGAAATTGGAAGCAGCAGGCCTTGTTAGAGGAGTGCTCCATCCCACGTGGCTAGCCAATCCTGTAGTCGTGCGCAAGGCGAACGGGAAATGGAGGCTTTGTATAGACTTCACTGATGTCAATAAAGCTTGTCCCAAAGATCCATTTCCCTTGCCGCGCATTGACCAGATTGTTGACTCCACAGCTGGGTGTGATTTGCTTTCATTTCTTGATGCGTATTCAGGATACCATCAAATCTTCATGGCAGAAGAGGATGAGGAGAAAACCGCATTTATCACCCCTTGTGCCACATACTGTTTTGTACGAATGCCCTTTGGGTTGAAGAATGCTGGTTCAACATTTGCAAGAGTAGTCCATGTCGCCTTTGAGCCACAGATACACAGGAATGTGGAAGCCTACATGGATGATATAGTGGTCAAGAGCAAGGACAAGGCTACCCTGATCCAAGATTTAGAAGAAACTTTTACAAATCTGCGCAAGATCAACCTCAAGCTCAACCCCGAGAAGTGCGTGTTTGGAGTCCCTTCCGGAAAGCTTCTCGGGTTCTTTGTGTCTCAGCGGGGAATTGAAGCCAACCCCGACAAGATTAAGGCCATCGAGCAGATTGAAGCACCGAAGCGCGTCAAGGATGTCCGAAGGCTTGCCAGTTGCGTGGCTGCTCTCAGCAGGTTTATCTCTAAGTCTGCTGAGCGCGCCTTGCCATTTTTCAAAATATTGAAAAAGGCAGGTCCAATGAAATGGACTCCGGAAGCGGAGGCTGCGCTGCAGGATTTGAAGAGGTACCTGTCCTCCACTCCAATACTTGTCGCACCTAAGCCACAAGAAAAGTTGCTGCTGTACCTAGCGGCAACCAATCAAGTGGTTAGTGCTGCGTTAGTAGCGGAGAGAGAGGCGGACGATGAGCCAGCAACCGCAGCAGGTGAATCCAGCGACAAGCAGGGGGCTTCTCCGACAAGCTCTGGTCCGGCGAGCTCTGGTCCGGCAAACTCTGGTCCCGACGAAGATGAATCTGCGCAGATGTGCAAGGATGTGCAGAAGAAGATGGTGCAGCGCCCAGTTTACTTTGTCAGCTCCCTTCTCCAGGGGGCTAGGTCGAGGTACTCTGGTGTGCAAAAACTGCTTTTCGGCCTTCTCATGGCCTCGAGAAAGCTGCGCCATTACTTCCAGGCACACGAGATCACAGTCGTCACTCGCTTTCCGCTAAAAAGGATACTGCAGAATCCAGAAGCAACAGGCAGGATTATCGAGTGGGCCTTGGAACTGTCAAGCTTTGGCCTCAAGTTTGAGAGCACTGCAACTATCCAAAGCAGGGCATTGGCAGAGTTCATAGCAGAGTGGACGCCAACTCCAGACGAAGAAGTTCCAGAGACGAGCATTCCCATCAAGGAGACAAGCAAAGAGTGGCTGATGTACTTTGATGGTGCCTTCTCGCTGCAAGGCGCCGGTGCTGGCGTGCTGCTTATCGCACCCACCGGAGAGCACCTCAAGTACATAGTCCAGATGCACTTTCCCAAAGAGCAAGCAACCAACAATACTGCAGAGTATGAAGGATTGCTTGCCGGTCTCAGAATAGTAGCCGACCTTGGGATCAAGAAGCTCATTATCAGGGGTGACTCGTAGCTTGTCGTCTGCCAAGTGAACAAGGACTACCAGAGCCCGTTGATGGAAGCATATGTTGATGAAGTGAGGAAGCTAGAAGAGCGCTTTGATGGCCTGCAAATGGAGCATATCCCAAGAGCTCAGAATGACATTGCTGATGGCCTGTCAAAATGCGCTGCACTAAAGTTGCCTATGGAACCAGGGATCTTTGTGCTCAAGCTGACTCAACCTTCCGTGACACCATCAACTGGACAGAATAAGAAGAGGAAGTTGGTTTCTGGTGACTACTTTCTGGCAGAGCACCCCGAAGCCGCCGCCAAGAAAGTCCCCAAGAACAACGCCAACAATGCTGAGGGGCAGTCTGCTCCGGCAAACCTTATGGTTTGTTCCGTCGAAGCAAACGCTCCCGACAAGTTTTGCTCCGGCAAGCTTGCCGGGGAATATCACGCTCCGGCAGAACCACAGGTTCTTGCCGTAGAAGCGGATGTTCCCGCAGCAACAGATATGCCTTTAGTCCTTGTTGTCGAGCCGCAAGCTCCAGCATGGGCGCAGCAGATTGTCCGTTTCCTCCAGACAGGAGAGCTTCCCGAAGAGCAAGAAGAAGCTGAAAAAGTAGCCCGGCAGTCAAGTATGTACAAGTTTGTCGACAGCACACTGTACAGAATAAGACTCAACGGTGTGAAATTGAAGTGCATTCGCCGGGAAGATGGGCAACAGCTGTTGGCAGAAATACATGGAGGCATATGTGGTCACCACATTGGCGCAAGAGCACTTGTCGGCAAAGCATTCCGACAAGGCTTCTTCTGGCCGACAGCCCTCCAGGATGCAACTGCACAAGTAACCAAGTGTGAAGCGTGCCAGTTCCATTCCAAACAGATACACCAGCCAGCTCAAGCTCTCCAGACGATCCCTTTATCCTGGCCATTTTCGGTCTGGGGGCTCGACATCCTCGGCCCTTTCTCCCGAGCTGTCGGGGGCTTTGAGTTCTTGTACGTTGCAATCGACAAGTTCACAAAGTGGCCGGAAGTGGAACCAGTGAGGAAGGTGACAGCACAATCAGCAGTCAAGTTCTTCAGGTCAATTGTTTGCTGTTTCGGGATCCCGAACAGGATCATCACCGACAACGGCACGCAATTTACGAGCCGCACCTTCATGTAGTACGTCTGAGATCTTGGCGCCAAGGTCTGCTTTGCTTCTGTTGCTCATCCGAGAAGCAACGGTCAAGCGGAGAGGGCAAACACTGAAGTGCTGCGAGGCCTCAAGACCAGAACTTTCGACAGGCTACACAAGTGCGGAAGAAACTGGATCGAGGAGCTGCCGGTGGTTCTTTGGTCAATCAGGACGACGCCAAATCGAACCACTGGCCAGACACCCTTCGCTCTAGTCTATGGAGCGGAGGCAGTTCTCCCCACGGAACTCGTATACGGGTCACCTCGAGTGCTCGCTTATGATGAGCTCGAGCAAGAGCAGCTGCGGCAAGATGACGCGCTGCTCCTTGAGGAAGACCGTCTCCAGGCTGCTGCGCGAGCCGCTCGCTACCAGCAAGCTCTGCGCCGCTACCATAGCCGCAGAGTCAATGCCAGGAGTCTCGAGGAAGGCGACCTTGTTCTTCGGCGCGTTCAGTCGGCCAAGAATTCCAACAAGTTGACGCCGAGGTGGGAAGGCCCTTATCGGGTGAAACGAGTCACTAGGCCCGGCGCTGTCCTCCTTGAGACCGAAGATGGCATTCCGGTGAGCAACTCCTGGAACATTGAGCATCTTCGTAAGTTTTACCCATAGGGCACGGTTGTCGGACCCTGGCCGGCAACCACCTTTCTGTACAAGTCTTGCCGCTGTTGCATGTAATCCTTTGTACAGAGCCGGGCGCAGACCCCGTGCACTAGTAAAGTTCATGTGCCCCGCACATCTTGTCAGTTTCCTTATGCTATGATCTTTTTTCTCATATATTATCTGACATTTTGTGCAGCACCAGACCCCGGTAAGCGATAACGAGCCCAAGGCTCCATATCATTGTTTTATTTCTCTGTCTCTTTCTCAAAAGAAGGAAGGTTCCCTTGCCCACAAGGTTTACCGGGGGGGAAGGAGAGGATAATGGTGTGGACCAGGCCGTTCAAAAAAAAGAGTTTCTCCTTGCCGGGAAGCAGACGACAGAAAAGCTAAGTTGCTAAAGCTTGAGCAATCAGTTTTTGAGTTATTTTCCTTGAACGACCGTGCTTTGTATGGAAAACCTGTGCGTGGAGGAACCAATTCACAGCTAGCTGCGCCCTAACTCCGTTTCAAGTCCGCTCAACAACTTAAGTGAGCTGCTAGCGCCCTTACTTTGCTTCGAGTCCGCTCAGCAACTTAAGTGAGCCGCTAGCGCCCTTACTTTGTTTCGAGTCCGCTCAACAACTTAAGTGAGCTGCAACTAGTTGTGACAAGGTTGCTTGTCGGTAGCAACCCCGCTAGCAGGCTACTGAAGTTCCGCACTCGGCGCTCGCGGCAAGGGTACCTGCACCGGCAAGTTTCCCTAGAAAGCGTAGGGCAGGACCATACAAAGCCAAGAGTCGAGTAAAGGAAGTAACACAGCTATTTGTTCCCTAAGATAGAGTTATATTACAAGAATAACTTGTCGCGCCTCTAATAAAGTGTTCCCGTGACATGACTGGCAGCGACAAGAAAAGAAGAAAACGGACGGCCTAATCTATGCTACCGCCATCAACCCTTTTGACCTCGTTCACCCTGTCGACGATGGGTGCTACGAGGGCCTTAAGTGCGTCAAGATCAGCGTCCACCGGCAGCTTCCTGAGGACGTTGGTGAGGTTGAGGCCCGGATTGCGGAAGGCCACCTTCACCAGCACCTTCTCCAGAACTCCAGCACAAATCGTGCGTGACTCATCGGCCAACTGTTTTGGGATCCGTTCCCGGAGCTGCTGGAGCGCCGCCGCCAGGCCTTTGAAGAACAGAGTGAGCTTGGCGCTGGGTTGGAGGTTCTCGTCGGAGGAGTATCCGAAGCCTTCCACCCCCAATTGCACCAGCTCCTCTTCGATAATTGCAGCAATGTCCACGAGGCCCTCCGTCCAGAGCTCCACAGTATCTCTGAGAAGATTCTGGGTTTCGGCGGCCCTCGCTAGCCGCGCCTCGTTGGCCTCGATGTCCTTCTTCAAGTCTGCCTCCCGTTTCCTGGCGCTGTCCAACGTCTCCGTCAAGGTGGCCAGCTTCAGCGTCAGATTGGCGTTGGAATCCTTGGCGGCGCTCAATTCCTTGCCCCTCTCGGCGAGTCGGCCCTGCAGCTCACCGTGGGCAAGGGCGTCCTTCTCGCGCTCTAGCTTGAGGGCGGCAAGCTCTTCGCCACCACCCTTCAGATCAGTTTCTAGCTGCGCCACCTTTGCCTCCAATTCTTTCTTGGCGGCCTCGGCAGCCGCAGCCGCATCCTTTGCCTCTTGGAGCGTCCCGCCGAGTGCCCGTTCGCGCGCGGCAAGCTCCTCCTCGTGGCTGTCGAGGTTCACTTTCCGCTGAGTCAGCTCGCCTTCTCGCGCGTACAGCTTCTCGCCGGTGAGCCGCTGCTGCTCTTCAGCTTCGGCCTTCTCGAGGAGGAAGGCCTTCCGTTCCTCGGCAAGCTGCTCCCGCTCCTCTGCCAAGGCCCGGAGAGTTTCTTGACGAAGACCCCGGAGCTCCTCCGCACGCTTCTCTATGTCCATGCTCGCCCTCGCGGCAAGCGCTTCCCGGGACTCCAACTTGACTTGGCGGGCGCGGTAGAGCGCCAGCAGCCTCCGCAGCAGCCGCTCCTCCTCGGGCTCTTCACTGCTGCTTCCCGGCGCGTCGACGATCGACAACCCGGCGGAGGCAAGCACCTCCCTATCCAGAGCTTCTCCTTCCACCGGCGCCCTGGAACTCGACGCCCAGGGGAGCTTGATGAAGATACCCTCCCCAGCCTTCAGATAGGCGCCGGGCTGGGGCTCCTCGGAGCCCGGCGCTGCAGCAGCGGCGGAGGGATCGGCGGTCAGTGCAGCGCCTGACGCTCCTGCGGCCTCAGGGCCGTCAGTGCGATCGCCAGATCCCCCGCCAGCTTCCTCGGCGGCAGCCTTGGCGGCCTCTTCGCCGGCGGGCACATTAGTGCCGGCTCCTTCTTCGGTGGCTGCGGCATCATCAGTATTGCCGCGCACGTCTTCTTCGCCGCCCGCCTCGGTCTCCATCGGATCCGTGGAGGGTGGGTCTGACGACCGAAGAAGAAGGAAAAATCAAACAAGTGTTCGAGAAGAGAAATCAGCAGAAGACTACAAGGAAAGTTTCGGGCAAGAAGGGCTACCTGTGCTAGGATCTGCCGTCGTGGCCTCCACCACCGGCGGATCGTTAGCGCTGTCCCTTGCCGGAGACTCCTCCCTTGCCGGAGGCTCCTCCCTTACCGGAGGGCGCTCCCTTGCCGGGGAGTCCGCCCCTGGCGGCGTAGTCGAAGCAGACGACGAGTCGGAGGAAATCACCACGCCCTCCTGATCAAGCTGTTCTGCTCCTGCACAAACAAAATAGAGATCGGATGTCAACAAAGGCAAAGAGCAACCACGCGCATCCAGAAGCAGAAAGTAAACCATATGCTTACGCTGGGGGCTGCGCTGGGGGCTGCTCTGCGAAGTGATGGCCGGGTCCGGCAGAGTAGTCTCGGACGCGCCTCCTGTCGTCGCAGTGGGCTCGTCCTCGATGACCACCACCTGAGCCTTGGCCCTCTTCGCCGTCCTCTGGGCCAGAGTCCTGAAAAGGAGAGCCCAGGGTGGATCAGATCCGATGCAAGACAAGATCAGCAAGTTGAAGAACTACAAGAACAAGCAAGGGAATCTTACTCTTCTTCATCTTCCTCATCGGAGCTGAGCGCGGAGAGGTCGAAGTTCGGCCCACTTCCGGCGCGGCGAGGTGGAGGGGTGGGATCCCTTGGCCGCTTGGCGGGGACTGCGGCGCCAGCCCGAGACGACCCCGCCCCAGTTGCCACTGCGACGGGAGGCGCCACCGCGGCGACCGTACTTGCCGCGGTGGAGCGCGTCGTGCGGCGCTGCGGCTGTTGACCAGCTTGCCGCCCTGCTGCATCCCTGATCCTGCTGAGGCGCCTTCTTGGCTGCACTGGGGGCTGCGTTCCGGGTCCTGCTCCCGGCAAGCTCCCCGGAGGTGGCGGGCCGCTCGCACCTTCGGCGGGCTCGTTCGACTCGGCGTCAGGCGCGGCGAGCTCTTCTTCCTCTTCGGGCTGCTCCCGTTCGGCAATGCTCATCACCAACGCCGCGTCCGCTTCCTCCAAGGTGAACCTGAATTCACCCGCGGCCGCGGCTGCCGCCGCCTCTTCCGCCCTAGTGGCGATGCGCTCCATCTCTTGCTCAGTGGTGTCGCGGGTGAGGAGCTTCTTCTCATCAGCATTGACCGCCACCTCCACTAGGCTGTCAAAGAACTGCTGCACGACGTCGCCGGCGGGCTCTTGCCAAGTTGGAGCGATCCCGTGTGAGTCACACAACGGCGTCATTGCGCAGATGCGGTCGCGCGAGGAGTTGTTGCGCAGAGGAACGACGCCTGCCGGCAACCTGAACCACTCGGGATGCTGTGGGTCATGCTTGAATATCTCCTTAAGCATCCCGTCCAACTCTAGCACGGTGAAATTGAAGTTGAGGCCTGGACGCAACCTCATTATATCCGCCAGGCCTCCAAATTCCCAGGCAGGTCTTCCCCTCGCCTGCAGAGGGGCGATGCGCCGGCGAAGGAAATCTGCGCCGACAGCTCCTACAGTCAACCCGGCAAGCCTGAGACGCAAGATCCGAGTGGTGGCGATCGTCAGCTTGTTGTCGTCCGCGGACAGAGCGCTCCAGTCATTGCCGCGCACTGCTGAGGTTTGGCGCAGGGCGGCGAACGGCTGCGGGCTCTCTTCTACAACCCAGCACCAATCTGCTCTCCACTCGTCCCACTTGCTGCGGAGTTCCCCCTCCAGATAGGTCTCCTTCTTGCCGGCCCGCGAGATCCAGGCAATCCCGCCGGCAAGAGGTTCCCCTCTTTCGACACGAGGCATAAAGAAATGGCGGAAGAGAGCTACATTGGGGTGGACTCCGACAAAGTTTTCGCATAGATGGGCGAAAACTGCCATGGTCAGAACAGCGTTGGGGGTGAAATCAAGGAGGTGGAGTCCGTAGGTGTTCATGATATCACAGAAGAAATCAGAGAATGGCGGGCAGAGCCCGCAGTAGAAGAACACGGCGAAGAAAGGATACCCGTTAGCTGGAGCTGCTCGCGAGGCGACGGCGGAGAGTAACTTTGTGCACGGATGCGCCCGCGTCTCCGTCGACCAGAAGAGATAGTACCACTCCCTCAGCTCCTCCGCGGAGAGCTCGGGGGGGAAAGTGGCCCGCTCCTTCCGCAGCGCCTCAAGCCGTTGCGCTTCGGTCGACTTCACAGCTTTCGCGGTCGCGGCCTTCGTGGCCTTCCCCTTTCCAGGCTTCGGAGGCATGGCGGAGGCGATGGGGGAGATCGACGGCGCTGGTGGTGGCGGCGGCGACGGGAGCAGAGCGCTGCCCTCTTTCGACTTTGGAAGCGGAGGGGGGCGGCGGAGGCTTCTGAGATGGCAATAGCGAATGGCGAGGATGGAGGAAATGCCCCTGTTTCCCCTGCTTATAAAGAGGGACGGGGCGGACGTTTCGGCCTTCCAAGTGAACAAACTCCCACGATCTCTCCCACGACGCCGCGTTTGACGCGTGCCGTTCTGGGCATGCGCGGTGGGAGCAGAGTTAGATTCGGCGTGACCTAGTCCGCGCGTGCCCGTACACTGTTTTGGGCCTGGCCCAACAGCGCTCGGCACCGTGTATGGCCCAGGCCCGGGGGCTCCTGTCGGTGTACTAGAGTAGGGGTACCCTATTACCCCGAACTCGTGCACGGGTAGTTGCAGCGCCCCGCGGCAAGGCTTGCCGGGTGACCGCCAGGACCCTCCGTGGTTCCCTTGAAGACCATTCAAGAACAAAGTACTCAAACCAAGACCCCGGTAAGAGGAGCTTGCCGGGAAGGCCAACCGAGGCCCCGGTAAGAGGAGCTTGCCGGGAAGGCCAACCAAGGCCCCGGCAAGAGGAGCTTGCCGGGAAGAGACAAGACCCCGGCAAGAGGAGCTTGTCGGGAAGGCCACTCAAGACATACCAAGAAAGCTTGCCGCGACGCGCCCTGCGTCCCGGCAAGATCCAGCAAGCGACAAGCTTCCGGACGTGACAAGACGACGGCCGCGGCAAGGAGCTTGCCGCGGGAAACCCCCACTGCGTGCCCGCGCTCCAGCTCACCTGCTAACGTGTCGCTTTGGGACTCTCCCAGAGCGCAAGTGGCGGGAGGCCGTGCAGCTAGGGGTACGTGGTGGCAAGCGGAGATGAAGAGAAGCCCATCATGGCAAACGGTGGCACTCCTAATGGTCACCTTTTGCACTGTTTAGGAGACTCAGACAGGCATTTAATGCCCTTGTCCCCTGCCGTCAGAGTTAGGTAGGGTGCACTGTATCCACAGTAGCGGTAGCTGCACCTACCGCATCCTTTTCCATTTTTACTCTTCTTGTCTACGTTGCCCCCTGTCGGTGACCCCTTGAGTATAAAAGGAGGCCCAAGCACAACGTAGAAAGGGTTCCGAGGGTCGGAGAGTTCAGAGGCTCGGCCAGCTCGGCTCGTTCAACACCAAAAACACTCTTACGCTCAGTCTGGCAGCGTCCATCACTCCTGAGCAAGAATCCAATATACACAAACAAGCAGCAGTAGGGTTTTACGCATCCGTGCGGCCCGAAGCTGGGTAAAAATCCCCCCGCGTGCACTGCCTCGATCCGCTCTTTGTGCGCTCTCCGCCCCCCACCGAACCGAAAAGGGGCCCTGTCCCCATAGGTGTTGGCGGGAATCAGCATCGCCCCCGACACAATGATGATCTAATGTATAACATTCCAGACTGAGAATTTGGGATGTTACAAGAAGAGTATGACTATGACTCATGAAAACTCTCGGGTTCACACGGATTAGGGAAGGCATAGGTTCAACCCATAGGGCAACTTAGGAACATACACCACAAACTTCAAGAGCAAATAACGCAAGCTCAAAAGTAGAACATGGTAGGCCAAATCAGAGGATACAATTTACCAAAGACATTATGTATCCGTTAAGAACTCACAAAATTATTAAATATGATGGACACTGTCGGATAACAATCCAACAATGTGTCTGGTGGACCGCAAAGAATCTGATGTGAGTATTGATGTTCAACCAGAAGAAGAAATAATGCAAGGGCATCAGATTATAGAAATATCTGGAGAATTTGACGCTTCAATACAAAGGAATTATGGTTTCCAAATTGAGGGATCGGAATCAGACGCTCTCATCAGATGATGAGTAAGTTGAATAGAATTAGAACGACAATCAACCAATGTTTGATCTGCCGAGAACCAGCTCATGTTCAGAAAGACGTCTGGGCTGGAAGATAATTTTTAAGGATCAACTAAGGATTGCGTGCATTCACACACCTTGAATCAGTGGGCCCAAGATGATAAAGACAAAGGACGTCAAAGAATACTGCTTTGCATATGGAATTACCCATAATGTAAGCAGGCAAATATTTTGAGAGTAATAGGCTATAGTAGATTTTCGAAAGATCGAATAGCATTATGAAGTATCTTGTGAAACACCTGAACAACGGGGGATGAAAGAATCCTCGGTAAGTGTGAGGAATTATTCGTATGGGTATTCATGCGGCAAAGAACTGCAAGGCAGTGGCACAAAGGATTCTTAAAAAGCAGGAGAATATTTCGATGTATCTTGTAGTAACATGAGCAACTGGGATCGAATGTATGAATGACAGTGTAAGAAGTTTATCCATAAGGATACAACGATGGTGGGGGATTGTAAAAGTGATGAGCACAAGTTCTCGGGAGAACATCGGAGAGTACCTTTGGAGTCTTCTGGTAAAGCAGGCGATCATCTGGAATGGAGGGCTCGCTGGGAGGAAGTACTTACCTGATCCTAAAGTTAGAGTTAATCAAATCATTTAACCAGAATAGAAGAGAGATCAGAGTCCCAGAGAATAGAAGAGGAGTAAAAGATCCTAATACCACCCAATGGCAACGTGGGCTCGTAAGACACACAGCCATGTTAGTAAAAGTTTTTCAATGACTAGACTCAACTTCGGCCAAGGAGTTGGAAAGGGGGATTCGTACAGGCAGTCGGCTCTGATACCAACTTGTGACGCCCCTGATTCAATCGTACCCTAATCATACACACAAATGTGTACGACCAAGATCGGGGACTCACAGGAAGATATCACAACACAACTCTAGACACAAATTAAAATAGTACAAGCTTTATATTACAAGCCAGGGGCCTTGAGGGCTCGAATACATCAGCTCAAATACAAACGAGTCGGCGGAAGCAACAATATTTGAGTACAGACATAAGTTAAACAAGTTTGCCTTCAGAAGGCTAGCACAAAAGCAACATCGATCGAAAAGGCAAGGCCTCCTGCATGCGAGCCTTCTAACTACTCCTGGTCGTCGGCAGCCTCCACATAGTAGTAGGCACCCTCGGTGTAGTAGTAGTCGTCGTCGAAGGTGGCGTCTGGCTCCTGGGCTCCACCATCTGGTTGCGATGTCCGAGAAGAATGGAAAAGGTGGAAAAGAGGAAGCAAAGCAACTGTGAGTACTCATCCAAAGTAATCGCAAGCAAGGATCTACACTACATATGCATCGGTATCAATGAAATGGGTAGTATCTGTGGACTGAACTACAGAATGCCAGAAGATAAGGGGAAAGCCTAGCCTATCGAAGACTAGCATCGTCAAGCAGCTCCAATCATCTTGCAGCATTCAGAAGAGTATAGAATAGCAGTTTATATTTAGCAAACATGTTCTAACATTAGCGCCCAGAGATCACTTCCTCGACTCCCTTCGAGGAAACAATCCCGAAGCCATCATTTCCATTACATGCCTCAACATCTAGTTCTAGTTGTATCGATCGGGATACAACTCTGAGCGTCCGTTACCATGGACCTGGCTTTTCGAATTGCTATAATACTTCCCTGCAGGGGTGCACCAACTTACCCAACACGCTCGATCAACTCTATCCGGACACACCATCAGGTCATGACCGACCTCGGCCGATCAACACACCACAGTCCTACCTAGGCTCAACAGAGAGGCCAGCACGCCGGTCTACATCCTAAGCACGCATGGGGTCTTGGGCCCATCGCCCTTTGCACTCCTGCATGTTGCGTGGGCGGCCGGTGAGCAGGCCTAGCCTCCCTTATACAAGAGAAGGTGTTACAGTCCAACCCGGCGCGCGCCGCTCCATCGCTAACGTCTGTTGAGCTTTCGGCTGATACATACAATGCAGAGTGCCCATACTTATTCCCGCGTGGTGGTTAGTGTGAAAAAGGCCAAGAGGCCTACTCGGATCAAATATCAAAACCGTTAGTGTCTTAGTAGTGTGCTGTAACGATCAATGATCCATGATATGTGGTCCCGTCGCCCTGTCTCATGGACTTGTGGTAAGGGCTAAGAATGCTCGGCCGCACCGCATGGAAAACTTGCGGGTAACCTCGTGGATACCCCTCGGGGCCGACCCGATATCATCATGGTTCTGTGGTAAGTCAAAGTAACCGTGTGTCTGAAACATCAAGGGGGAAACCTGAGGAATCACCCTAATTCCCACTCGATGTAACCATCAAGGTGGACTTGGAGGAATCACCCTCATTGGTCCACACTTGAGGGGTTGCACGACAGAGTCGTTATCGAGAATGGTGAAGGAGGAATCACCCTCGATGATCACGATCTAATAGCTACATTACAGGGTTAACATCAGAAGTGCTGACAAGGTATCACCCTCGGCACTCGATAATAACTCTACAGAGTCGTACAACTAAGGGGGATGATGTGCAGTGTCGGGGCCTGGACATCCATCACCTTGATCGAGTCATCGAACATAAAGCGAGGCAACTAGGACAAGGTGGGGTCACTGGTGGATCTCTAACCAACCTATACTAAGCAATTTAGAATAAGCGGGTAAGGTATGAAAGCAGGTAACAAAAACAGGCTATGCATCAGAGTAGGATCATACAGAAAGCAGTAGCAGTTCTAATGCAAGCATAAGAGAGAAGGGAATGGGCAATATCAGAATGATCAATGGGGGTTTGCTTGCCAGGAAGCTCTGCAGACAAATACAGACCCTCGAAGGTGAAGTAGTCGATCACTGGTTCAACCGTGGTCTCGGGGTCTACTGGAAAGAAGTAACAGAGGGGAAACACAATAAATAATAGAGCAATCAAAGCATCACAAAGCATAACATGGCAATACGCGGTGCTAGGGGTTGACCTAACGCGGTGCTACACGTTGCAGATGGAGGGGGAAAACATCCGAGGATGATTTCCCGGCATTAGAAGGATTTCGGACAGATGAAACAGAGGGGACGGTTCCATGTTTGGTATGCTAGGGGCATGTGACAGATGAACGAACTGCTATTCAGATTCATTGGATTTTTCTGAGCAACTTTCATGTAGAAAACTTTTCCATCCGAGTTACGGTTTATTTTTTATGAATTTTCAAAGTCTTTAAACATTTTTGTAATTATTTTAATTAACTAATTTGACAGAAAAGGAAATATGATGTCATCATGGCGTCATTGCTGCATCAGCGGTCAACAGACCAGTTGACCAGTAAACGGGGCCCACATGGGGCCCACAGGCAGTGACTGGGCGATGCCCAGTCAGCAGTTGACTGGGTCAACAAGGCCAGTCGGCGTTCTGGGAACGGGGGTCCCCAGACTTGCCTGCCTGCGGCCTGCGGCGTGGCTCAAGTGGGGGCCCAGCATGGCCCATCTTCATCTGCTCAAGCTCAAGACCCTCGCGAGGGGCCAAGCCTCGCGGGGCAGACGATAGGAAGCTTCCTCAGAGGCGGCCTCTTCCGGCAGGCTCGCGAGGAGGCGGAGGGATCAAGGCAGGAATACCTCGCGAGGAACCCGTGACGCAAGCCATGACGATCGAGACCAGGCGGGCGCCGGCCTACGCAGTGTCCTTGTTTCCCTTTTGGTGCAAAGGGGGCAAGCACAGGCAAAGGCACCGGGCAAAGGTTACCATTCCGGTGCAACAAGACCAAGACCAGCAGAGCGGCAGGACGAAGGTCACCGTGGAGCCCAAGACGGCATCATCACCAGTGCTTTTGGCAGCCGAAGACCACCTTTGGTCAGGATAACTTGTACTATATGTTCCCCTTCAAAATGGTCAATTGTTGGCGCCCTTCCCGCTCATTATTTGGGGAGAGGCCTAGGGCCTCTATAAGTAGAACTAGCCACACAGAGTAGAGGAACGTCCAGCAATCTGGTAGAGCCCTAGCAGAGAGAGAGAGAGAGAGGCGACTGAACTCACCCTAGCAGTTCATCGCACCAGCTCAAGAACACCTCTCGCGAGGCTGTTCTTCCTTTGTACTGTTCATCATCAGCCCCCTGAGGCAATCCACCACACCACACACTGGAGTAGGGTATTACACCACAACGGTGGCCCGAACTAGTATAAACCTTGTGTCCCTTGTGTTGTTCGTTGTTTCTAGTTTAGATCACGCGAGGAGATTGGACGTAGATAGGTAGGGGAGAGATCTCCGCACGCACCCCAGTGTTCGAACCTCCAGGGTTTGCCGGAACCCAAAATCCGACATTTGGCACGCCAGGTAGGGGTGCGCCGGAATCTTTCTTCCGTTGTTCGCGTGTGATCTTCTATTGTGTCCATGGCTGACGCTCGTCGGGCTCGCGCCGAGCGCCGGGCTGCTCTCGCCACCCGCGTCGCCCAGACAGCGCCCGTCGGCGGACGTCCTCGTCGTTCCCTGTCGCCTGCTGCCAACGCAGCCACCGGCCGGGCGGGGAACAAGCAGCAGGCCTCGTCCCAGCATCCTTCGGTACGGCGGGAGAGCCGCACCGCCACACCGTCGCTGACTCCAGCCGCTTCATCGTCCCACGCCCATCGCGCCCCCACGGACGCGCACGCCGCGCTGCTCCTAGCAAGAGAACTCTTGCACTACCGCCCCGTCAACGACCTCTATGAAGACTGGCTCGCCCGCATCACCGAGCTCGTCAGCACCGCAGGGGGCTCCCCCTTGCCATCCTTCTCGCTACCTCGCCCTCCATTCCGTGCGGGAGGTGAGGATCAGGAGGTGCCTCCACCACCTCCTCCCCAAGGAGGCGCCTTGTCTCCAAGGCGCGCAGCCCCAGGGCGAGACCCTCCGCGCCCGGCGCCTGCGTAGCAAGAAAGGAGCTGCCAAGAGATCCCTCGTCCCCAAGAAGGCGCTCGCGCGCTCCCAGCGCTGGCGCGCCAAGATCGCGTCCCTGCACCTCCATGCCAAGACCCCGCGCTGCTCCAAGCGGTGGCGCATGGTAATCCCCAGGAGCAAGCCCAGTACTAGCAAAAGGCACCGGTGGCCACAGCAGGCTGCCGTGCCCTCACCCCCGAGCTACGCAGCATCACATGGCCAGGCAAGTTCAATCCTGACCTGCCCCCTCGCTACGATGGCACGGCGGACCCTGCGGAGTTCCTGCAACTCTTTGAGCTATGCATCGAAGCCGCCAACGGTGACGAAAGGGTCATGGCGAACTGCTTTCCCATGGCGCTCAAGGACGGGGCCCGCACCTGGCTCCTGGCACAATCTCTTCCTGGGACGAGATGTGCACTCGCTTCATCACCAACTTCCAGGGCACTCGCGACCATCCCCCGGCCATGAGCGATCTGCGCCGCATCAAGTAGCAGCAAGGGGAAACCCTGTAGAAATACATCCAGCGCTTCAACAACGCTCGCCTCAAGATCCCCAAGGTGACTGAAGAAGCCATCATCTCGGCCTTCTCCGATGGCGTACGCGACAAAAAGATGAAGGAGGAGCTAGCAATCCATGAAGACCTGTGCACATCCCTGGAGCTGTTCAACTTGGCGACCAAGTGCGCCAGGGCTAAGGAAGGGCACCTTTCCCTCCTCGAACTCCCGGCTGCCGACCCAGAAGAGAAGAAGCCCAAGGCCAAGGATGTGAAGTGCAAGGGAGTTGTCGTGCTTGCAGCGGAGCCAGACACCAAGCGAGGCAGGGATCAGCCTGAGTCATCCAAGGGCAGCCGGTACTGCGTGTACCACGACCTCCACACCCACAACACCAACGAATGTCAAGAGCTCAGGGCCGTGAGAGATGGACGTGTCGGCCGACGCCCCGAGCGCAATGACAAGGGCTATGGCCGAGGAGGAGGAAGAGGTGGCGGACGATGGGAAGACCGTGGCCCTCGCCAAGGGTGGCGAGACCGACCTCGCGAGGATCACTGGCAAGACCAGCCTCGCGAGGGAGGCTGGAGAGATCAGCCTCGTGAGGATCGCCCGTGCGGCAACGCAGGCCTTCCTCCTCTGCCGCCACCGCCAAGGAGGAACGAAGACCAACATCAAGACGAGGGGGCTGGGGGCTTCCAGGAGCCGCGCGCAATTGCTTGCATCTTGGGTGGCGCGTAGGCCCTAGCCTCACAGTGCATCTTCAAGCAGTTTGCTTGCGAGGTGAATGCAGTCCTCCCCAAGCTTGAGGCCACGCGCCCTCTCAGGTGGTCCGCGTGCGCCATCACATTCAGGTCAGCGGATCAGCTCAAGTGCGCGGCAACGGCCGGAGTCCTGCCGATGCTTTGCTCCCCAGTCATCAGCAACGTGCAGGTCACCAGGACCTTCATTGATGACGGAGCAGGACTCAATGTCCTGTCCGTCAAGACGTTTGACAATCTCCAAGTGCCGTACGATCAGCTTTAGCGAACCAAGCCCTTCTTAGGAGTCACTGATGGTTCCACTGTTCCGATAGGGCAGGTTCGCCTTCCAGTCACCTTCGGGCAGTGCAACAACTACCGCACCGAGCTCATCGACTTCGACGTCGCCCACATCCGTCTGCCATACAACGCCATCCTCGGGTACCCAGCCCTGGCCAAGTTCATGGCAGTGACTCACCATGGATAAATTGTCCTCAAGATGTCAGCAAGCGGTGGAGTTATCACCGTACCCTGTGAAGAAAGGGACGCAGTGTGTTCACTTGAGCGTGCGTTCCAATCCGCAGCAATCGAAGACCCGGACCGCAGAAACGAAAGACTTCCCGAGGCGACCCCCAAGAAGAAGAAGGCTTCGCTTGGCCCAAGCCATAAGGAGGCAAGCGCCTCCGGAGGTGTTGGGTCAGGATCTGCACCCAATCAGGGAGCGCCACCCTCTCTCGCATAGGAAGGCGCGCCCGACGCCCTCCTCAGGCAGGGCTCGGGGGCTCTTTCTAGGAGAGCCGCCGACTTTGCCAAGGTCGCGGGGGAGGCGCTCGGGCACCACTTGGAGGGGTGCTTCCAGGCGTGTTTCCCTCAGGAGGTACAAGGCAAGGAAGACCAAACCCTCAGGAGTTCATCGCAAGCAACACTCAGGAGCTACAGGAGTCGAGAGTCATGCGCGGCAGCCGCCGCTTGCCCGCCATGGCCCCGCATCCGGGCGAGGATGGTGGGCTGCGCATCTGCATCGACGTACCAGGGCTCAACCGAGCCGCGTCTCAGGAGCGCCACTAGCCTTCGCGCGCGGGGCGTTGCGAGGGTTGATAACCCACAAGTATAGGGGATCGCAACAACTTTCGAGGTAGAGTATTCAACCCAAATTTATTCATTCGACACAAGGGGAGCCAAAGAATATTCTCAAGTATTAGCAGCTGAGTTTTCAATTCAACCACACCTGCAAACTTAGTATCTGCAGGAAAGTGTTTAGTAGCAAAGTAATATGATAGTGGTGGTAGCAGCAACAAAACTAAAGACAGCAAAAGTAATGTTTTTGGTATTTTGTAGTGATTGTAACAGTAGCAGCGGGAAAGTAAATAAGCGTAAACCAGTATATGGAAAACTCGTAGGCACCGGATCAGTGACGGATAATTATGCCGTATGCGGTTCATCATGTAGCAGTCATAACATAGGGTGACACAGAACTAGCTCCAATTCATCAATGTAATGTAGGCATGTATTCCGTATATAGTCATACGTGCTTATGGAAAAGAACTTGCATGACATCTTTTGTCCTACCCTCCCGTGGCAGCGGGGTCCTATTGGAAACTAAGGGATATTAAGGCCTCCTTTTAATAGAGAACCGGAACAAAGCATTAGCACATAGTGAATACATGAACTCCTCAAACTATGGTCATCACCGGGAGTGGTCCCGATTATTGTCACTTCGGGGTTGCCAGATCATAACACATAACAGGTGACTATAGACTTGCAACATAGGATCAAGAACTCACATATATTCATGAAAACATAATAGGTTCATATCTGAAATCATGGCACTCGGGCCCTAGTGACAAGCATTAAGCATAGCAAAGTCATAGCCACATCAATCTCAGAACATAATGGATAATAGGGATCAAACCCTAACAAAACTAACTCGATTACATTATAAATCCCATCCAACCCATCACCGTCCAGCAAGCCTACGATGCAATTACTCACGCACGGCGGTGAGCATCATGAAATTGGTGATGGAGGATGGTTGATGATGACGACGGCGACAAATACCCTCTCCAGAGCCCCGAAGGGACTCCAGATCAGCCCTCCCGAGAGGTTTTAGGGCTTGGCGGCGGCTCCGTATCGTAAAACGCGATGATTTCTTCTCCCTAATTTTTTCTCATCGAAACTCAATATATGGAGGTGGAGTTGGAGTCGGAGACGTAACAGGGCACCCACGAGGTAGGGGGCGCGGGGCGCGCCCTGGTGGGGGGTGCCCCCCACCCTCGTGAGAAGGGTGTGGGCCCCTGGTCTTCATCTTTGGCGAGGATTTTTTATTGTTTTTCTAAGATGTTCTGTGGAGTTTCAGGTCATTCCGAGAATATTTGTTTTCTGCACATAAAACAACACCATGGTAATTCTGCTGAAAACAGCGTCAGTCCGGGTTAGTTCCATTCAAATCATACAAGTTAGAGTCCAAAACAAGGGCAAAAGTGTTTGGAAAAGTAGATACGATGGAGACGTATCAACTCCCCCAAGCTTAAACCCTTGCTTGTCCTCAAGCAATTCAGTTGACAAACTGAAAGAAAGAAAGAAAGAAAGAAAGAAAGAAAGAAAGAAAGAAAAACTTTTACAAACTTTGTTTGCTCTTGTTGTTGTAACTATGTCAAGCCAGCATTCAAGTTTTCAGCATAGATCATAACTAACCACATTTGCAATAATTCTCAGGTCTCACAATTACACATATCAATAGCATAATCAACTAGCAAGTCATAATAATAAATCTCAGATGACAACACTTTCTCGAAACAATCATAATATGGTATAACAAGATGGTATCTCGCTAGCCCTTTCTGAGACCGCAAAACATAAATGCAGAGCACCTTTAAAGATCAAGGACTGACTGGACATTGTAATTCATGGCAAAAGAGATCCAATCATAGTCATACCCAATATAAATCAGTGATGAATGCAAATGACGGCTGTGCTCTCCAACTAGTGCTTTTTAATAAGAGGGTGATGACTCAACATAAAAGTAAATGGATAGGCCCTTCGCAGAGGGAAGCGGGGATTTGTAGAGGTGCCAGAGCTCAGTTTTGAAATAGAGATAAATTGTATTTTGAGCGGTATACTTTCATTGTCAATGTAACAACTAAGAGATGGCGATATCTTCCATGCTAAACACATAATAGGCGGTTCCCAAACAGAATGGTAAAGTTTATACTCCCCCTCCACCAACAAGCATCAATCCATGGCTTGCTCGAAACAACGAGTGCCTCCAACATACATCAGGTCCCAGGAGAGTTTTGTTTGCAATTAATTTTGATTTAGTTTGCATAAAGCATGGGACTGGGCATCCCGGTGACCAGCCATTTTCTCGTGAGTGAGGAGCGGAGTCCACTCCTCTTGAGAATAACCCGCCTAACACGGAAGATAAGGATAGCCTTGGTTGATACATGAGCTATTCGAGCATACAAAACAGAATGTTTATTTGAAGGTTTAGAGTTTGGCACATACAAATTTACTTGGAACGGCAGGTAGATACCGCATATAGGAAGGTATGGTGGAGTGATCTTGAATAACTTTGGGGGTTTAAGGGATTGGATGCACAAGCAGTATTCCCGCTTAGTACAAGTGAAGGCTGGCAAAAGACTGGGAAGCGACCAACTAGAGAGCGACAACAGCCATGTACATGCATTAGAATTAATAAATATTGGATGCAAGAATGAGTAGGATATAATCCACCATGAACATAAATATCGTGAAGGCTATGTTGATTTTGTTTCAACTACATGCGTGAACATGTGCCAAGTCAAGTCACTTAAATCATTCAAAGGAGGATACCACCCCATCATACCACATCATAATCATCTCAATAGCATGTTGGCACACAAGGTAAATCATTATAACTCATAGCTAATCAAGCATGGCACAAGCAACTATAATCTCTAATTGTCATTGCAAACATGTTTATTCATAATAAGCTGAATCAAGAACGCGGGACTCATCATATTTACAAAAACAAAAGAGGTCGAGTTCATACCAGCTTTTGTCATCTTAGTCAGTCCATCATATATCATCATAACTGCCTTTCACTTGCACGACCGAACGGTGTGAATAATATTAGAGTGCACGTGCATTGGACTAAGCTGGAATCTCCGAGCATTCAATAAACAGGAGAAGACAAGGCAATATGGGCTCTTGGTTAAATCAACAATAATGCATATAAGAGCCACTTCAACAATTTAATTGTGGTCTTCTCCTACTGACCCCCAAATAGAAGAAAAGAAATAAAACTATTTACACGGGAAAGCTCCCAACAAGCAAAAGAAGAACGGGAAATATTTTTGGGTTTTCTTTTTAATTATTACTACTACAGCAGAAAAATAAACTATTACTAATTTTTTATGTTTTTCTTAAGGTCTAACAAACACTCAAGAAGAAAGCAGGAAAAGGAAAATAAACTAGCATGGATATTACAGTGAAAAAGTATGAGCACCGACATCTAGCAATGAGTGTGTGTGAACATAAATGTAATGTCGGTGAGAAATACGTACTCCCCCAAGCATAGGCTTTTAGCCTAAGTTGGTCTATGGCCACGGCTGGCCTGGTGGATATCCATAATAATAGTTGTTGGGGTCGTACTGTGATGAGGAAGGATAGTTGGGGTCATATTGATGTGCAGCAGTTACCGCCTACTGAGCTGCAGCGTGCAGTCGGGCTGCCTCTGCTCTCCTCTCGTACTCTACTGTCTCCTCTCTGGTAATAAGATATCTTCCTTTTATCTGTAAATCAAAGAAGGCAGGAGCAGGGAGAGTAATACGGAAAACACGTCGTTTATCAAAAATTAAGCGATGTAAGACAGGTGATTCAGGCCTCTCGACAAACTGGTGCGAAGCCATAGAGTTATAATCTAAATATGCAGGAGGCAACTCCATATCACCATCACGAATGTCTATTTCAAGAAAATGAGCTAAGCGGTTGCATAAATTCCTCCAAATAAATCTCCATTATGTCTATTATGATGTAACCTACGAGCTACAATGGCTCCCATATGATAAGATTGGTTTCCTAACACAGCACTCCTAAGAATGCTGAGATCAGGGACACACATGTGACATGCTTCATCCTTAGCATTTATGCATCAACCGATGAAAAGAGCAAAATAATGTATAGCAGGAAATTGAATGCTCCCTATGGTAGCTTGCGTTATATCTCTGGATTCCCCCACAGTTATACTAGCAAGAAAGTTTCTAAATTCAAATTTAGGGGGATCCCTAATACTGCCCCATGATGGAAGTTCGCAAGCAGAAGTGAAATCCTCTAGGTCCATGGTATAAGATTTGTCATAAAGATCAAACATCACTGAAGGAGAATTACGCGAAGATGAATACTCAAACCTCCTCACAAATGAACTTGTGAGATCATGATACTGGGGGCATTTTTTAGCCTTCAAGACCGGCATTGCGCAAATATGATTTGAATTCTTCTTTAATTCCCGCACCGTCCATAAAATTTTCCGGCGGCCATTCGCAAGGCCGTACTGGAGCGTCTCTTGGTGGATCCTCATCAGCATCGCGCATAGCAATTCTGGGTCCTTGCTTCTTAGAGGAACCACCTTGGAACATCTTCGTAAACATACTGTTTTTCTCTGAAAAATTCAGAAATTTTTAGTAACTTCAAAATAAAAATAAACCAAACTCAATAAAACTGATAGCAACTACTCCTAAAAGTGCCTAGAGCCTATATCAAGCATTACAACTACTTGGAACCATATAAATTTGACATGCAAGCTCAAGAACATGGTCACCTATGCAGCAAAAATTTGCAAAGAATAAAGCACTATAACAAAAACTAATTGGACCAATGGAGGAGTCACATACCAAGGAACAATCTCCCCAAGCAGTTTTGAGAGAGGTGCTTTGAGCAAGGAGATCGAAAATCGCAGCAAAAGTGGCTGGAACTCGTGCTTGAGTTGGTTTTTCGGGTTTGTGTGAGATAGAGGAAGAAGATGGGTGCTGGGA
The DNA here is from genome assembly GCF_002162155.2 of Triticum dicoccoides. Classification (NCBI taxonomy): domain Eukaryota; kingdom Viridiplantae; phylum Streptophyta; class Magnoliopsida; order Poales; family Poaceae; genus Triticum; species Triticum dicoccoides. The sequence goes on from NC_041380.1 coordinate 157,317,460, forward strand.
TAAGTGGAGGAGGGCCACCATGGGCCCACGAGGCAGTGGGCGCGCCCTATAGGGGGGGCGCCCACCACCCTCGTGGCCAGGTGGCAGCTCCTCCCGCGGTAATTTTTGCACAGTAAATCCTTAAATATTCCCAAAAAATCATATTAAATTGGCATGGCATTCTGAGGACTTTTATTTTCGGGATATTTTTATATTGCACGGATAAGTCAGGAGACAGACAGAAAATACTATTTTTACTTTATTTAATAAATAACAGAAAATATAGAGAGGGTACAGAAGTTTGTGCTTCTAGTTTCATCCATCTCATGCTCATCAAAAAGAATCCACTAACAAGGTTGATCAAGTCTTGTTAACAAACTCATTCCGATAATCATGAAACCGAAGAAATTTCGAATAACACTAAGTTACCTCAACGGGGATATGCACATCCCCTATAATAAGAATATCATATTTATTCTTGACAGTAGGAAGAGGAAATTCAAAACCTCCAAATATAATCGATGGAATTTTCCCAATAGAATTGATACTATGAACTTGAGGTTGTTTCCTCGGAAAGTGTACCGTATGCTCATTACCATTAACATGAAAAGTGACATTGCCTTTGTTGCAATCAATAACAGCCCCTGCAGTATTAAGAAAAGGTCTTCCAAGAATAATAGACATACTATCATCCTCGGGAATATCAAGTATAACAAAGTCCGTTAAAATAGTAACGTTCGCAACCACAACAGGCACATCCTCACAGATACCGACAGGTATAGTAGTTGATTTATCAGCCATTTGCAAAGATATTTCAGTAGGTGTCAGCTTATTCAAGTCAAGTCTACGATATAAAGAGAGAGGCATAACACTAACACCGGCTCCAAGATCACATAAAGCAGTTTTAATATAATTGTTTTTAATGGAGGAAGGTATAGTAGGTACTCTGGGGTCTCCAAGTTTCTTTGGTATTCCACCCTTAAAAGTATAATTAGCAAGCATGGTGGAAATTTCAGCTTACGGTATCTTTCTTTTATTAGAAATGATATCCTTCATATATTTAGCATAAGGATTTGTTTTGAGCACATCAGTTAATCTCATACGCAGAAAGATAGGGCTAATCATTTCAGCAAAGCGCTCAAAATCCTCGTCATCCTTTTTCTTGGATGGTTTCGGAGGAAAAGGCATGGGTTTCTGAACCCAAGGTTCCCTTTATTTACCATGTTTCCTAGCAACAAAGTCTCTTTTATCATAACGTTGATTCTTTGATTGTGGGTTATCAAGATCAATAGCAGGTTCAATTTCTACATCATTATCATTACTAGGTTGAGCATCATCATGAACATCATCATTAATATTTTTACTAGGTTCATGTTCATTACCAGATTGTGTTTCAGCATCAGACATAGAAATATCATTTGGATTATCAGGTGGTTCAGCAATGGTTTCACTAGAAGTTTGCACAGTTCTATCATTTTTCTACTTCTTTTTAGAAGAACTAGGAACATCAATATTATTTCTTTGAGAATCTTGCTCGATTCTCTTAGGGTGGCCTTCGGGATACAAAGGTTCCTGAGTCATTCTACCAGTTCTAGTAGCCACTCTAACAGCATAATCATTTTTCTTTCTTTCATTTCATCAAGAACTTCTTTTTGAGCCTTAAGTACTTGTTCTACTTGAGTGGTAACCATAGAAGCATGTTTGCTAACAAGTTTAAGTTCACCTCTAATATCAGCCATATAATCACCCAAGCGTGTAATCATATAAGCATTTTCTTTTAATTGTCTACCAAAATAAGCATTGAAGGCATCTTGCTTATACATAAAGTTATCAAACTCATCCAAGCATTGACTAGCAATTTTAGTAGGAGGGACATCAGCTTTATCATATCTATAGAGAGAATTTACCTTTACTACCTGTGTCGAGATATCGGGATCAGGAGGTTCTTCAATAAATAAATAATTGAGATCATAGGTTTCTTCAACAGGCGGTGAATTAAGACCATGTATTTCTTCAATAGGAGGTAAATTCTTAACGTCTTCAGCTTTAATACCTTTTTCTTTCATAGATTTCTTTGCCTCTTGCATATCTTCAGAACTGACAAATAGAACACCTCTCTTCTTCGGAGTTGGTTTAGGAATAGGCTCAGTAATTGGAGCAGGAGATGGCTCAGGAGGTGCCCAATTATTTTCATTTGTCAACATATTATTCAATAGAATTTCAGCTTCATCCGGTGTTCTTTCCCTGAAAAGAGAACCAGCACAACTATCCAGGTAATCGCTGGAAGCATCAGTTAGTCCATTATAAAATATATCAAGTATTTCAGGTTTCTTAAGAGGATGATCAAGCAAAGCATTAAGTAACTTGAGAAGCCTCCCCAAGCTTGTGGGAGACTCTCTTCTTTAATTTGCACAAAGTTGTATATTTCCCTCAAAGCAGCTTGTTTCTTATGAGTAGGGAAATATTTAGCAGAGAAGTAATAAATCATATCCTGGGGACTACGCACACAACCAGGATCAAGATAATTAAACCATATCTTAGCATCACCCTTTAATGAGAATGGAAATATTTTGAGTATATAAAGGTAACACGATCTCTCATCATTAGTAAATAGGGCAGCTATATCATTTAACTTAGTAAGATGTGCCACAACAGTTTCAGATTCATAGCCATAAAACGGATTAGATTCAACCAAAGTAATTATATCAGGATCAACAGAGAATTCATAATCCTTATCAGGAACACATATAGGTGAAGTAGCAAAAGCAGGGTCGGGTTTCATTCTATCTCTAAGTGATTCTTTGTTCCATTTAATTAATAACCTCTTAAGCTCATATCTATCTTTGCAAGCAAAAATAGCGGCAGAAGATTCCATATCAAAAAGATAACCCTCAGGAATAACAGGCATATTTTCATCAGCACTATCATCATCGTATTCAGATTCAATAATTTCTTTTTCTCTAGCCCTAGCAATTTGTTCATCAAGATATTCACTAAGGGGCACAGTAGTATCAGGCATAGAAGCAGTTTCATCATAAGTATCATGCATATCAGAAATGGCATCATCAATAACGTGCGACATATCAGAACGAATAGCAAATGTAGGTGTCGCTAGCTTACTCATAACAGAAGATGAATCAAGTGCAGAGCTAGATGGCAGTTCCTTACCTCCCCTCGTGGTTGAGGGATAGATCTTGGTTTTTGGATCTCTCAAGTTCTTCATAGTGATAAGTAGATATAAATCCCAAGTGACTCAAAGAATAGAGCTATGCTCCCCGAAAACGGTGCCAGAAAAAGGTCTTGATAACCCACAAGTATAGAGGATCGCAACAGCTTTCGAGGGTAGAGTATTCAACCCAAATTTATTGATTCGACACAAGGGGAGCCAAAGAATATTCTCAAGTATTAGCAGCTGAGTTGTCAATTCAACCACACCTGGAAACTTAGTATCTGCAGCAAAGTGTTTAGTAGCAAAGTAATATGATAGTGGTGGTAGCAGCAACAAAAGTAAAGACAGCAAAAGTAATGTTTTTGGTATTTTGTAGTGATTGTAACAGTAGCAGCGGGGAAGTAAATAAGCGTAAACCAGTACATGGAAAACTCATAGGCACCGGATTAGTGATGGATAATTATGCCGGATGCGGTTCATCATGTAACAGTCATAACAGAGGGTGACACAGAACTAGCTCCAATTCATCAATGTAATGTAGGCATGTATTCCGTATATAGTCATACGTGCTTATGGAAAAGAACTTGCATGACATCTTTTGTCCTACCCTCCCGTGGCAGCAGGGTCCTATTCGAAACTAAGGGATATTAAGGCCTCCTTTTAATAGAGAACCGGAACAAAGCATTAGCACATAGTGAATACATGAACTCCTCAAACTATGGTAATCACCGGGAGTGGTCTCGATTATTGTCACTTCGGGGTTGCCGGATCATAACACATAATAGGTGACTATAGACTTGCAAGATAGGATCAAGAACTCACATATATTCATGAAAACATAATAGGTTCAGATCTGAAATCATGGCACTCGGGCCCTAGTGACAAGCATTAAGCATAGCAAAGTCATAGCAACATCAATCTCAGAACATAGTGGATACTAGGGATCAAACCCTAACAAGACTAACTCGATTACATGATAAATCTCATCCAACCCATCACCGTCCAGCAAGCCTACGATGTGATTACTCACGCACGGTGGTGAGCATCATGAAATTGGTGATGGAGGATGGTTGATGATGACGACGGCGACGAATCCCCCTCTCCGGAGCCCCGAACGGACTCCAGATCAGCCCTCCCGAGAGGTTTTAGGGCTTGGCGGCGGCTCCGTATCGTAAAACACGATGATTTCTTCTCCCTAATTTTTTTCTCATCAAAACTCAATATATGGAGGTGGAGTTGGAGTCGGAGACGCAAAAGGGGGCCCACGAGGTAGGGGGGCGCACCTCCCACCCTCGTGAGAAGGGTGTGGGCCCCCTGGTCTTCATCTTTGGCGAGGATTTTTTATTGTTTTTTCTAAGATGTTCCCTGGAGTTTCAGGTCATTCCGAGAATATTTGTTTTCTGCACATAAAACAACACCATGGTAATTCTGCTAAAAACAGCGTCAGTCCGGGTTAGTTCCATTCAAATCATACAAGTTAGAGTCCAAAACAAGGGCAAAAGTGTTTGGAAAAGTAGATACGATGGAGACGTATCAAGGGTCCGCCTCACAGCTACGTTCGCATGCCTTTCGGCCTGCCGAACGCGGTCGCCGCTCATCGGCGCCTGCTGAGGAGCATTCTGGAGGCTCAGGAGGTCAGGCATGGTACGGTCCTGGCGGAGATGGAGAAGGCCCTCGGAAACCAACCTGTGCCCCCGGAGCCTCCCGAGGCTCCTAGGCCTGGGGGCTCATAAGGATCGACGTCTTCATCGCGCATCGCCCGCTTCTTCAACATCACTCCATCTTCAATGGCACCAGGTGACATCTTTCTAAGTTCCATTTTTAGCTGGGAGCGCCCACAGGGCCGCATCATTCCTAGGTCGTGTGGGTCCGTCCCTGCGGCATGTATCCGTTTTGCTTATGCTCTTTACTTACCTTGTCGGGGGCGCCCCTCGGGCTGCATCATCCCCGAGCTGCTCGGGCCTGGCCCTGCGGCGTTTGCTTTCCCGCGTCTACTTAAAATGAATTTCCTCCTGCATGCTTAACATACCCGACCTAATCGCCTGCTCGATTGACGCCTACCTATGGAGCCGCTCGCTCTGGCACGGCATCTGCGCATGGGTCCGTCCCTGCAACACCGAAAAATCTGAGTGGTCGAGCTCTGGCCGCGGCAGCCCCGCAAGGCGGCACCTCACCAGGCCCTCAGTGCCCCAATCACTCCCCTAGAGTGATCAAAGGTTGGCTGGCAACCGTAACAACAGGTCTTGTTTCTCTTTATGACTGGTGTGCAGGACCTACTCCAGGAGCAACGCTAGGGACATCGCGAGCTATCTCTCCCTCTCTCCGGCACGGACCGCTTGCACATTAAAAGGGGAGCGCCTGAGCATCACGACTCATGGGCTCCTACTGGCTCTCCAGCCCTCACCCCTAGCCTTGACCCACGGCATTGCGACCTGTCATACTAGCGGCGGCTGAGCTCACTCGAGGGCCAGGACCTGAGGACGTAGAGCATTAAGGAAAGTGCGGGGGAGTGGGAAGAAGCTCGCGAGGACCTAACCCAGCAGTGCCTCAGCTGCTACCGCTCGGGCCAGGCGCTTCATCGAGGAACTACACCAAACTCAAGAGATAAGTCATGCCCTTACAAGAGTTGGACCAACGTAGCGCAAAACCCTCGCCTAGTGCGGCTCTGTCACGGCGACGTTACCTTCCTTTCTCACCCAGCGAGGGCTGCTTGAGCGCTAAAGGGGACCTCCCGAGCATCGCGACTCAGGGGCTCTTACCGGACCTCGGGCCACTCACCTCCTGGCCTTGACCACGGCATCACGACCTGGCATACCAGCGACGGCTGAAGCCTGCCTAGGGACTGGGACATGTCATCGTAGAGCACCAAGTCCTCGCGAGGATAGAAAGGGGGAGCCGAGCTGAGACAGGACAAGCACCTCGCATTGATTCATATTAAGGATATAATATTCATAAAAGACATGGCAGATGCCTTACATACCCCCACGGGGTGTTGCTTCGATTCCTTACAGGGAACAAGAGTACTAATCCTAAGGAACGCTAATCACCCGCACCGCCGCAAGGGACGCCATCATCAATAGTGGGATGCCCAACGTCGACGCCAACCCCATCCAGATCAGCGGCGTTGGTGGCTAGACGCAGCTGCCCCGCTCCGAGCACCGCGCGAGCTCGGGGGCTCGTAGCTGTCGTCACTCGTCTCCAGAGTCGCGAGGAGCTCGGGGGAGCCACTGAATTCCCCAACTCCTCCGCTGCTACCTGAGGAGCTGCTGGAGGGCCGACGGGCAGGCCAGGTCCTCGCCGGTTCATCGCCCCTGCCACTCTCCCTGGGGCAGCATTCCAGTCGGCGTCCTTCAACATCGAAGACCTTGAAGAACATCAGGGAGGCGTCGTCGTATTCAAGATGAATCACGAGGGCACCTACCGTCCGGCAGACCCGGGCAATTTCGCCCCAGCCCCGGGTCATGAAGACCTTGCCCAAAGCGACGACCGTGATCTCCGCTCCGGTCGCAAGGGTGCTGTAGTCAGCATGCTGCAGCTAGAGCTCCAGAGCCCCGCTCGGCGGCATCTCAAAGGCGAAGGAAGGAGGAAGGAGAATCCAAGAGCTCGGAGGCATGGCGGCGTGGAGCATGAGCTTGCGAGAGGAGCGCTCAGCATGGACTCCAGGAGGAACGACGCGCACCACCGTGACTCGCCGGCGTCGACGGCGGCACCGTCGATGTCCCTCGACGCCTTCTCCCCCAGGACCTATGACGTGGGCGTGCAAGGGTAGCGGAAACCCAGGCGGCGGACGCTCGTACCAGGGCCTCGGTGCCTCCTGCTGAGCACCCTCTTCTCGGTGGCAAAGGACCAGCCGCTTCTTCGGCGGAAGTGGGTCAGGACCCTCTCGGGGGGGCTTTCCCTTCTCTTCTACAGAGAACCGGCGGATTCGCGCCATTGGCGTAAGGAGAAGCAAGAGCAAGGAAGGAGAAGGAAAGCAACAATAGGAAGGGATGGACTGAAGGGGCTCGCATAGCCCCGTACTTATAGCCGGAGGAGGCCAACCGCCGAACACCACGATCATAGGTAATCATGACCGTTTTCTCTGCATGCAGGGACTTGTCAAGTCGTGCGGTCGCCGAGGCATCATGGGGAAGCGCATACGCCCACGTCCAATCAATCGCCATGCGGCTCCCAAGGCCGCAGGCTGTTGGGCCCGCGGTGCTTCGCGCTTGCCCCTTCGCTTTCCTGCTACACCAAGCCCGGGCGCGCCTCGGGCCCGGGGGCTACTTTCGGCGTTCTGGGAACGGGGGTCCCCAGACTTGCCTGCCTGCGGCCTGCGGCGTGGCTCAAGTGGGGGCCCAGCGCGGCCCATCTTCATCAGCTCAAGCTCAAGACCCTCGCGAGGGGCCAAGCCTCGCGGGGCGAACGACAAGAAGCTTCCTCAGAGGCGGCCTCATCCAGCAGGCTCGTGGGGAGGCGGAGGGATCAAGGCAGGAATACCTCGCGAGGAACCCGTGACGCAAGCCATGACGATCGAGACCAGGCGGGCGCCAGGCGGGCGCCGGCCTGCGTAGTGTCCTTGTTTCCCCTTTGGTGCAAAGGGGGCAAGCACAGGCCAGGGCACCAGGCAAAGGTTACCATTCCGGTGCAACAAGACCAAGACCAGCAGAGCGGCAGGACGGAGGTCACTGTGGAGCCCAAGACAGCGTCATCACCAGTGCTTCTGGCAGCCGAAGACCACCTTTGGTCAGGATAACTTGTACTATATGTTCCCCTTCAAAATGGCCAATTGTTGGCGCCCTTCCCGCTCATTATTTGGGGAGAGGCCCAGGGCCTCTATAAGTAGAACTAGCCACACAGAGTAGAGGAACATCCAGAAATTTGGTAGAGCCCTAGCAGAGAGAGAGAGGCGACTGAACTCACCCTAGCAGTTCATCGCACCAGCTCAAGAACACCTCTCACGAGGCTGTTCTTCCTTTGTACTGTTCATCATAAGCCCCCTGAGCCAATCCACCACACCACACACTGGAGTAGGGTATTACACCACAACGGTGGCCCGAACCAGTATAAACCTTGTGTCCCTTGTGTTGTTCATTGTTTCCAGTTTAGATCATGCGAGGAGATTGGACGTAGATAGGTAGGGGAGAGATCTCCGCGCGCACCCCACTGTTCGAACCTCAAAGGTCTACCGGAACCTGAAATCCGACAGTCAGGCCCCTAGGGCCACTGGGCAGTGACCTAAGGGGGTGGCCCCGGTCGGCCACATCGGCATCGGTGCATGTGGAGTCCCGGCGAGCGCTCCCACGGTGGAGACGCGCCGGATCTCGCCGGAATCCAGCTCCGGTCACTAGATCGGTGCGTGCGTGGGTGGGTACGGACGTCGGCGGCATTGCGCATTGTTTGGCGGCGGCAGCAGCTCCGAGGGCGCTCTGTAGCAGCGGGGCAGTGGCGGTCTGCGACGACAGGCTCGGGCGGCACCGCGGGCGAGCAGCAACAGGCAATGTTGCGGCGAGCAGAGCGGCAGGGCGGGCGCTAGGCTGCAGGGGCGCGTGAGGGATGGCGCGGGAGGGGCTTACGGCGAGCACAACCATGGTGCAAGGCCGAGCGGTGGACCAGGGACAGCAGCGGCAGGCGGGGCTGGGGCAGTCGCGGAGCGCGGCAGGGGCGAAGCACAGCGGGCGGCAGCAGCGACATCGACTGACGAGCGGCGGCACGCGAAGGCGGGCACTCGGGCGCTCGTGAGGGCGAGCGCGGGTGTCTGCGGTCGGCGCGGTTAGGCCGGCGTGACGGGAGGTGAGCCGCACGGGGCATGGCCACTCGCGCACTGGGCCGCATCCAGGGGACGGGAGCGAGCGCGACGGTGGGCGTCGTGAGGGAGCACTGCAACGGAGGGTGAATAAGGGGAAGGTGTGGCTCACCGAGAGCCGTAGAGGGTTGCAGCGGGCTCGATGGGGGTCGGGGTGGCTAAAGTCGACGAGGGCGAGGGCGACTTGCAACAGCGCGCGATGGCCATAGTCGAAGAAGACGGACGAAGGGGACGGCTCGGCAACGATTCGCGATGGCTCCTGCTATGGCGAGGCCAAGGACGACGACACGCATCCTTGGTCATCCTCACGGTGCTCCTGGGCGACGCCGGCTGCGAGAACGTCGACGACGCGACTACGGTGGTCTCGGATGCACGATCCAGATCGAGGAGGGAAAGCGAGGAGAAGGGAGTGGGGCCGAGTGAGTGGATGAGAGCGGAGGGAGCTCGAGGGGGCGCGGGGTTACCTTATTCCCTCGCCGGCGATGTGGTGTGGTGGCGACCACACCCGCGGTCGCTCGAACAGGGAGGCGGACGGGGGGAACGAGCTGGACTGGCTCGGGTGGGCTAGGTGGGCCAGCTGGGCTGGCCCAGGTGGGTTAGGTCCAGGGGTAAGGGGCCTCTCTTCTTCTTTTCCTTTTTTGATTTTTCATTTAAACTGTTCTGTTTTCTTTTATTTCCAAAAAGCAAAATAGCTTTATAAAATACAAAGCTTGCACCTAAAATAACATTATAACTTAGGCCACTGATATAATTAATTTAGCATTTAAATCAAATACTTTGCAACTTTTATTAATTAAAAGCATTTAAATAATTGTTTTAGACCCTGTAAATAGTTTGGGGCATTAAAACATTTTACATAAATGTTGGTTCATCACCATAATTAGTTATGGAATATTTTCCACATGATGAACATTTTAGCTTTCTTGTTTGCAGAAAAATTATTTTGACTTTACTTTAAATTTGAAAAAGGCTTTGGTTTTTATCAGGTGGTAATTTGGCTTAGTTTAATTTGATGACATGGAATCAATAGGGGGAGATTTCCGTAGCTTGACATTGGGGGTGTTACATTAAGGAACCACCACGAGACATTTCCCCGTAGGGACAAACACATGAGCAATGTAGGATACATGTCGGTCAATCCAGGTGTTCCGGAGCAGTAGTGAACTACTAAGGCTCGGTGGAAGTACTAGGAGGCATTTCCCTATATGAAAGGCTACCACAGGCATACAACTAGGTGTCGGACCCCACACATAGCAATACATATCACATGTACACATAACATGCAAGTATGTGTTAGTACAACATGTCATCACAATGTAACTCTACAACTCAAATAATAGATAAGGCTCGAAAGAGCCATACAAAGCATGTTTATTATAAACAAGGATCACATGACCCTACACGCGAAGTCATACAAACCAAGTGGAAGCATAAACTTGTCTGAGTACACACAACTGAGAAGAAAGAGTAGAAGTGTGACTATCTACAGACCCTCCCAAGGGTACAAGATCGTAGCTGGGAAACAAGCTACTCGTCATCATCGATGTCTAGGTAGAACCCACCTATAGTGTCGATAAACTCCTCTGCAATAGTTATTTAAGCAACGGTGAGTACAAAGTACTCGACAAGACTTACATCAGAACTATCTAGTATGCACTAGTATCAATAAAAGGGGGTTGTGGGGTTTAATCTAGCAATCCAGCTTTGACTTAGTGGCTATCTGGAACTATGACCAGTAGTTTAATAAGATGAGAAAGCACACATGAGTCCAACTAGCTAGTCACCACAACAATACACAACTATGAACCCTCTCCAATCTCCCTATGAGAAGGCCATCCATAGCATTCACACTTATCATGCACATTTTAGAGTATCCATTTAAAATTGTCTATGAACCATATAAGTCCCCAAGTAGTCCATATCCAAAGATGCGGCTATTCGAATAGATTTATAACCCCACAGGAGTGTATTTCTTCACATACACTCTCACCACTTACCACAATATGCATGTTATGTACTCAGCAACCTTCAAGCATAAGCCTGATGAGGGTGTCGGCCATAGTCGTTAACCACTCGAGACTCTATTCCAGGTTTATCACCTATCTGATACTGAACCCGCAAGGGAAGTCTTGCCAAAGCTTCCATTACGGCCCCAAATGATGTGTGCAGGGTTCCCAAGCCCACCTCATCATATGGTACTACGCTTAGTACACCAGGCCACAGTGCCTTGTCATCCCAAGCCAACCCCGTTGGTCAGCGCTTGGTAAGTCCAATAGCACAACCTACAAACACCAGAAACTAGTTGCAACTCCTAGACAAAGATAAAGGTAGTTAATAAGCCGAGAGGGTCAATTAAGTATCCCAATGTGTGGTAGTGGCTAGTCCTGGACAACATACACAGAACTCGGTTCTGAAGGACAGTCTCAATGAGACGACCCACGCCATGTACTCCTACATGGCCTCTCATTGCTACCTTTACCAAAACAGGTTCACACACTTAATTCTCAACATCGAGACAGAACACAACATTCCAATTCATTCCCAAATGAATCATACCTAACACGACTCTAAGCAATAGGAAGCATGGCATGGATGAAGTCACAACATGGCTCAAGCAACTCCTAATCATGCTAGGATGGTTTAGCTATTTACTATGGCAATGGCAGGTCATCCAAAGGAATAGGTTCAACTACCGAAACATATAACAGTTGAATTATTATTGTCCTAATGCAATAACAGAGAGCAAGACCAAGATAGTGAGTTTGCTTGCCTTGAAGATCAACAATGTACCACTGCTTCTCGGATAGGTACTCCGTACCACTCGCAGGAGTAGAACCTGTCAAGAAGAACAGTACCGCGGAGGCAATCCATACACATCAAATGCAAAAAAATGATTCATGATCATGACATGGCGAAGATGTTATGGATTGTGCTAATGCATCTAACACAATTTAAATGAAGTCCATTTGAACCAAGGGTTCAAATGCAACTCCAAGATTAAGCATTTAAAATGCCATTAATTGAAGTTGACCTAAGCAGTAGGTATAAGTTGTTTAAACATGCATGCAAATGATACATATGGATACTTTGGATTTTTCTGGACATTTTTCATATATAAATCATTTCATTTTGAGCAACAGTTTATTTTCTGTGATTTTTTAAGTTTTGCAACAATTTTTGGAATTTTCAAATATTTTTAAACTAGAAATAATCTAGAAATTGTTTATTACATCATCACCGCGTCATGCTTGCATCAGGAAGTCAACAGGGCCGTTTGGAGTCAAACCTGACCAGTGGGGCCCACTGGTTAGTGACTCAGCTAACTAACGGAGGTAATTAGTGTTAAATTTGTCACTAATCTAAAAACTATGAGCGACCGAGCCCACTGTAACGCCCTTGATGCGGCTATATCTCCCACGTGTCGAAGCACGACTTAGAGGCATAACCGCATTAAAAGCAATGTCGCAAGTGAGGTAATCTTCACACAACCCATGTAATACATAAGGGAAAGAGATACATAGTTGGCTTACAATCGCCACTTCACACAATACATGAATAAAGCATTACATTCATCCAAATACACTCAAGGTCCGACTACAGAACCAAAATAAAAGAAGACTACCCCAAATGCTACACAGATCCCCGATCATCCCGATTGGGCTCCACTACTGATCAACTGGAAACGGAACAACATAACGAACACGATCTTCAACTAGCTCCTCCTTGAGCTCGGTTGCGTCACCTGCACGGTATCATCGGCACCTGCAAACTGGTTTTGGAAGTATCTGTGAGTCACGGGGACTCAGCAATCTCACACCCTCGTGGTCAAGACTATTTAAGCTTATAGGAAGGGTAAAAGGTATAAGGTGGAGCTGCAGCAAGCGACTAGCATATTTGGTGGCTAACATACGCAGATGAGAGTGAGAAGAGAAGGCAAAGCACGGCCGAGAATCTATGATCAAGAAGTGATCCTGGACTACTTACGTTCAAGCATAACTCCAACACCGTGTTCACTTCCCGGACTCCGCCGAGAAGAGACCATCACGGCTACACACGCAGTTGATGCATTTTAATTAAGTTAGGGTTTAGGTTTTCTACAACCGAACATTAACAAATTCACATCTTCCCATAACCACGGGCACGGCTTTCAAAAGTTCAAATCCCTGCAGGGGTGTCCCAACTTAGCCCATCACAAGCTCTCACGGTCAACGAAGGATATTCCTTCTCCCAAGACAACCCGATCAGACTCGGAATCCCGGTTACAAGACATCCTCAACAATGGTAAACAAGTCCAGCAAGACCGCCCGATGCGCCGACATCCTAATAGGAGCTGCACATATCTCGTTCTCAGGGCAACACCGGATGAGCGCTCCGTACAACTAAAACCAGCCCTCAAGTTTCCCCGAGGTGGCGCTGCAAAGGACTCTAGTTCGGACCAACACTTAGACAAGCACTGGCCCGGGGGGGTTAAAATAAAGATGACCCTCGGGATGTGCAACTCCCAAGGGAAAAAGGCTAGGTGGCGAATGGTAAAACCAAGGTTGGGCCTTACTGGAGGAGTTTTATTCAAAGCGAACTGTCAAGGGGTTCCCATTATAACCCAACCGTGTAAGGAATGCAAAATCCGGGAACATAACACCGATATGACGGAAACAAGGGCGGCAAGAATGGAACAAAACACCAGGAATAAGGCCGAGCCTTCCACCCTTTACCAAGTATATAGATGCATTGATTAAATAAGAGATATTGTGATATCCCAACAAAATAACCATGTTCCAAACATGGTACAAGCTCCAATCTTCACCTACAACTAGCAATGCTATAAGAGGGGCTGAGCAAAGCGGTAACATAGCCAAACAACGGTTTGCTAGGACAAGGTGGGTTAGAGGCTTGGCTTAACAATATGGGAGGCATGATAAGCAAGTGGTAGGTATCGTAGCATAGGCATAGCAAAAGAGCGACAACTAGCAAGCAAAGATAGAAGTGATTTCGATGGTATGGTCATCTTGCCTGGGATCCCGCAAGGAAGAAGAACGAGTCCATGAAGAAGACAAACGGACGAAGTCGAACGAATCCTCACAAACGCGACGTTATCGGAACCAACTCGAAGAAGCAACACCGGAAAGAAGCAAACAACATAGTAAACAACCACCACATAACCATGGCATGATGCACAACCAAGTATGATGCATGTCTGATTTAATGATACATGGCATGGCAAAGTGCACAAACAATCCTACAAATTAAGTGGAGCTCAATATGCAACGAGTTGCATATTGACGGAACACCACGTGACTTATTTAGTTCTCTCTTGTTTATGTACCCAACAATATTAAATGTTGATTAACATGGCAAGAGGTGAAGCAAATGAAAACTACCTATCTAGGCAAGTTTAAATGAGGCCGGAACAACAAAACAACAAGTCCGGAAACTCCTCATGTGCATATATTAAGTTTGGTACTATTCTACCCTAAACACAATGTTAGAATTATTAAACATGGAAAACAAGTACACCATGTTAAATTAGGCATTTTTTCTACCCCAATTACATATAAAGTTTATTAAATTCCAAGTTACGGTTATTTAGTTATGAAATAAAGCATTTTAACAAGGCATAGGAGCAAATTTAAACAAACAGCATTTTAAACATGGATGAAAATGACAATTATGAAACTAGAAAAAATTCTAAGCAACTTTCATATTAAGTTTGTTTTAAACCGATGCACGGTTGATGATTTATTAAATGCGTGAACTAATAGGGGTATTCTACAAAACAGACGTTCCTGTGGAAAAAAAGAAATCCACTAGACAGGAAAAACTCCACGCGGGCCAAAGGCTGGATCAAGCTGGGCTGCTCACCACAGCACTTGGGTCGGCTCGGTGGTGCTGGGTTGGGGACGCACTGGGCCTGTGCGTGGCCCACCTGGCACATGACAGGGAGCAGCCCGAGCGATTGACCCTCTCACTCGATAGAGAGACAGTGGCGGTGTAACATCCCAAAATTCTAAATTTTGGAATGTTATAATAAATAGATAGATTTGACTGATTGTTTGATTGATTGTCTGTAAGTGAGTGAATTCGAAACTTTGGAAAGTTAAATGAGCGGGAATAAAAGGACTTTCCCAAACTTTCATTTTTGCTTTCTGATCTCCATGAATTCAAATGCTTTTCAAACACAAAACCCTTGACCGAAGATAACATGACTTCTTCCATTTAAAAATGAAAAGGGTGTTTGAAAAATAATTGAATTTCATTTGGAAATATTCCAATTCTGAAACTTTATGCGACTCAATGATTTTCACGAGAGAAGATAAAATGACTTCTTCAAATTATATGAAATATGAGTTGGGAGTTTCAAAGAATTAAATTCAAAGTTCTTTTGAATTTATTTTCAATTTGGAATGTTATGCACTAGATCATCATGCATATCTTATTGCATTTTGGTCGATCCTAGAAATTTCACGCAACTCAAGGACCTTCGGAGAGAGTTGGAGATTTCGTTATTTTCTTATTTGAGAGTTTTCTCG
>NC_041380.1:157333384-157340593 GCF_002162155.2 Triticum dicoccoides
CCTCACCCCGCGCCTCTCACCCGCGCCGCGCCCTGCGTCACCCGCCGCCGCCGCGCCTTGCCTACACCGCCGCCGTCCCTCACCCACGCCACGCCGCCGCCGCCCAACACCGCCGCCGCCGTCACCGGAGCCCCTCGCCAAGGTTGCCCCGCGTCTCTTTTCCTCGGATCATTTTCTTCTAATCGTTCCGATTCTTTTCTTCTCTTCTAATTCGTTTTCTAGATCGGTTTTTCGTTTCGGTTTTCTTCTCCGAAACCCTAGATCGGATTCGTTTTCTTTTCCGATTTAGTTGCCTTTGGACCGTTCGCCGGACCGTTCGTCCTAACGAACGTGATCACCGGATTCTTCTAGGTTCATGAACGCCCGTTCGTATAACCGTTCTTCTTTTTCTTCTCGTCGGATTTATTCCGCGATCGCGATCTCAGATCCGATCTTCGTTCTAGTTTATCTTCTCGCCCGTTTATCGGAATCAGGTGATTCAAGCGCCTGGAGTTTCATCTCGAAACCGCCGTTCTGTCTAATCAACTTAAACAAGTTTTTGCTACTGTAAAATTTTGACCTAGCTTCAACTTGCTAGAACCGAGTTGTTTTCTTCTGCCGTTTGTTTTCCGTCGTTTGTTCTGTTCGTTCTTTCTTTGCAACCGGAGTTCTAAATTTGAACTTTCTGGTTCGTTCTCTCGTTCGAGTTTTACTTGTGCATTAGATGAGTACTTATTGTGTGGTTACTATTGTTTGCTTACGATAGATTGACCGGAGTGAGACGAGTAGATCTATCACGAGTTTTGAGTGCGAATCATCTTCATCAACATTGCAGGCAAGTTCACACTTTGATCATACCTTTTCTACAACCCAGTTTTATTGCATTAGATCAATCCTCACACATTGCATGATTAGGATCTAATTAAATTGTGGGATGGGAAGTAGATGAGGTAGTACCTATTACCTGTATTACTTATGAAACCTTTGGGAGTTACTTCTACGTTTGCTTATTATGCCATGCTATGCTAGTAGACGTGGATTGGGTGAGTGAATATCCATGACAGATGTGAGTTGATAATTTTAATGGTTTATCTAAGGTGGCAACTTAAACACACATCTGGGTGGATTGAGGCACCTGATGTCTATCAGGACTTGCCTGTTTTATTTTGGACCGCCACCCAGGCTCAAAGGGATCATAAGATAATTCATACTAGTAACTTACGCGTGCAGCCACAAGCCGTTATGGGCTCTGGCATAGTTGACTAAGTCGTGCGAACTCTTATAGTGGTGGACTAGCAGATGTGGGGGATGTAGGTGTACCGGTCCACCCATCGTAAGGTGCTAGCGCTTCTGAAAGACTATGTCTCGGTCATCCGTTTCTTAAACACCATGAAGTGCGAGAAACCAAACGGAGGCGATCGAGTCTTGTGAGGAAAAGTGCGCAAACCTCTGCAGAGTGTACAAACTAATCATGATTAGCTGTGTCCCCGGTTATGGACAACTTGAGTATTTAGTACTTGAATATCTTTGTGAATCTCAACATGTTACTTCTAATTAATATTGTTGGGTTTTTAATGAGTACTTTTAATTGGGATTGAGAATGCTGTCAACCATTCTCAATGTTTCACAACCACCATGATAGTTAAATAAATTTATTCCTTTGCAGTAGGGAAAAATTGGCTTTTCGCAAACACCTTATAACCATAGAGCTTTTCCACCAGCCAAATATGCATGTAGTGATAGCCATTGTTCATTATTCTCTCTATGGTGTGAATTTGCCAGTACATTCAATGTACTGACCCGTTTCGGGCTGCAACGTCTCATGTTGCAGGATGTCTTACGACGAGTAAGTGATACGTTAGGGTTACGATTTCTACACTCAACTTTGCCGTTGGTGTTGATGGGAATCCACAACCTTGTTGCTTCCGCTATTGGATTGAGGTAATAGTATTTACGTTACTTATACATGTGATTTACCTCTGTTATAAATCCTTCGAGTAATGTGTGTGTCAGCATACTGATCCAGGGATGACACATAAGCATAGAGACTTGATCCATTCGGGTCGGGTCGCTACAAGATGGTATCAGAGCACATGTTGACTGTAGGACGTGACCCTAGAAACTGACAAGCCCATAGCAAAGATTTTTTCTCTACAACTTTCCCTTTCGAAAGATCTTTTACCTATCTTCTCTTCTGAGCTTATTCAAAAATTCTCTTTAGTGAGACCATACCCCTTTCCCCTTTTGACCACTCGAAGATTCCACTGATGAGACCACTCCAAGAAGTACAGGATATCAAACAAGTAAGACCATTCGGAATGAAGAGGATTTTACCATACATTATGATAATGGAAACTACAGCTGTTGAAGACTCTGAAGACAAGTAGAATTTGAATGCTCTGAAGAATCCCCAGATTTGTATGACCTAGGACTGCTACCCTTATGGAACTTGGCAGACTATGGAAGTTGTCAATACCCGATATCAAGGTGTATCGGAGAAAGACCAAAACATGGAGAATGGAGAACTCAAGGATTTTTCAAAGAAACCCTAAGGCAGGAGATATCAACTGGAAAGATAGCTCATGGCAATGACAAGAGCAGAAACACGGTTATCCGTGATGTCATCGCCTGCTGATGCTACTGTCACCGTGCTGAGTTAAGGATGCATTTCTTCAGAATGGATTTGATGGAAGAAGGCTGATGGAGCACCTATTAGTAAGATGAAGTTTTAACCTTAGCCGGTGTATCACCAGGATCTGGAGTAGTACATAAAGAAGTTTAAGGTGGAGCTCCATGAAAGCATGTTAGACAAGGAAGCATTTCGTGAAGAACTCAGGAACCAAAAGCTGAAAGTAGCCAAGATGGAGGAGCTACAACCTCGAGATACCGGAGATTTGTCAGGAACTGAAGGACAGTATGACCATGGCTCATGCCAAGGATGTTCAAACCTAGAAGTTTGGAATGCAATTCCAGAATATTCAAGGATGTCACGAGAGACTTCGCGTCAACAGAGTTGATCTGGCAAAAGAACTTGAGAAGACAAGCACGATGGGAAGAAGCCATCGAAGACATAAACAAGACTTGAAGAGTTGGCGCTTTTGAAGGTTTATTGACCCTTAGAAGACCAAACCCCGGTTTTATACCTACGTTAGATGCGACGATTGTGAGCTGTCATTTGTTTGATGTTTTTCCGACAGCCACAATAAAAATCTGTCTTTTCAAAACTTTTGTTTGTATTGTGTGTATCCCTCTCCCTCTCTCTTATCTCACCCCAAAACCCATGGACCCAATAGAGGATGAATGGAGATGAGCTTGTATTTTCTGGACCGATGAGTCAATTGGAGACAGACCGATGGATTCAGAACATGGAGGATCATATGGAGAACAACCCTATAGTTGGAAAGGATATGAAGAAACCTTGTGCATGCAAGATTTGTGGAGAAATCGGACACACCCATAAGGAACACAAGGATGAATGCCCTAATTGTGAAGGAAGTCACCCAACTGAAGAATGCCCAACTAGACAGATTACTTGTTTCTTGTGTGAAGGAACTACCCACTACCCTGCTCGGTGTCACATTTACACTATGGTACAGAAAACCATCCAGCAGAAGGAAGAAGAAATGAAAGGAGCCCTCATGGAGATGTTAGAAGAACCTGTGACGAAGGAAGATGTTGAGGACACACACAAAGGAAACAAAATTAATGCCCGCACCAAGTCATGCTATTCATGTGGAGAAGAAGGACACATCTCCCAAGATTGTCTGAATGGAGATCTAGTAGAATTCCCGACAGAGGAAGTAGAGTATGACCCACAGGAAATAGAAGCCCTGATTGGAACGGAAAGGTCCAGGAAGAGAAGTAGGTTGGATTCCAGGAACAACCCAATTTCCACAAAGAAAGACCTGAGTCATATCACATGTTTCAGGTGCAAAAATTCAGGGCACTACTTCAATGATTGCCCAAGAGGGAAGATAAGGACCCAAGGAGGCTATATAATCACAAGGAAACCTCAAATCTTCCCAGAAGTAATATGTTTCCGTTGTAATGAAGCAAGGCACTTTGCCAGAGATTGTCCGAAGGAGAAGGAGACTTGTGAAAAATAGTTGAGTTTGTAACAGAAGTAATATAGTAGTAGTAGTGTGAACATTTTCCTTTAAATTGAGTTGTTGAGTTGAGGCATGTAATGGAAAAAGAGGAGATTGTAATGATTTGAGAAGCAATAAAGTTAGCAGTGTTGGTACTACTTTGGATTTTATGAGTTACCCTATGAGGAAAGATGTTGACCAATTCCGAGGATATGAGAAATATGGTCTATGGAATATTGGAACATTTTAAGGGTGGTAGTACCCTGTAAAGAACCGTTGACCCCTGGAAAAGATAAGGATACTCCACTGAGTGGATTTCGGACAAAAATGAATATGAGTTTTGTCTCGATATGTGCGATGCCCCAAGAGTATGTGGGATGAAGTTGGAGACGTCAGTTGTTTGGACCAAATGTGATCAAGGAGTCAGAAGAAAATGTTAAGTTGATTCGAGATAGACTGAAGGTAGCTCAGTCCAGGTAGAAGAGTTATGCAGACTTAAAAACGCAAGGAGGTAGTCTATGAAATTGGAGACAGAGCATGTTTTCGTGTGACCCCTCTGCGAGGAGTTAAACAATTTGGAGTTAAGGGACAGTTAGCCTCGAGGTTTGTAGGACCATACCGAGTTTTGGAGCATATGGGAGAAATGGCCTACAAGTTTGAGCTACCGGAAGGACTGTCAGGAGTTCAGGATACGTTTCACGGTTCCCAATTGAAGAAGTGCCATGTAGAGATGGCAAATATTCCCCTGTAAGGACGCTTGACCGCGGAAAGGATAATGATGTTCCACGAAGTGGAATATGGACGTCATAAGTATAAGTTTTTTTTATCTCGGTATGAGGGATACCCCATGAGGATGAAGAGATGAAGTACTATTGGATATAAAGGAGGTATGATGTTGGTAATATGGAGCAATGGCAACCCCATGACAAGTCTTAGTACTCACGTCTTGGTTGGGTGCCAATAGAAGGAAGGAAGACAGTACAATTGGATGGATTTAAGAATACTAGGAAGTTGGAACAATGATCAGTTGCCCGATGATAAGTTCGAGGACTACAAGTGATGAGATGGGCCATAACCCACAGGCCCCAGGACCTGCCAAGAAGCAAGCACATTCTTGCTGAAGGAAAAACCCTGAAAGAAGTTACGATTTTATCGACAAACGATCTTATAGGATTTACGCAAAACCTGAGAGTTGTGAAGGAACGATAGATGGTTGTTTGGCTTGCAGAATCTATGGATTTATCCGAACTTGGTTCGTCGACAAGAGAAATTCTGCAATGCTTGTGAGGTTGACCGAGTGTTAGAATGCGAGATTCGCTAAACCGTATACAAGGTAATGATTTGGGTGCGGGATGGATTGATCACCATACCGACTTACTCTTATTATTCGCCTTGCTATATGGGATGGTAAATCTGAGTGACTTACCTATAGTGGAGAGACGACGATCAAAACCTTGTTTAAACCTTAGAATGGTATAAGATTTTTTTTCCCTTGTACAAGGCAGCTTTGCCAACCGTAGGTTATACGGTGAGGATCACCCAGACCCATTTCCTGCAGGAGAAACCACAAATTGTTGACCACCATGAGATATCGATAGTTGTTTAGTTTTGGCGCCAGATCCGTCAGCTAAAGAAGACCCAGTTTCGGAATAACCTTACCAAGATGAAAGGACAGAAGAATTGAGGAAAAGGTTATGCCACTACGGGAAGAGCTCAGAGAAGGAATTTTCTCGAGGATTTGAGGAGACCGACACTGTTAACAATATGGATGGAGTATATGAGTATTGATGGAGCTATAACGATGTTTCTAAGGGTGGTAGCATCCCAGACCCCGGAGACGATTGATGGATTTTGAGGAGACCCCCAAACCCTAACCTTTTCTTGCTAGCCTCTCCGAATCTCGAGGACGAGATTCATTTTAAGGGTGGTAGGTTTGTAACATCCCAAAATTCTAAATTTTGGAATGTTATAATAAATAGATAGATTTGACTGATTGTTTGATTGATTGTCTGTAAGTGAGTGAATTCGAAACTTTTGAAAGTTAAATGAGAGGGAATAAAAGGACTTTCCCAAACTTTCATTTTTGCTTTCTGATCTCCATGAATTCAAATGCTTTTCAAACACAAAACCCTTGAGAAGATAACATGACTTCTTCCATTTAAAAATGAAAAGGGTGTTTGAAAAATAATTGAATTTCATTTGGAAATATTCCAATTCTGAAACTTTATGCGACTCAATGATTTTCACGAGAGAAGATGAAATGACTTCTTCAAATTATATGAAATATGAGTTGGGAGTTTCAAAGAATTAAATTCAAAGTTCTTTTGAATTTATTTTCAATTTGGAATGTTATGCACTTGATCATCATGCATATCTTATTGCATTTTGGTCGATCCTAGAAATTTCACGCAACTCAAGGACCTTCGGAGAGAGTTGGAGATTTCGTTATTTTCTTATTTGAGAGTTTTCTCGGATTGGAAAAGAGGATCATTTGATTTATTTATTTCATCTTCAATTATTTTTCCGACGTCAAAAATATAAGAGAGGGAATAATATGACTTTCCCAAAAATGTAGGAAAAATGAAGATTTAGTAAGCAGATCAAGTTTTGGTTTTGCCGGAGTTTTATTTGCATTTTATTCGGATAGGGAAAAATGCGCGTTTTTGAAAATTTTATTTTAGGTCCGGAGAAAAGTTCATTTTGTTTGGCTCATTTTTAGGAGTCGGGGAAAATTTACTTTAGGTTTTTCGGAGTTCGTTTAGATCTCTTTTTGTTTTTTTTCTGCGCGTTGAACTGTTTTTTTTTAAATCCTGCAGCGCCTTGGGCCAAAGGCCCAAGCCGCCAAGAGGCCCAAGCCGCCAAGAGGCCAAGCCGCCAAGAGGCCAAAGCTAGCGCGCGCACCAGGGAGCCAGGAGCCGCCGCTTCCTTCTTTTGCCTAGTCCTAGTAGGACTCTTGTCCTATGTTCGTTTATTCCGTATCTATTTCTAGATCTTTTCCTCTTGTTTCCTAATCCTAGTCTATTTCTTGTCCCCTACCCCAAGCAAAACCCTCCCCTCCCCAATATAAATACCCAAGCACCCCCCCTCTAAACACATCAAACCAAACCCCCTCTCCTCCCCAAGCCGCGCCCCACCCCGCGCC
>NC_041380.1:157340923-157372139 GCF_002162155.2 Triticum dicoccoides
CCCGCGCCGCGCCCTGCGTCACCCGCCGCCGCTGAGCCTTGCCTACACCGCCGCCGCCCCTCACCCACGCCACCGCCGCCGCCGCCGCCACCCAACGCCGCCGTCGCCGGAGCCCCTCGCCAAGGTTGCCCCGCGTCTCTTTTCCTCGGATCGTTTTCTTCTAATCGTTCCGATTCTTTTCTTCTCTTCTAATTCATTTTCTAGATCGGTTTTTCATTTCGGTTTTCTTCTCCGAAACCCTAGATCGGATTCGTTTTCTTTTCCGATTTAGTTGCCTTTGGACCGGTTGCCGGACCGTTCGTCCTAACGAACGTGATCACCGGATTCTTCTAGGTTCACGAACGCCCGTTCGTATAACCGTTCTTCTTTTTCTTCTCGTCGGATTTATTCCGCGATCGCGATCTCAGATCCGATCTTCGTTCTAGTTTATCTTCTCGCCCGTTTATTGGAATCAGGTGATTCAAGCGCCTGGAGTTTCATCTCGAAACCGCCGTTCCGTCTAATCAAATTAAACAAGTTTTTGCTACTGTAAAATTTTGACCTAGCTTCAACTTGCTAGAACTGAGTTGTTTTCTTCCGCCGTTTGTTTTCCGTCGTTTGTTCGGTTCGTTCTTTCTTTGCAACCGGAGTTCTTAATTTGAACTTTCTGGTTTGTTCTCTCGTTCGAGTTTTACTTGTGCATTAGATGAGTACTTATTGTGTGGTTACTATTGTTTGCTTACGATAGATTGACCGGAGTGAGACGAGTAGATCTATCACGAGTTTTGAGTGCGAATCATCTTCATCAACATTGCAGGCAAGTTCACACTTTGATCATACCTTTTCTACAACCCAGTTTTATTGCATTAGATCAATCCTCACATATTGCATGATTAGGATCTAATTAAATTGTGGGATGGAAAGTAGATGAGGTAGTACCTATTACCTGTATTACTTATGAAACCTTTGGGAGTTACTTCTACGTTTGCTTATTATGCCATGCTATGCTAGTAGACGTGGATTGGGTGAGTGAATATCCATGACAGATGTGAGTTGATAATTTTAATGGTTTATGTAAGGTGGCAACTTAAACACACATCTGGGTGGATTGAGGCACCTGATGTCTATCAGGACTTGCCTGTTTTATTTTGGACCACCACCCAGGCTCAAAGGGATCATAAGATAATTCATACTAGTAACTTACGTGTGCAGCCACAAGCCATTATGGGCTCTGGCATAGTTGACTAAGTTGTGCGAACTCTTATAGTGGTGGACTAGCAGATGTAGGGGATGTAGGTGTACCGGTCCACCCATCGTAAGGTGCTAGCGCTTCTGAAAGACTATGTCTCGGTCATCCGTTTCTTAAACACCATGAAGTGCGAGAAACCAAACGGAGGCGATCGAGTCTTGTGGGGAAAAGTGCGCAAACCTCTGCAGAGTGTACAAACTAATCATGATTAGCCGTGTCCCCGGTTATGGACAACTTGAGTATCTAGTACTTGAATATCTTTGTGAATCTCAACATGTTACTTCTAATTAATATTGTTGGGTTTTTAATGAGTACTTTTAATTGGGATTGATAACGCTGTCAACCATTCTCAATGTTTCACAACCACCATGATAGTTAAATAAATTTATTCCTTTGCAGTAGGGAAAAATTGGCTTTTCGCAAACACCTTACAACCATAGAGCTTTTCCACCAGCCAAATATGCATGTAGTGATAGCCATTGTTCATTATTCTCTCTATGGTGTGAATTTGCCAGTACATTCAATGTACTGACCCGTTTCGGGCTGCAACGTCTCATGTTGCAGGATGTCTTACGATGAGTAAGTGATACGTTAGGGTTACGATTTCTACACTCAACTTTGCCGTTGGTGTTGATGGGAATCCACAACCTTGTTGCTTCCGCTATTGGATTGAGGTAATAGTATTTACGTTACTTATACATGTGATTTACCTCTGTTATAAATCCTTCGAGTATTGTGTGTGTCAGCATACTGATCCAGGGATGACACATAAGCACAGAGACTTGATCCATTCGGGTCGGGTCGCTACAGGCGGCGCAGAAGGTCAACGGCGGGGCAGCAGTGGGACTTGGCGCGGCGACAGCAAACTGGGGTCGCTGGGATCCGAGGCGGCGGGGTCGATCTCGCCTAGATCAGGTCAAAATGAGGCGTGGCAGCGCCGGCACGCTGTGGAAGAGAACCGGCAATGGGGATGTATTCCTGTGGACATGTACACGTTGCGAGAGAGATTCAGAGAGGAGAGATACAGCAAAGAAATGAGAAAAGCAGCGGGAAGAGCAGGCGCGGGCGGCTAGAGGTGCTCACCGGGGAGCGACGGTGGCTCGAGGTGGATCACCTGGCAGGGACGAGGGGGCCTGGTGCGTCCTGAACTCCGGTTCGATGCAGAAGTAGAGGAGGAGGCGGCCAAAGCAGAGCTTGGGCTGTGGCGCGAAGAAGAAGCAGCAAGGTGGTCGGCGGGCAGGGGAGGCTGGCAAACGACAGGGATGGTCGGAGAAGATCCCATGGGGGCGGCCAACCGGGAAGATGAGGCAGAGCTCGAGCAAGGTGCCATGGCGTGGGTGTCCCTATAGAGGAAGAAACGGGGGGAGATATGAGTAGTGAGAGAGAGGATCAAAGGAGGAAGGAAAGGGCAGGGGCGAGGCTCATCTGTTGGGTCCACCGGCAGCGTGGCTGGCCAGACGAAGGCCGGGAGGAGGCTGCAGGCGTTGTGGTTGGTGGATCGGGAGGGATGCACTGGTTGGGTGGCGGCGGAAATCAAGGGAGATGGTCGGGGCCGCTGGTTGGATCTGGCAGGAGAGGAAAACGAGGAGGATTTGGATTGGGGAGGATCCCGAGGGGGGAGATGAGTGTGGCGGCGGCGGCAGGACAAAAGTCCTAGAATTTAGGGTTTGGCAAAATAGACTAGTGGTTGATCTATAGAAAGCAAGTTGGTTAGGTTAGGGGCTAACTCATCCCTCCGATCAAAATCGGACGGTCAAGAAAAATAGGCTAGGGAGTCCAAATAAGAAAACGGTGATATTTTGTAGATGTTTGGGGATGATCCGGACCCAATGGTGACGACTCCCCGGGGCGGGTTCGGGACAACTTCCAGATGCGCGCGAGGGGTTCGATGCACTGTGCAGAGAGGGGTAGGCATGGGCCTAGGTGGACTGTGGAGAGCAGGTTGGTCTGGGAGAAGAGGGGAGAGATGCAGCCCGGCACGATTTCCGAAGACCGAAAACGTCCGACGTTAGACCGGCTATAATGTCGCTATAGTTTAACGGTTGGGCTATCAAACGAACTCCGAATGCGATGAAACTTGACAGACGGTCTATCTACACTATAAAGGGACCACACGCCAACTTTCAACCCAATCCGAGAACATTTTCCGACCACTTATAAAATAATATTTCGGACGTGCCGCGGGCGCGTGCAAGTGTGTCTGGACTCAGAACGGACAACAGAAGGAACGGGGAGACCTGGACAGATGCAAGTTTTGAAAACATGATGATGCAATGCACATGATGACATGATAAAATGCAACACGCAAGCAAATGACATGGCAACGACAACGAATAACTGGTAGACACCTGGCACATCGGTCTCGGGGCGTCACAACACTCCACCACTATGAGAGGATCTCGTCCCGAGATCTAGGATGGCACCGGAGGGAAAACAGAAGAGAAAGAGAAGAGGTAAAACTAAGTTTCTTCTTTGACAAACGAGTGAGACCAAAGAACCTTGAAAGGTTAAACAATTTCGAGAAAAGAATACAACAGAGATGAATGAAGTTGAAAACACTCCATTAGAAAAGAGGAACAAGGAACATCACGAGAACCCTCTAGGTTGAAAGAAATTAGAAAAAGGGGTTGCAATGGACAAGAAGTACATGCAAGCACTCCGGTTAAAACAAGATAGAGAAGGAATAAGACATATAATTTGGACAGCACTCCGACTGAAAATGGAAGGAATAGAACATGAACTTGACAAGATGAGAAGATACTTGATGAAATCAACAACACAGTGCCTCCGAAACTATTGAAAGAAAGGCACAATGGGTAAGAAAGATTTCAGACAGCACTCCGGTTGAGAAGTGATATGAAACTTGATAAGATGAAAAGAACTTGAAAGGAGAACACCACACTCCGGTTAACGGATAAGCACGGAAAAGAACATGATCTTGACAAAACAAGATGATGGGTCGAAGAGAGCAACATCACAATGCCTCCGGAACAAATTAAATAATGGAATTAAAAGAATGGAGGAGAGACCACATCTTCTACCTCAAATGAGCTTGGAAAAGCATCTTTAGGAGAAGGATCAAACGGAGTTGTTGGAAATCCAACAACAAAAATAATAAGCTTGATATGGTCTTATGGAATACATCTTCAATTATGAGGTGACAACCCGCCACTCACGGGAAAAAGAATTGGATTGATATGAACAAGGAGACGAGAAAATTATTTCACCGGGAGGATAAATGAAGAACTTGGGTCATTTATAAGCACCATAAATAGCAACAATCCTTAGGGAAGGCTTTAGGTGAAATATAACCCCAGATAACTCCAATGACGAGATTGACGGATTTAAAATATCTCATACTTCATAACTTGTGAATCACGAAGCACGAAGGGAAATTATGAAGAAAGACATAACACCACCTCAAAATATATGCATGAAAGAATAGCACTCCGGATTGCAAGATGAAGAATGCTTGAGCTCCTCTGAAAAGAATGTTGATGAACACTTCGAGAAGGAAATTAAATCCTTGATGAACCCATCATGTAGAACCTTCATGAAGAACTCCGGTAACAAAAAAGATGATCAAACGGAAGAAAGAGAGGTTGAAAACACAAGGTGAAGCCTTGTGATGATTTAGATGAATCTCTGTGGTGATATAATTGAAATAACTTGGAGCTCCATAAAAGAAATATGAATAACTAGCAACCAAGAATGTGATATCATGAACCACTCCGGAAAGCAGGAAATTATATCACTTGGATGAAACAATAATAAGAATTATGTTATGCGTATCCTTCACCAATTAAATGATGACCCATATTGGATTTGGCATACTACTTATTCTCATAAAAAGGATTAAATTAGATATAGCGCAAACTTGAGGAAGGTCTTCAACGAACCACCGGTAGGATGAAACAACAAATGAATTGATATGATAAAGAAGGAAGAGAAATCTTGAACGAACCACCGTAAGGATTGGAAATGAACGAAATAAAGGGGTGAATCACCGGTAAGAATTAGCAAATGAACGAAGATACATCAGAGAGTTTAGATACCAAAGAATGAAGAGATCATGAACTGATTAAAGGATATTTGATCGATGCACCGGTAAGATTGGAGAACGAGAGCTGAAAGCTGAGAATGAATAAACCTGAATTGATGGACTCCGGATAATCAAACTGAGAAGACTCCTGAATTGCTCCGGATAGGTGAAAAGAATTTTCACAATTGAAAACAATTATGAGAGGATATCATGAAGCTAGAACCACGAATCTTTGATAGATCGAAACAAGATTCAAGGGAAAACTCTTCTTCGGTCTTCAAAATACAAGAATGACAATGAGAAACACCACCATGAATTGTTGAGGCACTCCGGAATGACGAATAGAAAGGTTGCACCGACGATGAAAAGAAATTGCTAGCTCTTGGAGAAAAGCATTTGACTGATGATAATTCATACTTACGTCAAACTTCAAAAGAATTTAGGATAGCTCCCGGAAAATAAGAAGAGTCAGGTAAGATCCTGGAAAATGACCTGTGGGTTAGGGTCCACTCAAAAGAAACACCGTTGAAAAGATTTAAAAGAGATATTGCGCCGGTTGAATTAAATGGCTTGAATGAGATAACAACCTCGGAATAGGTTTGAACGGATCTTGAAGGAAAAGACGAGCCTTCCAAGATATCTTCAGCACTCCGGAATAATTGAATAGCGAGAAATGAATGAATATGATGAGCACTGGCATGAGTAGGTATTTGAAACAAGGAAAAGAATATGATCAACACCAAAAGCTTGAATTGGTTCCACCAGAGAAGAAAAAGAATGGATACTGATGTACGTGAGGTTCCGTTAGGATCTTCATGAAAATCACCGGGTAAGAACATTGACGGAAAAGAATGGGGAGACTTCATAATCATAAGACAGATACTTGATAAAGAAATCTTAGTCCTCGAAGAAAGAGGGTGGGAGGGTGGGAAAATAAAGGAAACTTGGAACGGATGAAGCAAACACCGTTGAGAAGAACTAGTAATAGATCTTGCTGATGTTGAAATTATCGAGTCCACTTGAAGAGAAGCACACCGGTTGAACAAGATTGGCATAACAATCTCGATTATCAAGAAGGATTAGTATTCGCATAGGAGTATGAGAACACCGCTTAGGAAAGGTATGGAATCAACTCTTGACTTCGAAGCAACTCGAATACCACAGCTCAAAAACAAGACAAAGGATTGGCTTACAAAATAAGCCAGAACAAACATATGATAGAGATTTCGTCTGAAGTTTTCATGGTGGGGCCTACACGGGCTTGATTGTATAGCACCATCATGTACAAGGCAGTGCACATGACATACGAAGCGTCCCCGAGTCAGCATATCCAAGGACTCTTTAAGACACAACGAGACCACTGTAAAACCAACCGTGGATAGGCGGACCACTAGACGTCGAACCCCAATTTCATATCATACATCTGTCGGAAAGATAACCTAAGAGCTACTTGAATTCCCACTTATAAACTCCTGAAACTTTCCAGTTATGCAATCAGGTGTTGGGGATACAGGGGAAGCATAATATCTCACCCAAAAACTACACAAATCCTACATCCAGCTGTATCCATCCTTCAACACATAACCAAGAAACCTTCGGAAATCATTTACCTCAACCTTCGAAAAGCATCCGTTATACGAGTTATGGCAATACTCCCAAACTCCCGCCCCAGTACTGGGTGGCGTCGAGGTTATCTCACCAACAACTTCATAAAAGAGATTTTCGATGTCAGCGAGACTCAGGTATTCCAGAACTACAACGATAAAATTGTGACGACAACACCTCGGAGCTCAACTCTCCGGGACACTGCCACAACCCCTAAATGTAAGGAGGCACCAAGAACAATGTTCTCGTCACAAAACCATCGAAACGGTTCCAAGATACCCGCGTGATCCTAAAAAAAATTTAGTGAAATTTGAGAAGAGAAGAGTCAAAACTCTACGTCAGGATACCTCACCAGAGGGACGAAGGGACTGGGGAGTAAAAAGAATCCTACTCTCCGGTATATATAATTCTAAATGACTCAAAACATTTTTCTAGACTCAACAACGCCAGCGATTCGATCAAGCAGGGGGGCTCCTAAGGTCGGGGAAGGCTCTGATACCAACTTGTAACGCCCTCGATGCGGCTATATCTCCCACGTGTCAAAGCACGACTTAGAGGCATAACCGCATTGAAAGCAATGTCGCAAGTGAGGTAATCTTCACACAACCCATGTAATACATAAGGGAAAGAGATACATAGTTGGCTTACAATCACCACTTCACACAATACATGAATAAAGCATTACATTCATCCAAATACACTCAAGGTCCGACTACGGAACCAAAATAAAAGAAGACTACCCCAAATGCTACACAGATCCCCAATCGTCCCGGTTGGGCTCCACTACTGATCAACTGGAAACGGAACAACATAACGAACATGACCTTCAACTAGCTCCTCCTTGAGCTTGGTTGCATCACCTGCACGGTATCATCGGCACCTACAAACTGGTTTTGGAAGTATCTATGAGTCACAGGGACTCAGCAATCTCACACCCTCGCGATCAAGACTAGTTAAGCTTATAGGAAGGGTAAAAGGTATAAGGTGGAGCTGCAGCAAGCGACTAGCATATTTGGTGGCTAACATACGCAAATGAGAGCGAGAAGAGAAGGCAAAGCATGGTCGAGAATCTATGATCAAGAAGTGATCCTGGACTACTTACGTTCAAGCATAACTCCAACACCGTGTTCACTAACCGGACTCCGCCGAGAAGAGACCATCACGGCTACACACGCGGTTGATGCATTTCAATTAAGTTAGGGTTTAGGTTTTCTACAACCGGACATTAACAAATTCCCATCTGCCCATAACCGCGGGCACGGCTTTCGAAAGTTCAAATCCCTGCAGGGGTGTCCCAACTTAGCCCATCACAAGCTCTCACGGTCAATGAAGGATATTCCTTCTCCTAAGACAACCCGATCAGACTCGGAATCCCGGTTACAAGACATCCTCGACAATGGTAAAACAAGTCCAGCAAGACCGCCCGATGCGCCGACATCCTGATAGGAGCTGCACATATCTCGTTCTCATGGCAACACTGGATGAGCGCTCCGTACAACTAAAACCAGCCCTCAATTTTCCCCGAGGTGGCGCTGCAAAGGACTCTAGTTCGGACCAACACTTAGACAAGCACTGGCCCGGGGGGTTAAAATAAAGATGACCCTCGGGATGCGCGACTCCCAAGGGAAAAAGGCTAGGTGGCGAATGGTAAAACCAAGGTTGGGCCTTGCTGGAGAAGTTTTAT
Organism: Triticum dicoccoides; assembly: GCF_002162155.2. NCBI lineage: Eukaryota > Viridiplantae > Streptophyta > Magnoliopsida > Poales > Poaceae > Triticum > Triticum dicoccoides. The sequence continues at coordinate 157,349,483 of NC_041380.1, forward strand.
TCAAAGCAAACTGTCAAGGGGTTCCCATTATAACCCAACCATGTAAGGAATGCAAAATCCGGGAACATAACACCTATATGACGGAAACTAGGGTGGCAAGAATGGAACAAAACACCAGTCATAAGGCCGAGCCTTCCACCCTTTACCAAGTATATAGATGCATTGACTAAATAAGAGATATTGTGATATCCCAACAAAATAACCATGTTCAAAACATGGTACAAGCTCCAATCTTCACCTGCAACTAGCAACGCTATAAGAGGGGCTGAGCAAAGCGGTGACATAGCCAAACAACGGTTTGCTAGGACAAGGTGGGTTAGAGGCTTGGCTTAACAATATGGGAGGCATGATAAGCAAGTGGTAGGTATCGTAGCATAGGCATAGCAAAAGAGCGAGCAACTAGCAAGCAAAGATAGAAGTGATTTTGAGGGTATGGTCATCTTGCCTGGGATCCCGCAAGGAAGAAGAACGAGTCCATGAAGAAGACAAATGGACGAAGTCGAACGAATCCTCACAAACGCGACGTTATCAGAACCAACCCGAAGAAGCAACACCAGAAAGAAGCAAACAACATAGTAAACAACCACCACATAACCATGGAATGATGCACAACCAAGTATGATGCATGTCCGGTTTAATGATACATGGCATGGCAAAGTGCACAAATAATACTACAAATTAAGTGGAGCTCAATATGCAACGAATTGCATATTGACGGAACACCACGTGAATTATTTAGTTCTCTCTTGTTTATGTACCCAACAATATTAAATGTTGATTAACATGGCAAGAGGTGAAGCAAATGAAAACTACCTATCTAGGCAAGTTTAAATGAGTCCGGAACAACAAAACAACAAGTCCAGAAACTCCTCATGTGCATATATTAGGTTTGGTACTGTTCTGCCCTAAACACAATGTTAGAGTTATTAAACATGCAAAACAAGTACACCATGTTAAACTAGGCATTTTTCTACCCCAATTACATATAAAGTTTATTAAATTCCGTGTTACGGTTATTTAGTTATGAAATAAATCATTTTAACAAGGCATAGGAGCAAATTTAAACAAACAGCATTTTAAGCATTTTAAACATGGATGAAAATGACATATTATGAAACTAGACAAAATTCTAAGCAACTTTCATATTAAGTTTGTTTTAAACCGATGCACGGTTGATGATTTATTAAATGCATGAACTAATAGGGGTTTTCTGCAAAACAGACGTTCCTGTGAAAAAAAGAAATCCACTAGACAGGAAAAACTCCACGCAGGCCAAAGGTTGGATCAAGCTGGGCTGCTCACCACAATACTTGGGCCGGCTCGGTGGTGCTGGGTTGGGGACGCACTGGGCCTTTGCGTGGCCCACCTAGCACACGACAGGGAGCAGCCCGAGCGTTTGACCCTCTCGCTCGACAGAGAGACAGTGGCGGCGTAGAAGGTCAACGGCGGGGCGGCAGTGGGACTTGGCGCGGCGATGGCAAACTGGGGTCGCCGAGATCCGAGGCGGCGGGGTCGATCTCACCTGGATCAGGTCAAAACGAGGTGTGGCGGCGCCGGCACACTGTGGAAGAGAACCGGCAACGGGGATGTATTCATGTGTACATGTACACGTTGCGAGAGAGATTCAGATAGGAGAGATACAGCAAAGAAACGAGAAAACCAGCAGGAAGAGCAGGCGCGGGCGGCTAGAGGTGCTCACCGGCGAGCTGCGGTGGCTCGAGGTGGATCACCTGGCAGGGACGAGGGGGCCCGGGTGCGTCCTGAACTCCGGCTCGATGCAGAAGCAGAGGAGGCGGCCAGAGCAGAGCTTGGGCTGTGGCGCGAAGAAGAAGCGGCAACATGGTCGGCGGGCAGGGGAGGCCGGCGAACGACGGGGATGGTCAGAGAAGATCCCATGGGGGCGTCCAACCGGGAAGATGAGGCAGAGCTCGAGCAAGGTGCCATGGCGTGGGTGTCCCTATAGAGGAAGAAACGGGGGGAGATATGAGTAGTGAGAGAGAGGATCAGAGGAGGAAGGAAAGGGCAGGGGTGAGGCTCATCTGTTGGGTCCACCAGCGGCGTGGCTGGCCGGACGAAGGCCAGGAGGAGGCTGCAGGCGTTGTGGTTGGTGGATCGGGAGGGATGCACTGGTTGGGTGGTGGAAGAAATCAAGGGAGATGGTCGGGGCCGCTGGTTGGATCTAGCAGGAGAGGAAAACAAGGAGGATTTGGATTGGGGAGGATCCCGAGAGGGGAGATGAGTGTGGCGGTGCAGGACAAAAGTCCTAGAATTTAGGGTTTGGCAAAATAGACTAGTGGTTGATCTATATAAAGCAAGTTGGTTAGGTTAGGGGCTAACTCGTCCCTCCGGTCAAAATCGGACGGTCAGGAAAAATAGGCTAGGGAGTCCAAATAAGAAAACAGTGATGTTTTGTAGATGTTTGGGGATGATCCGGACCCAATGGTGACGACTCCCGGGTCGGGTTCGGGACAACTTCCGGACGCGTGCGAGGGGTTCGATGCACTGCGCAGAGAGGGGTAGGCATGGGCCTAGGTGGACTGTGGAGAGCAGGTTGGTCTGAGAGAAGAGGGGAGATATGCAGTCCGGCACGATTTTCAGAGACCAAAAACGTCCAACGTTAGACCGGCTATAATGCCGCTATAGTTTAACGGTTGGGCTATCAGACGAACTCCGAATGTGATGAAACTTGATAGACGGTCTATCTACACTATAAAAAGACCACACGCCAACTTTCAACCCAATCCGAGAACATTTTCTGGCCACTTATAAAATAATATTTCAGACGTGCCATCGACTCAAGGGGAGTCATTAGTGAAGGTTTTGACCGACAGTTAGCCATTGGCAATGACATACACGATGAAGGGTGTCAAAAATGCTCCTCCGGCGACCAAAACAACAGCAGAGGGCATCTGCATGGAGCTGGCGAACGTCTCATCCAACGGTTCAAGCGGTGTGAGCTGAGGTGGACCAGAGCGACGGTGGTGACCACGATGGCGGCGAAAAGAGCTTGGGTGAGCATGGAGGACAACGTTGTGGTGCACGGAAGGACGAGCGATGGGGTGCTACGTGCTCATGTGAGCGTACTGAGCACGATGGCCTGCTCGGACGTGGCATGTGCTTGCTCTAGCCACAGCAGCCTCATGGCCGGCGGCGAGGAGCTCTCGGGATCGACGAGGCCTGCGGTTAGAGGATGCGGACGATGATGGAGTTGGGAGGGAAGCAACCGGAAGATTATAACACATCGAATAGAGGGTTCAGCGACTCGGGGAGGCACGGACGACGACAAATCAATGGTGGCGGCCTTCGGTGCCCGAGCTTGAAGACGATGGTGTGGACGGCATTTGTGTGTGTCCGGTGATGTGTGGCTCAATGAAGAGGACGAGGATGGCGAGGCGGTTCTTCTGGACACGGCAAGAGGTCGAGGGGGAGGTAGTGGCTACGTAAACGATGGGGGTGCGACCTCGGTGGTTCCGGCCATGGCATGAAGAGCGGGGGAGAGGCGGGGAACAAGGGAGAGAGTGAGAGGGTTGGGCTTGGGGACGTGTGTGGCGTCCTTAGCCAGTTCCAGGCGGTCGGCGGCAAGCAGGAGGTGGCCAGGCGCGTGAGTATTCAACCCACAAGTATAGGGGATCGCAACAACTTTCGAGGGTAGACTATTCAACCCAAATTTATTGATTCGACACAAGGGGAGCCAAAGAATATTCTCAAGTATTAGCAGTTGAGTTGTCAATTCAACCACACCTGGAAACTTAGTATCTGCAGCAAAGTGTTTAGTAGCACAGTAATATGATAGTGGTGGTAGCGGCAACAAAAGTAAAGACAGCAAAAGTAATGTTTTTGGTATTTTGTAGTGATTGTAACAGTAGCAGCGGGAGAGTAAATAAGCGAGAACCAGTATATGGAAAACTCGTAGGCACCGGATCAGTGATGGATAATTATGCCGGATGCGGTTCATCATGTAACAGTCATAACATAGGGTGACACAGAACTAGCTCCAATTCATCAATATAATGTAGGCATGTATTCCGTATATAGTCATACGTGCTTATAGAAAAGAACTTGCATGACATCTTTTGTCCTACCCTCCCGTGGCAGCGGGGTCCTATTGGAAACTAAGGCGTTGTTTGGATAAGGGGAACATACAGATCGGGATCTCCATAAGCCAGAAAAACGGCCTAACCGTACAAAATCTTGTTTGGCTCCTCCAACTAACCCATGCATATAGGAAACTCGTTTCACAAAGGCCCAGAATTCCAGGTTTATGGGAAAACGAGTATTAGTCGTTTTTCCACAAACGCGATTAACAAATACAGATCGCAACTGTCCATCTCCGCCTCCGCCCTTTCCTGAACAACCACATTGGCGCCAATTTTTCTTTCTGCGACTCACCTCCCGCCTTTTTCCATTGCCTATATAACAGGATTTTGTTGGCCGCAGGGTGCGTTCTCCACACAGATCGCACAGGCTGGATGCGATCCCCGGCCACAGGCACTGGATGGAATACATCGCCTTTGGATCTGAACTTGGCCATCTTCAATAGGACTGCACACCTCCATCGAGCTCTTGTTATCATCATCATCTTCCGGTCTTCAATCAGGATTCGTGGCTTCACCCATCCTACACGGTAAGATAAATCATCTAGAGTTACAAAATTCTGTAGTACGAATTGTTTTTGTAAATATTTTCATGCTACTGCTCATTGAATTAATTCTATTGGCAGCGAACCCTATTTTCCATACAACCCCTGATAATTTTATTTAGGCAATTCCTAGATTATACAAGATCCAATAACCTGGTAATTCCTAAATATGAATTTATGGTACATACGAGAATCAGGGTGCTCTACATACATATTAAAATAATCCAACACCGAACCACAATAATATTGTCAATCAGTATATATATCCAAGTGCAGTAGTTAGTTTTTCATGAGAAGGATACAGTTTAAATCATAGTATAAGGATAATTTTGCATAAGTATCAATCATATCTATCCATATTATATAGTGTATGGTAAGAGCTATGAAGTAAGCAAATGAAGATCAGAGTACCTTGTGATGTCCAATGTGAAGTTGCGGCAATAAGTGGGGAAACCTAGCCCAGCTTTATAGTAAATGAACTTCATGCTTGAGATCTTGGCTGCAACCCAGCAAAGTAACTGGTCAGGGAACATCCCATTAGGCGAACATGCGACATAAATTGAAGTGTCCAGTCACACTTTGAACAAAAGATTAGTTCACTCCTAGACTCCCATTTGTGTACAACGACCACAGGATTACCCCTCAAAAGATCGAAATATTAGTGGCATGCTCATTTTCTTCCACTTCATAGATTTATCGTAATGAACAAAATGACTCATCTTGCATTATTTCTTCTTGTATCTCCCTGTAGAAAAATATGGATGATGAGATGGACAAAATAATTAGGAAGGAAAACACAGATAAAGCTAAGCGCCATGTATGGAAATCTTCAGAGGACAAAATACTACTCAATATATTGAAAGATCAAAGTCTACAGGGAGGGAAAGAAGGAATGGGTTACACAAAGAAAGCATGGCGTGATATCTTAGGACAATTCAACGATTCAAGGGTAGAGAAACTTGAATTACAACAACTGAAAAATCGTCATAAGTACTACAGGAGTTGCTACAGTACCATGGACAGACTTCTAAAACTCACGGGATTTGGTTGGGACGATGATGATAAAATGATAAAAGCTTCAGAAGAAATTTGGGAAGAACTAATTAAGGTAAGGATTTGCGAGTAGAATCCATATGAAGTTCTCATATCATAGTATTAACCAAAAACTAAACAACTTGCAGAAGGATAAGTCACTACAGGAATATCGAGATAAGGTGTGGCCTAGTTGGGTAGATCTTCAAGCCATATGTGCTACTTCAACAGCATATGGAGCTGGTGCTGTATCTAGCAAAGGAAAAGATGCTGCATGTACAAGCAAATCTTCACAGATTGATCTCAATATGGATGTTGAAGTTCATGAGATTGATTCTGATGAAAACAATACTTCCCCTGGTGTCTTCATGAAGAAGTCAACTACCATTGAGCAAGAAAAAAAGAAGTCCACTGGAAGTGGATCAAAAGAAACTGGAAGAGGGCAAAAACAGATAGCCGATGATGCCATATCAGCAATTGACCGACTTGCAGATGCATCACTTAGCATTGCTGAAGCGAAGAAAACAGTAGCACAACAAAATGAAGCTTACTCGGTTAAATCATGTATGGCAATATTAAATAGTATGAGTAATCTAGATCCCAAAGAGAAACTAAAAGCGGTCAAGGCATTTACAGATGGTGATAAACGGGCCATATTCATTGAGATGGATGATGAGACGCGGAAGCTTTGGATTCTTGATCCTTAGAATTTTTGTAATACACCATTGACCATAGTATTTTATTTCAGTCGTTGTCGTATATTCAGAAAACAATTTCCATTATGTTTTATCAGCTTGTGTGAAATAATGAACATTCTTTTTCAATTTTATATTGTTCATTTGATGGTTCAGCACTGATATATTTAACAAATATCTTGAGATGATATCAATAGTGTATATTGTGCAGGGAACTATGAACAGCTTGGATGTGCCAGATGATGAACTTTCTGACTCTGAGCAAGTGCTTATTAACAACATTTCTGCAGTGTCCTTGTTTCGTGATGTGTTGTTTACAAGGTTATTCAAAACAACTCGTAACACCTCTATATTAACTGGTGCTCAGAAAACAATAGAGCTGTTAGAGGGACATCCAGTTAGATTTTATGAACTAATTTGTCTTGAGAAGCACACATTCTTCTTGTTGCGGGATGCTTTGTGCGAGAGAAAGTTACTTAAGGATACAAATCGAATGACAGTGGATGAACAACTACTCATGTTTTTACATACAATTGGTCACAATGTTAGAAACCGTGTCATGCAAGATAGATATCAGCATTCTGGCGAACCAATCAGCCAACACTTCAACAAAGTTTTAGACGCCATAAATGGTTTGCGTGATGTTTGCATAACAGATCCAAGCAATCAAGTCCCATCCAAAATATTGGGTGATGCAAGGTTCTACCCATATTTCAAGGTATAATTTCTATTTGAAGAATATACTCCTTTTACATATGATTTTCATAAGTACAATGTCCACAACATGTGAACATCCTTATTTGACTAAAAAATCCCACCAGAACTGCCTAGGAGCAATTGACGGGACACACATTGAGGCGAAAATCAGGCTTGACAAGCAAACTCCTTACAGAAATAGGCATGGTTATCCGTCTCAAAATGTAATGGCAGCAGTGTCATTTGACATGACATTCTCTTATGTCGCTGCTGGATGGGAGGGTTCTGCATATCAAGATGTTCTAAGATGGGCCGTTACTAGTGGGGGTTTGGTTGTTCCTGAAGGTAAAATTATAAATATATTAATTATTTGTGTATCTATAATATAAATAAAAATTCTGACTGTGCTATGAAACCTCATGTGCAGGAAAATTTTATCTTGTTGATTCAGGCTATGCAAATACTCCAAAATTTATTGCCCCATATTGCGGAGATCGCTATCATATTGCTTCTTTTCGTGGATGTAATCGGAGATATACTGGTGAGAAGGATTTGTTCAACCATGTGCATGCACAGCTGCGGAACGTTGTGGAATGAACCTTTGGTGTTCTGAAAGCTCGTTTTCCAATTCTAAGTAGGAAAGGAGGAATTCCTTATCCATATAGAACCCAAGTTAAAATTGTTATGGCTTGTTGCATCATCCACAACTTCATAAGGAAGGTTAATGAGTTTGATGAGTTGTTTGAGCTTTATGAGCATGGGGAAACACAAGAAAATGTTGACCATGGTGATCAACAAGTTCGTGGGCAAGCAAGAGAAGATGATCGAGTTGCTGGTGAGAGAGTTCGTGCTGGCATCGCTCAACAATTGTGGACAAATCATCAACGACGTGTGAACTGACAACAACAAGATGATTAAACGCCGTAATATTTGATTTCCATCTTTAATTAGAGATGTATTTGAATAATTATTGTTAGAACTTTAAATTTCTTTATATGTTCATGAACTCCCCATTCTTTTATAGGCTTATGAACTCTCTCTCTCCCTCTCTCTATCTACGGCTACATGATGAAATGTTATTTTTCACCAATCTATTCAGCAAATGAAGCAACAATAAACTACTTCATTCAAATGGGTGTGTTCTTATGTAAAGCTTGGTAGCTTTCAGTGCTACAAACGCACCAGATTCTACCTACGCACCAGATTCTACAATGCACCAAGTGCAAAGCTTGACAGCTTTCAGTGCTACAAACGCACCTGAAACTTCTTGTTTTTAGAAAGACCATGAACCTTGCCAGTTCTAACTTTGCTTTCTACAGTAGCACTCTCCTCCAAAGTTCCATTATACAAATTCCAGTATATGTAGCTAATTGTTAAGGCCTGTTACTTATGAAGTATTTTTCTGTCGGCAAGTGCATGATACAGACCATGAAAGAAAGATAATTATAGCTCCTCTCTGCAAGTGCATGGTAGACCATGTTAACTACAGAGTTTGCAAAAAGAAAAATCAAACATACCTGCTCCTCTGAATCGCCATCCTCGAGCTTGTCCTCTGCATTTGTTGTTACTCATGGTCATGCTGGTCAGGGAGCGGGGGCTACAGCTGCCTGCTGCCGCCGGCGCCCCACATATCTAGTGGTAAAACGGGCTGGTTATAGTGTAGCCTGCACCGCCGGCATTCTAGGGAGGCATGCATGTGCGTTGAGCTGAAGCAGCACTGCTCGACGGATAGAGCTGGCTGACGGCCGACGAAGCACAGTAGGCCTTAGCTACCTAGCCGTCCAGGGGAGGGGAGGCGGGCAGCGGCGTCGGGGAGTCCAACAGCAACCAGCGTGGCCGGAGGCACACACTAGCCGGCGTCCTCGCGTGGATTTATCCACGGCCGAGAGCAGGGGAGTACCGGTGTCAGCGAGCGGAGGAGGAATCGGAGGGGACCAGCAGGACGATAGACTTGGAAGACGCCATTGTGGCTGATTTGGGGAAAGTGAGAGTGAGTCACGGGAGGAGAAAAGGAGGGTATCCAAACAAGGTACATGACCGACCAGTTTTTCTGTTTTCCTATCCAAACGTAACTTTCTATAAACTCGTTATTTACAAAACATAACGTAAAACGGGGTTTCCTAAAAATCAGCTAAAAACTCGTTTTCTATAATCCTAACGCTAATCACAGCTATCCAATTATTGTAACTTCGGGGTTTCCGGATCATAACACATAGTAGGTGACTATAGACTTGCAAGATAGGATCAAGAACTCACATATATTCATGAAAACATAATAGGTTCAGATCTGAAATCATGACACTCGGGCCCTAGTGACAAGCATTAAGCATTTCAAAGTCATAGCAACATCAATCTCAGAACATAGTGGATACTAGGGATCAAACCCTAACAAAACTAACTCGATTGCATGATAAATCTCATCCAACCCATCACCGTCCAGCAAGCCTACAATGGAATTACTCACGCACGGCGGTGAGCATCATGAAATTGGTGATGGAGGATGGTTCATGATGACGACGGCGATGAATCCCCCTCTCCAGAGCCCCGAACGGACTCCAGATCAGCCCTCCCGAGAGGTTTTAGGGCTTGGCGGCGGCTCCGTATCGTAAAACGCGATGATTTCTTCTCTCTGATTTTTTTATCTCCGAAAGCAAATATATAGAGTTGGAGTTGGCGTCGGAGGGCATCTAGGGGGGCCCACGAGGTAGGGGGCGCGCCCTAGGGTGGGGGCACGCCCCCCACCCTCGTGAGAAGGGTGTGGCCCCCCTGGTCTTCATCTTTGCCGAGGATTTTTTATTATTTTTCCTAAGATGTTCCGTGGAGTTTCAGGTCATTCCAAGTATATTTGTTTTCTGCACATAAAACAACATCATGGCAATTCTGCTGAAAACAGCGTCAGTCCGGGTTAGTTCCATTCAAATCATACAAGTTAGAGTCCAAAACAAGGGCAAAAGTGTTTGGAAAAGTAGATATGACGGAGACGTATCAACTCCCCCAAGCTTAAACCCTTGCCTGTCCTCAAGCAATTCAGTTGACAAACTGAAAGAAAGAAAGAAAAACTTTTACAAACTCGGTTTGCTCTTATTGTTGTAACTATGTCAAGCCAGCATTCAAGTTTTCAGCATAGACCATAACTAACCACATTTGCAATAATTCTCAGGTCTCATAATCACTCATATCAATAGCATAATCAACTAGCAAGTCATAATAATAAACCTCGGATGACAACACTTTCTCAAAACAATCATAATATGATATAACAAGATGGTATCTCGCTAGCCCTTTCTGAGACTGCAAAACATAAATGCAGAGCACCTTTAAAGATCAAGGACTGACTAGACATTGTAATTCATGGTAAAAGAGATCCAATCATAGCCATACCCAATATAAATTAACAGTGATGAATGCAAATGACGGTTGTGCTCTCCAGCTAGTGCTTTTTAATAAGAGGGTGATGACTCACCATAAAAGTAAATGGATAGGCCCTTCGCAGAGGGAAGCAGGGATTTGTAGAGGTGCCAGAGCTCGGTTTTGAAATAGAGATAAATTGTATTTTGAGCGGTATACTTTCATTGTCAACGTAACAACTAAGAGATGGCGATATCTTCCATGCTAAACACATTATAGGCGGTTCTCAAACAGAATAGTAAAGTTTATACTCCCCCTCCACCAACAAGCATCAATCCATGGCTTGCTCGAAACAATGAGTGCCTCCAACATACATCAGGTCCCAGGGGGAGTTTTGTTTGCAATTAATTTTGATTTAGTTTGCATAAAGCATGGGACTGGGCATCCCGGTGACCAGCCATTTTCTCGTGAGTGAGGAGCGGAGTCCACTCCTCTTGAGAATAACCCGCCTAACACGGAAGATAAGGACAACCTTGGTTGATACATGAGCTATTCGAGCATACAAAACAGAATGTTTATTTGAAGGTTTAGAGTTTGGCACATACAAATTTACTTGGAACGGCAGGTAGACACCGCATATAGGAAGGTATGGTGGACTCATCTGGATTAACTTTGGGGCTTAAGGGATTGGATGCACAAGCAGTATTCCCGCTTAGTACCAGTAAAGGCTAGCAAAAGACTGGGAAGCGACCAACTAGAGAGCGACAACAGCCATGTACATGCATTAAAATTAATAAACATTGGATGCAAGCATGAGTAGGATATAATCCACCATGAACATAAATATCGTGAAGGCTATGTTGATTTTGTTTCAACTACATGCGTGAACATGTGCCAAGTCAAGTCACTTAAATCATTCAAAGGAGGATACCACCCCATCATACCACATCATAATCATCTCAATAGCATGTTGGCACACAAGGTAAATCATTATAACTCATAGCTAATCAAGCATGGCACAAGCAACTAAGATCTCTAATTGTCATTGCAAACATGTTTATTCATAATAATCTGAATCAAGAACGAGGGACTCATCATATTTACAAAAACAAAAGAGGTCGAGTTCATACCAGCTTTTCTCATCTCAGTCAGTCCATCATATATCATCATAATTGCCTTTCACTTGCACGACCAAACGGTGTGAATAATAATAAGAGTTTACGTGCATTGGACTAAGCTGGAATCTGCGAGCATTCAATAAATAGGAGAAGACAAGGCAATATGGGCTCTAGGTTAAATCAACAATAATGCATATAAGAGCCACTTCAACAATTTAATTATGGTCTTCTCCTACTGACCCCCAAAGAAAAGAAATAAAACTATTTACACGGGAAAACTCCCAACAAGCAAAAGAAGAACGGGAAATATTTTTGGGTTTTCTTTTTAATTATTACTACTATAGCAGAAAAATAAACTACTACTAATTTTTTTGGTTTTTCTTAAGGTTTAACAAACACACAAGAAGAAAGCAGGAAAAAGAAAATAAACTAGCATGGATATTACAGTGAAAAAGTATGAGGACCGACATCTAGCAATGGGTGTGTGTGAACATAAATGTAATGTCGGTGAGAAATACGTACTCCCCCAAGCTTAGGCTTTTGGCCTAAGTTGGTCTATGGCCACGGCTGGCCTGGCGGATATCCATAATAATAGTTATTGGGGTCGTACTGCGACGAAGAATAGTTGGGATCATACTGATGTGCAGCAGTTATCGCCTGCTGAGCTGCAGCGTGGAGTCAAGCTGCCTCCGCTCTCCTCTCGTACTCTTCTGCCCTCTTCTCTGGTAATAACATATCTTCTTTTTGTCTGTGAATCAAAGAAGCCAGGAGCAGGGAGAGTAATACGGAAAACACGTCGTTTATCAAAAATTAAACGATATAAGAGAGGTGATTCAGGCCTCTCGACAAACTGGTGCGAAGCCATAGAGTCATAATCTAAATATGTAGGAGGCAACTCCGTATCACCCTCACGAATGTCTATCTCAAGAAAATGAGCTAAGCGGGTTGCATAAATTCCTCCAAAGAAATCTCCATTATGTCTATTATGATGCAACCTACGAGCTACAATGGCTCCCATATGATAAGATTGATCTCCTAACATAGCACTCCTAAGAATGCTAAGATCAGGGACACAAATGTGACATGCTTCATCCTTCGCATTTATGCATCTACCGATGAAGAGAGCAAAATAATGTATAGCGGGAAAGTGAATGCTCCCTATAGTAGCCTGCGTTATATCTCTACATTCCCCCATAGTTATACTAGCAAGAAAGTTTCTAAATTCAGATTTAGGGGGATCCCTAACACTACCCCATGATGGAAGTTTGCAAGCAGAAGTGAAATCCTCTAAGTCCATGGTATAAGATTTGTCATAGAGATCAAACATGACTGAAGGAGAATTACGCGAAGATGAATACTCAAACCTCCTCACAAAGGAACTTGTGAGATCATGATACTGGGGGCATTTGTTATCCTCAAAATCCTCAAGACCGGCATTGCGCAAATATGCTTTGAATTCTTCTTTAATTCCCGCCCAGTTCATAAAATTTTCCGACGGCCATTCGCAAGGCCGAACTGGAGCGTCTCTTGGTGGATCCTCATCAGCATCGCGCATAGCAATCCTAGGTCCTTGCTTCTTAGAGGAACCACCTTGGAACATCTTCCTAAGCATATTGTTTTTCTCTGAAAAATTCTGAAATTTTTAGTAACTTCAAACAAAAATAAACCAACTTCAATAATATTGATAGAAACTACTCCTACAAGTGCCTAGAGCCTAAATCAAGCATTAGAACTACTTGGAACCATATAAATTTGACATGCAAGCTCAAGAACATGGTCACCTATGCAGCACAAATTTTCAAATAATAAAGCACTAGAACAAAAACTAATTGGACCAATGGAGGAGTCACATACCAAGGAACAATCTCCCCAAGCAGTTTTGCGAGAGGTGCTTTGAGCAAGGAGATCGAAAATCACAGCAAAAGTGGCTGGAACTCGTGCTTGAGTTCGTTTTTTGGGTTTGTGTGAGACAGAGGAAGAAGATGGGTGCTGGGATAAGTGGAGGAGGGCCACCGTGGGCCCACGAGGCAGGGGGGCGCCCACCACCCTCGTGGCCAGGTGGCAGCTCCTCCCGCGGTAATTTTTGCACAGTAAATCCTCAAATATTTCCGAAAAAATCATATTAAATTGGCATGTCATTCTGAGGACTTTTATTTTCGGGATATTTTTATATTGCATGGATAAGTCAGGAAACAGACTGAAAAATACTATTTTTACTTTATTTCTACTAATTGACAAAAAATAAAGAGAATGTAGAGAAGGTGGTGCTTCTAGTTTCATCCATCTCATGCTCATCAAAAAGAATCCACTAACAAGGTTGATCAAGTCTTGTTAACAAACTCATTCCGATAATCATGAAACCGGAGAAATTTCGAATAACACTAAGTTACCTCAACTGGGATATGCACATCCCCTATAATAAGTATATCATATTTCTTTTTGACAGTAGGAAGAGGAAATTCAAAGCCTCCAATTATAATCGATGGAATTTTTCCAATGGATTTGATACTATGAACTTGAGGTTGTTTCCTCGGAAAGTGTACCGTATGCTCATTACCATTAACATGAAAAGTGACATTGCCTTTGTTGCAATCAATAACAGCCCCTGCAGTATTAAGAAAAGGTCTTCCAAGAATAATAGACATACTATCATCCTCGGGAATATCAAGTATAACAAAGTCCGTTAAAATAGTAACGTTTGCAACCACAATAGGCACATACTCACAAATACCGACAGGTATAGCAGTTGATTTATCAGCCATTTGCAAAGATATTTCGGTAGGTGTCAGCTTATTCAAGTCAAGTCTACGATATAAAGAGAGAGGCATAACACTAACACTGGCTCCAAGATCACATAAAGCAATTTTTATATAATTTCTTTTAATGGAGCAAGGTATAGTAGGTACTCCGGGGTCTCCAAGTTTCTTTGGTATTCCACCCTTAAAAGTATAATTAGCAAGCATGGTGGAAATCTCAGCTTCCGGTATCTTTCTTTTATTAGTAATGATATCCTTCATATATTTAGCATAAGGATTTGTTTTAAGCACATCAGTTAATCACATACGCAAAAAGCTAGGCCTGATCATTTCAGCAAAGCGCTCAAAATCATCATCATCCTTTTTCTTGGATGGTTTTGGAGGAAAAGGCATGGGTTTCTGAACCCAAGGTTCCCTTTCTTTACCATGTTTCCTAGCAACAAAGTCTCTTATCATAACGTTGATTCTTTGATTGTGGGTTATCAAGATCAACAGCAGGTTCAATTTCTACATCATTATCATTACTAGGTTGAGCATCATCATGAACATCATCATTAATATTTTCACTAGGTTCATGTTCATTACCAGATTGTGTTTCAGCATCAGACATAGAGATATCATTTGGATTATCAGGTGGTTCAGCAATAGGTTCACTAGAAGTTTGCACAGTTCTATCATTTTTCTTCTTCTTCTTTTTAGAAGAACTGGGAACATCAATATTATTTCTTTGAGAATCTTGCTCAATTCTCTTAGGATGGCCTTCAGGATACAAAGGTTCCTGAGTCATTCTACCAGTTCTAATAGCCACTCTAACAACATATCATTTTTCTTACTATTCATTTCATCAAGCACTTCTTTTTAAGCATTAAGTACTTGTTCTACTTGAGTGGTAACCATAGAAGCATGTTTGCTAACAAGTTTAAGTTCACCTTTAATATTAGCCATATAATCACCCAAGCGTCTAATCATATAAGCATTTTCTTTTAATTGTCTACCAAAATAAGCATTGAAGTCGTCTTGCTTAAACATAAAGTTATCAAACTCATCCAAGCACTGACTAGCAATTTTAGTAGAAGGGACTTCAGCTTTATCATATATAGAGAGATAATTTACCTTTACTACCTGTGTCGGGATATCGGGATCAGGAGGTTCTTCAGTAAATAAAGAATTGAGATCATATGTTTCTTCAACAGGCGGTATATTAAGACCATGTATTTCTTCAATAGGAGGTAAATTCTTAACATCTTTAGCTTTAATACCTTTTTCTTTCATAGATTTCTTTGCCTCTTGCATATCTTCGGGACTGAGAAATAGAACACCTCTCTTCTTCGGAGTTGGTTTAAGAATAGGCTCAGTAATTGGAGAAGGAGTTGGCTCAGGAGCTGGCTCAGGAGGTGCCCAATTATTTTCATTTGTCAACATATTATTCAATAGGATTTCAGCTGCATCTGGTGTTCTTTCCCTGAAAAGAGAACCAGAACAACTATCCACGTAATCTTTGGAAGCATCGGTTAATCCATTATGAAAGATATCAAGTATTTCAGGTTTCTTAAGAGGATGATCAGGCAAAGCATTAAGTAACTTCAGAAGCCTCCCCCAAGCTTGTGGGAGACTCTTTTCTTTAATTTGCACGAAGTTGTATATTTCCCTCAAAGCAGCTTGTTTCTTATGAGCAGGGAAATATTTGGCAGAGAAGTAATAAATCATATCCTGGGGACTACGCACACAACCAGGATCAAGAGAATTAAACCATATCTTAGCATCACCCTTTAATGAGAACGGAAATATTTTGAGTATATAGAAGTAACGCGATCTCTCATCATTAGTGAACAGGGTAGCTATATCATTTAACTTAGTAAGATGTGCCACAACAGTTTCAGATTCATAGCCATAAAACAGATCAGATTCAACCAAAGTAATTATATCAGGATCAACAGAGAATTCATAATCCTTATCAGGAACACATATAGGTGAAGTAGCAAAAGCAGGGTCGGGTTTCATTTTATCTCTACGTGATTCTTTGTTCCATTTAACTAATAACCTCTTAAGCTCATATCTATCTTTGCAAGCTAAAATAGCGGCAGAAGATTCCATATCAAAAAGATAACCCTTAGGAATAACATGCATATTTTCATCATCACTATCATCATCGTATACAAATTCAATAATTTATTTTTCTCTAGCCCTAGCAATTTGTTCATCAAGAAATTCACCAAGGGGCACAGTAGTATCAGGCATAGAAGAGGTTTCATCATAAGTATCATGCATAGCAGACGTGGCATCATCAATAACATGCGACATATCAGAACGAATAGCAGAAGCAGGTGTAGGTGTCGCAAACTTACTCATAACAGAAGGTGAATCAAGTGCAGAGCTAGATGGCAGTTCCTTACCTCCCCTCGTAGTTGAGGAATAGATCTTGGTTTTTGGATCTCTCAAGTTCTTCATAGTGTCCAGCAGATATAAATCCGAAGTGACTCAAAGAATAGAGCTATGCTCCCCGGCAACGGCGCCAGAAATTAGTCTTGATAACCCACAAGTATAGGGGATCGCAACAACTTTCGACGGTAGAGTATTCAACCCAAATTTATTGATTCGACACAAGGGGAGCCAAAGAATATTCTCAAGTATTAGCAGTTGAGTTGTCAATTCAACCACACCTGGAAACTTAGTATCTGCAGCAAAGTGTTTAGTAGCACAGTAATATGATAGTGGTGGTAGCGGCAACAAAAGTAAAGACAGCAAAAGTAATGTTTTTGGTATTTTGTAGTGATTGTAACAGTAGCAGCGGGAGAGTAAATAAGCGAGAACCAGTATATGGAAAACTCGTAGGCACCGGATCAGTGATGGATAATTATGCTGGATGCGGTTCATCATGTAACAGTCATAACATAGGGTGACACAGAACTAGCTCCAATTCATCAATATAATGTAGGCATGTATTCCGTATATAGTCATACGTGCTTATGGAAAAGAACTTGCATGACATCTTTTGTCCTACCCTCCCGTGGCAGCGGGGTCCTATTGGAAACTAAGGGATATTAAGGCCTCCTTTAATAGAGAACCGGAACAAAGCATTAGCACATAGTGAATACATGAACTCCTCAAACTATGGTCATCACCGGGAGTGGTCCCGATTATTGTCACTTCGTGGTTGCCGGATCATAACACATAGTAGGTGACTATAGACTTGCAAGATAGGATCAAGAACTCACATATATTCATGAAAACATAATAGGTTCAGATCTGAAATCATGACACTCGGGCCCTAGTGACAAGCATTAAGCATAGCAAAGTCATAGCAACATCAATCTCAGAACATAGTGGATACTAGGGATCAAACCCTAACAAAACTAACTCAATTGCATGATAAATCTCATCCAACCCATCACCGTCCAGCAAGCCTACGATGGAATTACTCACGCATGGCGGTGAGCATCATGAAATTGGTGATGGAGGATGGTTGATGATGACGATGACGATGAATCCCCCTCTCCGGAGCCCCGAACGGACTCCAGATCAGCCCTCCCGAGAGGTTTTAGGGCTTGGCGGCGGCTCCGTATCGTAAAACGCGATGATTTCTTCTCTTTGATTTTTTTCTCTCCGAAAGCAAATATATAGAGTTGGAGTTGGCGTCGGAGGGCATCCAGGGGGCCCACGAGGTAGGGGGCGCGCCCTAGGGGGGGCGCCCCCAACCCTCGTGAGAAGGGTGTGGGCCCCTGGTCTTCATCTTTGGCGAGGATTTTTTATTATTTTTCCTAAGATGTTCTGTGGAGTTTCCGCTCATTCCGGGAATATTTGTTTTCTGCACATAAAACGACATCATGGCAATTCTGCTAAAAACAGCGTCAGTCCGGGTTAGTTCCATTCAAATCATACAAGTTAGAGTCCAAAACAAGGGCAAAAGTGTTTGGAAAAGTAGATACGACGGAGACGTATCACGCCGCAACCACGCACTCCTGTCCTCCTGGCACAAGGAGGGAGACGACTGGCACTGTGGGCCAGTGGGCCGCACAGTGCTGGGCCAGGTAAGTTTTCTTCCTTTTTATTTAATTTTATGTTTTTAAATTTTATAGTATGTTTTGATTTAATTTTGAAACCAAACCATTTTGTAAATTTATATATTTTTCTGGATGCTTACTGAATTATTTGAGAGCCCTACATAAAGTTTCAGAATTATTTGAGCTATTAAATATTTTATGGCGATTTATAGCTCCAACTCCAATACTTATTGGATTAATTCAAAGCCCATTTATGTCCTCAAAAAATAATGCACCATTTTTGTTTAGGTTTTCACCTTGTGCCATTAATCATGAACATTTTTAAGGGCATTTTGGGTTCATTGAAAATTATTTTAGTTGAACCTAGTTTATTAATGTGGTGCTAGGGTTTACCAATCCTCATTTCAAGTTTCAAACAGATTTAAACATAATGAACACATGAAAGGCTAGCCTAGTGCATACCAAAACTAGGTATGTGATGGATAGATCCTAACCATTTTCTGTTATCTCGTCGATTACGGTTAAGGTGTGGTAATCTCTTGTAACTCGATGGTGTTATGCCGTGTGATTCCTCTTTAAGCAATCGGCCTCTCACACTTTTACAGCCGGGATCCTCCATGATGCAAAGAATTTTTTACAATGCATTAAAAAAACTAGCCACTACATCGTACGATGCAGACAGCCATTTTATTAATCACTAGCAAGATGACATCAAGATGTATTTTTTACAAAACACCTGTTGTGATTGACCCATACGGAAGTAACCCATATGTAAAAATTAATGATATCTGAAGAAAGAGGAGATAAGGTGAGGAGGAGTGGGGCATGGTGGTGATTGGTGGTCGGAGTGAGCCAAGGCATGGGGATGGACGATGCTGGCAGCGGATACCATGCCAGATTGTTTCAGAGGCTTCCTTTTTTTGGAAAGCAACATGGCTTTATTACTCAACGTGCGGGCAAATCGCCCATAACACAAACGCCCACTTGGGCAGGTACATCCGTTTCCCACTGCATGCAGTGGGCCTGTAACACCCTCGATGCGACTATAGCTCCCACGTGTCGAGGCACGACTTAGAGACATAATCGCACTGAAGGCATATGTCGCAAGTTAGGCAATCTTCACAACATCCCATGTAATATATAGATAATAAAAGGGGAGATAACATAGTTGGCTTACACTCGCCACGTCAATCAAGGTACATAAATAACATTACATCATCCAAACACTCATGTCCCGACTACGGCGCCAAAATAAAAAATAACCCAACATGCGACACGGTCCCGATCACCCCCAACTGGGAACCACTACTGATCGTCAGGGAAAGACACATAGTATCATTGAGAGTCCTCGTCGAACTCCCACTTGAGCTCGAGCGCGTCACCTGGAGCGGAATCATCAGGCCCTGCATCTGGTGTAATAGTAATCTGTGAGCCACAGGGACTCAGCAATCTCGCACCCTCGCGATCAAGACTATTTAAGCTTAATAGGTATGGAAAGGTAAATATGTGGAGCTGCAGCAAGCGACTAGCATATATGGTGGCTATCCTGTTCGCAAAAGAGAGCGAGAAGAGAAGGCAAAGCGCGAGCGAGAAACTAGAGGACAACCTGCGCAAACATTACTCCAACACCGTGTCCACTTCCCGGACTCCGCCGAGAAGAGGCCATCACGGTAACTCACATGGTTGATTCATTTTAATTAAATTAAGGTTCAAGTTATCTACAACCGGACATTAACAAATTCCCATCTGCCCATAACCGCGGGCACGGCTTTCGAAAGTTCAAATCCTTGCAGGGGAGTCCCAACTTAGCCCATGACAAGCTCTCACGGTCAACGAAGGAATAGACCTCCTCCCGAGACGTTCCGATCAGACTCGGTACCTCGGTTCTTCAAGACACTTCGACAGGTTAAAACAAGACCAGCAACACCGCCCGAATGTGCCGACAAATCCCGATAGGAGCTGCACATATCTCGTTCTCAGGGCACACTCAGATGAGATCTCCATACAACTAAAACCAAACCTCGAGTTTCCCCGAGGGGGCGCTGCACAGGACTCTAGTTCGGACCAACACTCAGAGGAGCACTGGCACGGGGGGGTTTAAAATAAGATGACACTCGGGCTCCGGAAACCCAAGGAAAAGAGGCTAGGTGGCAAATGGTAAAACCAAGGTTGGGCATTGCTGGAAAATCTTTAATCAAGGCGAACTATCAAGGGGTTCCCATTATAACCCAACCGCGTAAGGAACGCAAAAATCCAGGAACATAACACCGATATGACGGAAACTAGGGCGGCAAGAGTGGAACAAAACACTAGGAGAGAGGCCGAGCCTTCCACCCTTTACCAAGTATATAGATGCATTAAGATAACATGGCAATATGATGGTATCCCAACAAGTAAATAATGTTCCAACAAGGAACGGCCTCCAATCTTCACCTACAACTAGCAACGCTATAAGAGGGGCTGAGCAAAGCGGTAACATAGCCAATCAACGGTTTGCTAGGACATGGTGGGTTAGAGGTTTGACATGGCAATTTGGGAGGCTTGAAAGCAAATGGTAGGCATCATAGCATTGGCATAGCAAAAGAGCGAGCATCTAGCAAAGCAAAGATAGTGATTTCGAGGGTATGATCATCTTGCCTGCAAAGTTGTCAGAGTTGACTGGATCCTCGAAAGCAAACTCAACGGGCTCCTCGTTAGCAAACTCAACTCCCGGCTCTACCCAAACAAGACAAACAAGCAAATGGAACACAATCAACCACGTGCAAGGATCAAACAATATGATGCAAAGATGATATGCTATGCGGGATGCGATGCGGGATGCATATGCAAGATGTGACAAGGAATGCATGAACCTGGCCTCAACTTGGAAATCCAAGTGTGCCACTGGAAAGATGAGATGAAATCGCTTGAAAACGATATAAAGAACGCCGGAATCGGAGTTACGGTTTGGAAATGGCAAGCGATTCAAAAATGACACCGGTCTGCGATTTACAGCAAGTAGCCATCTAAATGCAATGAGATGAACATGCTAATGCATTCAAACATGGCATCAAAATACATGGCAGGGATGCATTCAAGGTGCTTAACAAAAGTCTAGCACTGAGCTACGGCCAATTCATCCATTAACAGGTTCAAACAAGCATGGCAGAAATGCATATGGAAAACAGATCTCAGACTTAGTGAAATTAACACTTGTCTGGGATTTCAGATCAGGTAGCTTTCTTCGGAGCATGAAAACTATATGCTACAGGATCTGAACATGGCAAAGTAAAGCATGGCATGGAGCTACTCAAAGAGCTTAACAAAAGTCCCTTAGTGACCTTGAGCCAAAAGGGATCAGAAAATACAATTGCAAGCATGTGAACATGGTAAAAACATAATCAGATCACAGACTTGGTGAAAACTGGAGCATGCTGAAACAGATATCAAGTAGGCATGTTTACGAGCTCGATGCACTCACTACAGAGCAAGTTATGACAAACTAAGCATACACCCATCAAGAATACACAAAATGCAAGCTAGAAATGGCAAGAACAATAGCATAGCATGCACGGATCAACTACAACATCCTCGGCAAAATCGCTAACAAGTAGACAGTCTGCCCAGATTCACGAAGTAGCAAAAGTAGAGCTCGATTGACTCAAGCTAGGTGCTCCATAATGGCAAAAAAGACATGGATGGATGGAGCACTACAAGATTAACAAAACATCCTTACTGATCATCCTTAAAAGAGGCACGGATCACTAGGAAACAACATGAACATAAGGCCATATGAGATAAACAGCTCAAGGACTTAGTGGAAATGCTAAGTCCCTGAAATCAGCATTACCAAGTGCCTCACTTTGTAAGCTTGTACTAGTCACCACACACATCACAAAAATACATGGGTTGCACCTCTGGAAAGATGGCAAAACCCTTAACAAAACATATGTAGAGCTCATGGGCATATCATGCACACAATAATCATGGCAAAAATGACAAATATCTAAATGGAGCAGCAGATCTGACAATTATCTCAAGTAGCCCTCTTCTAACAGCATTTCGGGCATCAAGATGAACTCAAATGAAAATGATGCAATGGAATGAAATGATGTGCTCTCTGAGACGAACAATTTGATATGCTATATGCCCAAAACGGAGCTACGGAGGCAAAGTTATAGCACGATGAACAGGGCAACATGCACTAGGGTTTCTGGAGAAAGTCAACCCGAAACAGATCTAGATCTGAGATCCGGCGGCACGCTTCCCGAGGTTCGCCGGAGATGCACTGTAGCTGGCCGGAGCTTGTCGAGGACGCCGGAGTGAGGAGAGGAGAAGGAGCCGGATCCGGGGCGCGAGGGCGGCGGAGGAGCTCCGGGCGGCGAGGGACGGC
>NC_041380.1:157372368-157399855 GCF_002162155.2 Triticum dicoccoides
GGCGGCTCGCCAGTGGCTGCGGGGCGGCGGCGCGGGACGTCTGGCGCGGACCGGACGTGTCCGGCGCGGTGCGATGCGGATTTTAGGGTTTTGGGGTAGAGGAGATCCGGGAATTGAAATGGGGGAGGTATATATAGGCATAGAGGGAGCTAGGAGAGTCCAAATGAGGTGCGGTTTTCGGCCACGCGATCGTGATCGAACGCTCTAGATGATGGAGAGGTTTTTGGTGGGTTTTGGGCCAACTTGGAGGGGTGTTGGGCTGCAACACACACGAGGCCTTTTCGGTCCCTCGGTTAACCGTTGGAGTATCAAACGAAATCCAAATGGTACGAAACTTGACAGGCGGTCTACCTGTAGTAAACCAAGGCCGCTTGGCAAGTCTCGGTCCAATCCGTAAATTTTAATCCCCACACACGAAAGAAAGGTAGAAAGGACCACTGGAGGAGAACGAAGCGCCGGAATGCAAAACGGACAACGGGGAAAATGCTCGAATGCATGAGATGAACACGTATGCAAATGCAATGCACATGATGACATGATATGAGATGCATGACAACAATAACAACACACGGAGACAAAGACCCGAACCCGAGAAAATAAAATAATTTAAGGCCGAAAACGGCAAGAGTTGGATTACATATTGGGTAAATCACATCCGGGGTGTTACAGGGCCGGTTCACACAAACGACCAAGGCTAGCTAGTTCATGAGCGACAGAATTCGCGCTACGACGACAAACAGAGATGTAAAAGTGAGAGAACCAGAGCTTCAATTGGTATTCATGTCCTCGATGACAGCTGTGTACGCTGAAGAATCCACCCTGCGCAGATCCAACACCTCACCCAGTAGTTGTGAGTCGGTCTCAACCTCTACTCGAACCATACCGAGCTCGGCTGCCATATTGATCGCATGTGACATAGCTATAGCTTCAGCAGCAAAGGCATCACTTACGTTGTCACTTCTCCCTGCCCGGGCACATAGCAGGTTGCCCTCTTTTGATCTTACCGCAATTTCCCATCCGGCGTGATGCTGACCAGGCACAAAGGATCCGTCCACATTTTGCTTGTACTCAGACTCCATCGGAGGTCACCATCTCTCCGGGTTATCCTTGACAGCTACTTTCCCAAAGATATATAGGTATTCGAGAACATTGCTTCTGGTTCGCCTCGCCACTTCTGCTGCCGCAAGAGGCAACTCTCCCTCTCTGAGTTTGTTCCTATTTGACCACCACAACCACCAAAATGTGAGCACGTGTAGCCGCTTTCTTTCATCGAGACCCCAAAGATAATCTATCATCCCATGCACGGACGTAATAGTCTCCAGCTCCATACGTTCCTTCTCCATGGCAAGGTCCCTCCACACTTCCTTCGCTGACTTGCATTTTATGAACACGTGTGCTCCGTCCTCATCAGCCTTACCACAGAACAAACATTTCGTGTCGGCTATTGGGATTCCTTTGCGTGCTACATTGGCTTCCTTTTTTAATTGCTCAATAATGAGATTGTGGGAGATAAGGATGAATGATGGAAGGGCTTATCTGCAAATGTGAAGAGAGGTACGGGTATCTTTTTGCAAAATAGATCTGACAACCTATATCGCAAGATGGCAGGCACACCATCATCACCAACTCAGATTTTTATAAGAGTAAAGATAAAATACATCCAAGTCATCGAGTACCAAAAAATTTATATCAAAACAGGACATCTCGGTCAGAAACAAGATTACATAGTTCATCCACATAATCTCTCCATGGTGCGCAAACCAAAAACAAAACCTGAGTAAACAAACTCGAGCAATGCCACGGAGGAATTGTTCACGGTGTCAACGGACTTGGCAACGTGGACGTTTGCTATTGGAATTAGGAGGTGGAACGGGGCCCACCCCCGAGGGGGCAGAGTTATTGTTTGGTAGATTCTGTAAAGAGCCTGTAAAAGCCCGTGTAGTATTAGGGGATGTTTGTTTTCAGGGACTTTTTTGTGTAGGGACTAGAAAAAGTCCCTCTTAGAGACTTTTTTATCAAACGGGAGGGACTTTTTAGGGACTAAACTAGGCATTTGAGACTGAATGAAGAAGACTCTCAAGGAGAGTCTTTTTGGGACTTTTGGAGACTTTTCCAACAATACCCCTCAATGCACCCATTGGCCCGCCACCCCATGGTGTTATTTGATTGTTATTTTCCTATATACTAGGGGCAATATGGTCATTTAATAACCTCAACAAGGAGAGACTTTTTAGGGACTAGGGACTTTTTAGTTGGGACTAGAAAAAGTCCTACTTCTAGAGAACCAAACACCACCTTAGGCTGCTTGTAATGGGTAGTATCATAAGTTAGTATCATGCATATGATACTAGTGTATGATACTACCTCTCTAATTCATAGTATTATATAGTAGTATCGTAGATGACTTTATTTATTGTCATGCATGACATATAGTAGTGTAGCATTTATTATGATACGGTATCATAATATGATACTCAACCTTTTCTTTCTTCATTTAATTCTATGCCACATCATCTAAATTGCCTAGTTGGCATGCATGATACTAGTTATGATACTCTCATTACGACCAGTCTTATTGGAACAAACCCCGTGCAACTGTTTCAAACGTGTTCTGAGCCATCATGAAAGAGGATTGAACGAAGCACAGCACACACTAGCTTATACTCTTACTACAAGCAAACTAAACGACGATCCCGTAGTCAGCGGTGAACTCAAGCAGAGGCTGCAAACCCCTCGTCACCGGCGGTGGCGGGAATGCTCTGTCCGTTGGGCGCGAAGCAGCTGTTGCGGCGGATCTCGCCCACGTTTCCTCCGGGTTGGTACTGACTCAGCTTCACCAAGGAGTCACGGAACTGGTTGTAGAACCACCATTTGTTCTCGGCGAGGCCTTTGACCGCCCAGTCGGTGCGCCCGTCTCTGATGAGCACTTGGTCGGAGGTGAACACCCCCTTTCCCTCCATCAGGTTTTTGAAGTACTGGTTGTCCAACACGATGGGGGTTTCTACGTCGAGGTCCTGCAGCCGGTTCTGGTCGCTGGAGCAGTTGGCGGCGAGCCTCCTGGCGAAGTCGGCGTCCTCGGAGAAGCGGTTGTTGAAGGAGCTGCAGTGCGCCTTCCCGACGGTGTGCGCGCCAGAGAGCGCGACGAGGTCAATGGGCTCGAGATTGCGGCTCTTGAAGGCGTTGATGAGCGTGTCGGCGTCGGCAGTGGACTGCGGGAGGTCGAAGACGGCGCTGCTATTAGCCGGCTCGAGGCTGTCAAACCGGCCGAGCGGCAGGTCGTAGAAGTAGAACATTTCGCTTTCCCCGGCTTGCATAGGTTCTTTCGCGAGTGAGGTAGGGAGATGCTTTCGTTGTACAGTACAACAGCAGCGACCGACGTGTGCACGTACCACGAAGACGGCGTCGCGGGTGGCGAGGGCGATGATGTCGGCGCAGGAGACGGTGGCGCCACAGGCGGCGTGTACCTTGACGCGGACGTCCTCGATGAGCTGCATCGCACGCGGCTGCAGCGTCTGGTTCGGCGGCAGGTCCCGCTCGCTGTTGGGTCCCGTCAGAAGGACGGACGCATCGCATCCCTGAAGTGCCGCCGGTTAGGCTGAAGCAGAAACACACAAATAACGAGCAGTTCAAAGTGGAATCAAGAGTCTCCCCCTACCTGAGGAAAGCAGTCGTGGAAGAAGATACGGAGGAGGCCGGCGGCGATGGCCACCTCAACCAGGACCGCGCTCTCCACGATCGGCCACACGATGTCTTGCAGCTGCGGGCAGGAGTTGGCGTGGTAGCCGTAGGAGAGGCCGTTGGCCAGGGTCACAGGACTACTCACGTCGGCTGGCATGGAGATAAACGACCGCTTTGACAAGGCGGGGGACAGCACGGCGGCAAGGAGGCCCATGGCCAAGATCGCCCTGCTCGACGCCATGGATCTCAGCTAGCCTCGACCTGCATAAATTCGCTGCAGCTGCCGGAGTGTGGCTTCCTGGCGTCAACGAGATGCTGTCATGTATAAGACGAGCACACCTCTGCAGCTGATGCCGATCTGAGCTACAGAGCACATGCACTGGATCAAGTCGCTAGCAAGCTACAGAATGACCATGTGGTGATCCAAAAAATGTACCTCTACTGATTAATTAATGGTTGTGTGCCTGCAGATTTTCCATGACTGAGAGAGGAAGAAGTCTTGATTATTCCCAGTTTCCCTAAAGTCTGCACGTGGTTTGTCGACAACCCATGTGCGTGGTAACTTTCGCCATGGTCGGTTTGGTGCTGGTGGTCTAGTGCGATCCCCTCATTTCTACGATCTTAACACCAAGTCTTTAGGGAATCTCAAAGATTCCTCATGCGTAAGACCCTCAAAAAGGAGGTTGTAATTGCATACACTGCGACTTTCGTCGAATTCAGCAAAGATTGATCTTGGATAGAATTACATCGTTCATCTGATGTTGTACTCATTCTAGTTCTTTTGTAATCCAAGTGTATGCTCATCAGACATAATTTCTTTTGCTCTAATTCTGCTTCAGGTTTTGCCAAATTGTTTATAGCAGAAAGGAACGAGCAAATTCCAAAGTAGCACTGTTTGTATCATCCCTATAAGATAAGTAACCCATCATTCTAAGAGCATCTCCACTCGGTCCCCAGGACGCCCCTGAGGACACCTTTTTAGACTCGGTTTTAGACTCGGACAGTGCTTTTTGCCGAAAAATGGCCCGGCCACGCCCCAGCGCGCCCCCAGGACATCAAAATAGCGCCGACAAATCCAACCAAAACCCAGCATGTTGGGGGGCTCTTGGGGGCGCCGGCGGAAGTTTCGGCGAATCGTATCTCTCCACATGTCCTTTTTCTTGGCCCACTTAATCATTTCCCTCACAAACTTTTGGTTGGGGTGGGGTGTGGCTGGGAAGATGCCCTCCCCACGCACTTCTATTTCGCTGGATGAAGCATTTGGCATCAACTTTTTTGGTTCGGTGGTATTCTTGAGGGCTCCAACGGCTAGAGATGCTCTAAGGCCCTTCCAAATGCTCCAACTTTGCATTTTTATTGAACCTTGAATGACAGTGAGAGAAAACTACCACTGCCTTTATATTAAAAAAACTGAACCATGGAGATTACATACTTACATGGGTATAGCAGGTGGTTGGTTGTTGAGCTAGCCATTTTCTTCATGTGGAACTCGAAAAAAGGTTGTGGTGTCCATATTATCTTTTTGCAAGTTTGCCAATAAATTGTTGTTGTATTTTTTTTTCTATTAAGACAACACCTACAATGAGAGAAGGAGCAAGGAAAATATAATAATATTTGTTATTATTGCTGGTTGTCTAACATACAACCTCTCTTTTCTTTCTTATTTCTCTCTCATCCACGAACTATTTTGCAGAGTTGGCATAAGTTACGGGACGTTGCCATGGCCTCATTGGAGTGCCCTTAGCATACTATTCTCAACAACCAGATTAGTTGTGCTAGAAGCTAACTAGGAATGGAGAGTTTACGATTAAATCCATGTATCTGGATGTTATCAACGCTAGCTCTATTCCTAGTTCGAAACATGTCTGGAATGTCAAAGTACCTTTGAGAGTTAAAGTGTTTATGTGGTTTGTACACAAACAAGTCATTTTAACTAAGGACAACTTGGCAAAACGCAACTCGACTGGATCTAAAAAATGTAGTTTTTGTGACCGGGATGAATCCATCAAACACCTCTTTCTTGACTGCCCGTTGGCAAAAAATTTATGGCGGACTGTTCACATAGCTTTTAATATTACTCCTCCGAATATTATCAACACATTATTTGAGACATGGCTTGACGGGATAGATTCCATAACAGCAAGACACATTCGTGTAGGAGTATGTGCTTTATTATGGGCAGTCTGGAACTGCAGAAATGATTTGGTTTTTAACAGAACAACAAATACTCATTTTTTGCAGGTTATCTTCCGAGCCACTGCATTGATCCGTATGTGGTCGCTACTCACTCCGACGGAGGCCAGGAAGCGTTTGGTTACTGGATTTATCCGATGGGAGATGGTAGAACGGGTTATTTTCAACCGGTTTGGATGGCGGTTATGTAATATGATAGGCCATTAGTTTTCCAATCTTTATTTTGCCAGCCGGTTGTGGTTTTACTTTTACTCTTCTGCTCTTTGTGAGCATTTTTTGGGTTCGTTTGTTTGAGACTTCAAGACATGTGATGAACTTATTTGCTTATTAATAAATGTGGCCGTATGCATCGTTCTGATGCAAAGGCCAGGGATCTCCCCCTTTTCGAAAAAAAACAAATTGGCAACGGTTGTTGCTTGCTAGATTGCATACAAGCCTCCCAAAAGGGAAAGTTCTGAAAATACTTATTTTTTACGACACATGTTGGAACCACATGTTTGTGTTTTTTAAGGGAAAACCACACGTTTCTGTTTTTATGAACCGAATATTGAATACAACAAATAGACAATTTAGAATAAGCAAACATTTTACTGCAGTGAACAAAACATTTTTCAACACGTGATTGCAACACACCAAATATTTGACTATGTTAAACAAAAAAAATGTAACTGCTGAACGAAAAGATGGCCAAATTCAGCAAAAGAAATTCGTGACTATAGTGAACTAACAATTCTGATCATGGAACAAAAGATATATCCATAGTTCACCTTTTTATTATGGATAAAAAATCATATGCATCAAAGTAATGCTAAAAAACAGAAGAAAAATACCGGAAAACATTGATGACAGTTTTCTTTTTAGGTAGATATTTGGATGACATAGTAAAATCATTACATAGTGTAATGCTGACGTCAATAAAGACTTGCCGTCATATTGCACTCCTGGAGTGTATGATGTCCCGGCAGAGGAGCATATTGTCAAACATCTTGCGTGCACACAAGATACCGATGCTAAACAGTTGATCTTCAATCTAATCGACTCACTGTTGCAGAAAGAGTTTGTGAAAATAGGAGTCATGATGTGGGATTGGTTCAGCGATCCACGGAAGAGGCATATCAAAGTCCAATGTCAACTTACGGATTGGTTCAGCGATTTCTATAAGAACAATCAACTGCATCACAGAAGAGGGGCAACGAATTGGTACCTGCTGCTCGTGCGAGCCGGCCGAAGTGGATCCCGCCCCCTATGGGCTGTGTCAAGGTCAATGTCGATGCTGCTCCTGCGAAGAAGCAGGTTCGAGGGGCGGTGGCGGCGGACGGCAGCTTCTTGGGAGCGTCCCGCGTAATCGACGCTGGCTTCACCGATCCGACAACGATGGAGGCAATTGCTTGCCGGAATGCACTGGCTATTGCCGAAGATTTGGGGCAAAGAAGGCTTCGGGTGGCTGCTGATTGCTGGAGGTGACGATAAACTCGTACTTTGACTACAAGTGGTACGTGGAGCCCTGTGACGTCGACTGTCTAGCCATTTTTTGTTAGCAGCCTAGGCCCAGCTCCCGGTCCATCGGCATATGTTCGGACGTTTTTGATGCGCATCGCATACTCCAGTACAAGTGAAGAGCCCACTACATCCCAAAAGACTGGCCTGAAGGGAATGTGGCACCCTCCCTTATAAGGAGCTTCTAGCTTCCTCCTATATCCAAGGTGAGACTAAAGTCACTAGCACTACTCAAGGTCAGGTTCCTGACACCCCACCCCCCTAGAGAAGCCCCCTTAGGATGGCGTGGGGCCCAACTCTGATACCACTTGTTAGCAGCCTAGGCTCAGCTCCCGGTCCATTGGCATATGTTCGGACGTTTCCGGTGCGCATCGGACACTCCAGTACAAGCGAAGAGCCCACTACATTCCAAAAGACTGGCCTGAAGGGAATGTGGCACTCTCCTTTATAAGGAGCTCCTAGCCTCCTCCTATATCCAAGGTGGGACTAAAGTCACTAGCACTACCCAAGGTCAGGTTCCTGACATTTTTTCACTCGACCCAGCGGCCAGCGCACCCCACCCCGGCAGGGGAAAAACCTCTGCCTTGATGCCCTTCGTTTCGGCGGCCATGTGGCA
The DNA here is from genome assembly GCF_002162155.2 of Triticum dicoccoides. NCBI lineage: Eukaryota > Viridiplantae > Streptophyta > Magnoliopsida > Poales > Poaceae > Triticum > Triticum dicoccoides. The sequence continues at coordinate 157,380,353 of NC_041380.1, forward strand.
CAACAGCCGAGGCAGGCCCGCGGGCTGCGCCGGGTCACCGTCATTGGGCGGCGTCAGGCATGCCCGTGAGCGAGCACCAGCTGGCGCGAGTGCGGGCGTGGCAGGTCACCGTCATGGGATGGTTTCGGTTGCGCACATGTGCACCCCTTCTTGCGCGGGAGCTCCTATACGGCGCTGCAGGTGTCGGTTCACGCTGCTGGCGCCTGCAGCGGCCCGCACTGGGCCGGCCCACGAACCATGGTGACCAGGGGAATGTAAAAACCTCGCCAAAAAAATGAAAATAATAGTGTCGAAATCACTAATTAAGGAGTACTCATTGCAAAGAACACTCCACTTTCCCAGGTCGCGACAAGTGGCGCACATGCAGCGCGCCACTTGTCGCCACCTGAGAGTTTTCCTTTTTTCTAGATCCGTTTATTCAAAACATTTTATCTCTTAAACCGTGCGTCCAAATCTCGAATCGTTTTTACCATTGGATTCCTCACGTTGAGATCTTGAAAACTAGATCCCATGTTGATAGGTTTTGATGAACTTTTTTTACGAAAAAAATCGGATGAAAAAACCGGGCGAAAAAACCAAACCGGGAGCACGGTTTTTTCCCTTTCCGAAACAGGCACGCCCGTGCCTCTCGCAAAATCACAATCGTGCCTCTCGTGGAAGCAAAACCGTGACTCTCGTGTAAGGAAAAAAACAGAAAACACGTTTTTTCCGTTTTCGAGAGGCACGGCCGTGACTCTCGCGAAAGCACAACCGTACCTCTCGTGAAAGCAAAACCGTGACTCTCACGAAAGAAAAAAAAATAGAAAACGCGTATCTTTTTCCCTTTCCGAGAGGCACGGCCGTGACTCTCGCTAAAGCACAACCATGCCTCTCGCGAAAGAAAAACCGTAACTTTCACGTAAAAAAAACAAAACATGTTTTTTCGTGAAAAAAAATTCGAATTTTTTTTATCGAAAAGCTAAGAAAGACGGGGGAAAACCAAAACGTCGAAAAAACCCAAAAAAAACATCTAAAATGCCGAAAACGCGTGCGGAAAAAAACAAAATCCAAAGGAAGCATCCAGAGCGCGACACGTGGCAAATGATTGAGAGCGCGACACGTGGCGAATGATTGAGAGCGCGCCAAGTGACGCTGATCGTTGCGAAGCTCCCGAAGAAGCGCTCGTTAACTAGTTGCTCCTTAATAATGCTATCTACAGGATTCGAACTTATCACATCGTGTTAACATACAGATGCCAATAGCTAGACGACCTACTTGCCATTGTCGATTAGCATCAGAGGCGATAGCATAATAACAGGGCTGCAGCGCTATTTTATTCATCTATTGTATCATTTATTTTTTTTGAATTAATTAAAAAAAGATCATTGTTTTGAAAAAAGTTCATTGATTTTGCAAATAAGTTCATCGATTGCGAAAAAAAGTTCATCAAATTTGAAATGAAAGTTCATTGATTTAGAAAAAAGTTCACTGGATTTCAAAAAAAAATTCATCGTATTTGAAAAATAGTTCACCGGATTTGAAAAAAAAGTTCACCAGATTCGAAAAAAATTCACCGGGTTTGGAAAAAAGTTCACCGGATTTGGAAAAAGTTCATCGATTTTGAACAAAACTTCATCGAATTCAAAAAAATTCACCGAATTCGAAAAAGAGTTCACCAAATGCGAAAAAATAGAATTAGAAAAAAAGTTACGGATAATTTCAAATTTTCTTTAAAATAAATACTCACGCATTTAAGAAAAAGAAAAAAAAGAAAAGAAAAAGGAAAGCTTCGTGAACAGAAAGGAATAAAAAGGTAGAAAGAAGAAAGATTTATGTCCCATGGTGGTGTCGTAGTGGTTACTTGGAGTGGTCTAGGGTTCGAATCTGGTTTACGCTTCTTTTTTTATCCTTTCCAGAAAAGAAAAACGTAAAACGGACCAGCCCAGCTCGGACTGCTGCAGGCGCCTGTTGGCAGATTGCACTGTAACAGGCGCCTGCAGCGCCAAATAGGAATTGCGCTCTCGCGCACTGCGCCGTGCGAGTTGTGTTCGCCTGTCGGCCTCCTTGGGCTTCGGGCTGGTTTACTCACTTGCGTTAGCTGGGCCTGATCGATTTGTCAGCGCCACTGGACTCCTGTTGGGCTTCATCGCTCGCTAGGAAGCTTGCCCGTGGGATTTCGGTTAGGCCGGCTGTTCGGACCTATTTGGCGCTGCAGGCGTCGGTTATTACTTTTTATGCAAACCGACGCCTTCGCTGGTACGCACTATCCATTAGGCCGTTGCCCACTAGTGCAAATCTACTTCCCTTCTTTCCTTTATTTAGTTCTTCAGTTTGTTTTGTTTTTTTTATACTTTTCTGTTCATTCTTTTTTGTTTTCTTTAGTGCATGATTTTTTATCAAATTTCATGAACCTTTTTTCTAAATTGATGAACTTTTTAATTAGATTTTTTTTAAGAATTGATGAACTTTTTTACAAGTTTGATGATTTGTTTTTTCAAATTTAATGAACTTTTCTAAATTTGATGAACTTTTTTCAAAATCGATGAACTTTTTAAAAATTTGATCTACTTCTTTTCAAATTTGATGAATTCTTTTTCAAGATCGATAAATATTTTCCAAATTTGATGATTTTTTTTAAAATTGATGAACTTTTTCCAAAATCCGATGAACTTCTTTCAAATTGGATGTACTTTTTTTCTAATCGATGAACTTTTGTTTCAAATTTGATGAACTTTGTTCAAATTTGATGAACTTTTTTCAAAATTTTATAAACATTTTTTCATTAAAAATTTGACTTTTCCAAAAAATGAATAGTTCAAAAATGTGTAATAAATAGCGCGTCTCGTATGGTTCTTAAAGTGTTTGCGTCTGCTATAAATCATCAGTATTTCGATGGTGTAGTGGCTAGCTAAACAATCCTCCAATTTAGAGGCACGGGTTTGAGTCATTGTTCTCGCATATTTTTGCGTATTTTTCGCAAGACATTTACTGCTCTCTTTCGTCTGTGGGCAAGGCAACTAGGCGTTGTCAGTAGGCGTCGGTTCTCTTCGAGAGGCAACCGAACACCAGCCGACTACGTCTCGCACGGAGGCTGGATCGGCTTCAGTAAGCAGCGAGAAGGATCGATCGGGTTCTGTTAGCAGCGCAAGAATTGCTCGGGTTTAGTTAGCTGCAAAGAGATTGATCGGGTTCAGTATGTAGTGCGAGGGATCGATCGCTCGGGTTCAGTATGTAGTGCGAGGGCGAGATCAATCGCTGGGGTTCAGTAAGCGAACGCTTCGCTCGATTCAGTTAGTGAACATGGCTCGCACACACGCGCGCATACGAGAGAAACACGAAAACAGCTGCATCACTTGGGACCGGCCACCTTCTGATTGCCCATTGTAACCGGGAACTCCCCGTAAATTTTCTTGCCCTCACTTCTACCATGATTTTTTTACATCATGGACGACCCAAAAAATATCACGCAGGTGCGTCTCCGGCCCGCCTAGGACGAAAAGCCCATTTTTTATCATATTTTTTGTCATAGAAGTAGGAGCCCGCCACATCTATGATGATACACTTTTTGTCACAAGTATCATCATAGAAGTGTCACATCCATGACAAAAAAAATCGTTCATGCCATAGTGTCACGGAAGTGTCTTTTTTGTAGTGTTATATAAAGTTAGGACAAAACTATATTTCTTTCAACAAATGCAAACCAGACTCCACCTACACTAAAAGCATGATTATTTTGTATACATACCTGGAATTTTTTTTTCAATACATTCAATATATTGACCCTTTGCGGCTGCAACATATCAAGTTGTGGGTTTAACCGTATCGAAGGAGAGATATGAAGTAGGGTTGCAACGCTATACTTAACTCTTGCCTATGAGTGGATGGACGCCAAAAAACTAGATTATATTTTCGTTGCATAACTATTGGAAGCTAGCCTTGAGCTAAACAGGTATGTGATGTAAAAGAGACTGGATCTGCGATGTAATACTATGGCATATGACATATCTTTGTATTTCATCGTGTACTGTGCCTGTCAGCAATTGATATAGGGACTGACATGGTAAAACGCATAGATTTGAGGACCTTCCAGGACCGGGTCGTGACAGATGGTCCACTGCTCTGATGCCGCCCAGTGCTACGGTTCATTTACTAATAGCATCTCGTGCTCCAGTGCAACAGGCACACCCATGCATTGCTAAAGTTCACGACATCGGGACAGTCTATTGTTGGTGCAACTATTGGCCTCATGTGTTTTGGAGATTGTTGACACAAACATGCATGGACTGATTTGTTTGCTAGTGCATATAGAGAGAAATAGTACATGCAGAACCAAATAGAATGTTGTCTCCAGTGTCAAGTTCGAGGAACTTCACCGAAGAATATTTGCGTTGCAGAGAAGAATGAGCTACATCTATTGAAGACATGTAGGCGAGAAGATTGATGTGAAGGAGTTAGCCCCTCGAAAATTATTGCTGACGTGAAGCAATTAGTTCGGAGCTTCTGTCCGAAGGAAAATTACTGCAGCGTATGGAAGTCAAAGACAAAGTGAAGACATAGTATTCATTTCATTGTTATTCTTTCATTTATTTGAGTCATATGACCTCCGTACTATTAAGAGGGGTATAGGTTCTCGAAGCTTAGATCCGCTGTGATGCTTAGCCCAAAACCTATGAAAGATGCGAGAGAAATCTCTTTATGCTTCGAATGAATACCTGGCAGCAGTAGACGTTGTTCTTCGCGCTGCAAGAGATATCTTTCGAACTAAGGAGATAGCTTTACTTGCTCTGCAAGTAATGTTACCTGTTTTTAGCAAAACATAGTGGGGTAAACCCCCACTGTAACTCTGATTTTCATTAATAAGGTTATAATGTTACATCAACTATACAAAAGAGCTTGAATAAACAAGGAAATCTACAAGTAGTCTAGCCAGCTCTGCATGCCTTCCTTCAAACTAGGTTTTGCTTTTTTTTATAATCATGTCAAAGTGCTATTTGAAAGTGCTGATACAGTATGCCATATTCTTTTCCTGTGTTTCCATAAGCTCCAGCAGCCAGCAATCAAACATTCCTTGTAGCAATTAATGTTGTTGTGTCTCCTACCATCCAACAACATTTCTAGAAGATCATAATCTCTATTCCATTGAATACCAATATTCATCCAGAAATTCTGACTGAAATCACAGCTGAAAAAGGTGCATCAAATGTTCATTGGCCTCATCTTCACATAAGACACATGTGGTGGTTTGGATATGAAAAAAAATCTGGTGAGGAGATCTCTAGTGTTAAGCCTATCCTACAGGAGCAGCCAGCAAAAAACTTTTGCTTGGGTAATGTAGAGGATTTCCGTATCCATTGGAAAGGTTTTGGGGCATCCATAGGATTGCCAATGTATTCCAAATATATTCTTTTGTTAGAATATTTCGCCACCCCAATAGAATTGCCAAGAGTCTGGTTGATCATGGTTCTCTCTGTCATTGATTAGAGCTCTTAATTGAATATTTTACTGAATAGCAATGGTTGACATTGGCAGATGAAACATCTCATAGAAATTGTCGTAGCTAAGACTACTTGCCTCCTCTAGTGTGGTGTGTGCATTTTTTGCATGGGAGAATAATTGTGCCATCATGCTAATCAAAGGTTGAGAGCACCATTTGTCAGACCATAGTTTAATGGTATTACCTGAACCAGCAGAGCAGACAGTCAATTGTTTAAAGTTCTCCAGAATGGAGCAACAGTCCCTCCACCAGAAGGATCCCACTCTTGTAGGGAAACATGGTAATTCACCATTAGCATAGTAATTATTCCAAATCAATATAACCCAGGGGATGTCATGATTATTGAAGAATTTGTAAAGGAATTTGGTGAGAAGGTCTTTGTTTTGCATTCTGAGATCAAGTACACCTAGACCTCCAGCTTTTTTGGTGAGACATACCTTATCCTATTTAACTAGGCAATTACCATGCTTGTTAATTCCTTTACCATACCAAAGAAAACTCCTACCAGATTTTTCAAAGTGGTCCAGAATACCGAATGGCACTCTAATGAAGCACAAGTAATGTTACCGTTGTGCTCAACATCCGACCGTTGGACTCATGTTGTTCGGTCATTGGCTGCTCCACATGTCCAATTTGGTCATTTCCCTTCAGGGAAGGCTGCGGCTATAAATAGCCACCCCGCTCCAACATTGTTCGTTGGCTGTTCCGATTAAGATTTGTGAGAAGATTGATTGAGCATCCCCTCTCTGAGTGATTTGAGTTTAAGATCCACCGAGAGAAAAATCAAGATCCCAAACTTAGACAGTGGTTGAGCATCATAGTAGTTATGAGTTAGAGTTCTTGTACCTATTACTCTTGAGAGTTGCACACTCTCTAGATGGATAGGTGTCGGCTCGAGTGTTGAAGAGTTGTTGTCTTCACCGAGCTAGATCTTCAACAACCAAGAGTGATTGTGGTTTGTGAAGGTCGACCGAAGGTTTGGAGATCGCCAACAAGTATCTACCACAAGTGAAATCAACTAGAGTCTGATCACTTCTGACTTGAAGGAGAATAGGGCGAAGAGAGTTTATCTTCTAAATCACAACCCCTCCAACCAGACGTAGTCGTTTCGCAGAAGGGCAAACTGGTCTACCAAATCCATCTGTCTCCATCGAGCACCACTGGTTCTATGTACTTTACTGCATACTTTCAGCAGTTTACTTTTGTGCTTTGTGATGATAGTTTATCTGATCTGGTTATGACTATTGCATATCACTCGTATCAATCATTTCTATCGTTCCCATCTGATTATCTTTCGTTGCTTATCTTGATGCATTCCTATCATTCAATGTGGCCAACAAGCTTCTGAGCACTCTTGATTCAACCTTCGATCCCATCGTAGCTGAAATCGACATGCCTATGAAGAACTTCACTATGTAGAGGTCATGACGCTGTTGTCTATTCACGAAGAAACGATGGAACTAGAAAATGCAGATCAAGAATCTTATTCGCAAAGTGAAGGAGAAATTCTCTCACATTATGGCAGTTCACAAGAAGAAGAAGAAGAAGAAGAAGAAGATGTCGAGAATCAACACACTATCACAAGGGGACTCGAGATGCTCACAAAAAGGCTAATAGATCTCAGAAGACAAAATTTGTGCCTCACGAATGATGACGAATTTGACTTGTCTGAATCATCAAGAAAATTACCTCCGAAAGAAATGAAGTTCTTTAAGTGCAAAAAATTCGGTCATCTCATAGCAGATTGTCCTAGCTTGGAAGGAAAACCTAGTAACAGATGGAAATATCTTCACTGCCATGGATTCACTTGAATGGATCATCATACTAAGCTCTCGAAAAAAATGAATCTTCCTCATCCTCTTCGACGAGACTAGTCACTAACGTGAAAACAAGAGCAACCATCGAATCAAACATGAAGAGAATATCATAGCTAAATAGAGCATGTGCTGACATGACCCTAGAATCTGAAGATGAGACTTCCGAATCAGAATCAGAAGATGAAGAGCTTCATAGAAAGATAGGAAGAAGCAATGCGTTCATTGCTTATGGATCATCTGAGAAATCATTCGAGTCAGACACTGATGATGATGCTTCAAGTGATGACGAACCTATCGTATCCTGTCTCATGGCAAAAACCTCAAAGGATCAGGTATCAACAAAACATAAAAAATCTATGAGTGAATATTCTCCCGAATACATTGCCTGTGCTAAACTGGTGAAGATTGCTAAATCTCAACAAGATGAACTTGAAATACTTGAGAACAATCTCAGGAAAACCGAGGGATTACTGGTCGAAGAGTTGAAGAATAATCAAGAGTTGATCGAAAAGCATGATGCTTTTTCTTCAACCATAGATGATCTTTCCAACCGATATGATTCCCTTATAGTTGACTACGAGAGTTTGTCAGATGAACTCCTTAACATGAATCAAGAAATCGAGTCACTGAACAGTCTCATAATGTGTTAGCGAAAGAAAATGCTTCTCTCTTCCCCGAGCAATCCAATCGGCTTCCTGATGATTTTGTACCTCCATGGTTACAATGTCCAGAACGATGCAATGCTGACTCTAATGCTGAATCTTCTAATGCTATCATCGAGAAAATTGCAACTACTATGAATGATATCTCTGACCCTTCTCCCAAGGAATTTGTTGCTCTCTCTGATGAAAAATTGCAGATTAAAAAACTTGCTTGAGACAGGAATGCTAAACTTCCTTAAAGGGCATCCGACTCTTTGTGATGTGCTCAAGAAGTCCATACTGCACAAAAACCCTCGAAAGGAAGGTTTGGGTTTAGAAAGAAAACTCAACGTTGATGGAACTTACTGGACTCCTGAGCAGTATCCACAAACAAGTTGGGTTCTTGCCAGAAGTAGAACTCTCAAACCTGCAACTCTATCCGGATATGACTCACCCATTTCTGTTATTTCAGATGAGTCTGATGACTCAAACTACAAACTCTTCAAACAACATAATGTTAAGATATTTGCCTGATATGTTGGGACTAATTGCAGGTCTGGTTCACCCAAGAAGCAAATCTGGGTGAAGAAGTGTATTATTGAAAGTCTATGTGTCACTGCTAACTTGAACTTGCAAAATGATTCTCTTCTAGGAAATGGTTATTATTCACAGATTGACACTAAAACTTCCTCGAAAGGATATCAATTAAACATTCGACAGAAGGAGTACATGCATAGCTCCTCAAATCATTATACTCATGTCTCTGGAAATAACTTTGATGCATATTCATATGATTACTCTCGAAATGCACAGGTGAAAGAGCAATCATGCCCTTACATCATGTTTTGATGTTGATGACAATATACATGTAGGGGACTAACAATGGTTGTCAAGTTAATCTCAGGTGCTAGTCCCCGGTTCATCAAAGTGTGTGGATCAAGAGCATACAAAATGATTGTACTCAAGGATGAAGCATAAAAATTGATTTCATATCTGTTTTCTTGAGTATAGGATCCCGCACTATTAAGAGAGGATCGATACGGTTAGTTAAAGGCTTGCTCTTGCTACAAACCTCCTTGCCATACATGCACATGCTAAAACCTTCATGTTTCTGCCTCTTGGCTTCTGGATGTCCGGGCTTCATGCCGGATGTCCGGCCTCACGCCGGATATCCGGCCTAGCCATCCAGAGAGCACTTTTGTGCTGTGCTGCACGTCGGATGTCTGGGTTATACCCCGGATGTCTGGGCCTTCCTCATACGCCGGATGTCCGGGCCTTCCTCATATGCCGGATGTCCGGCCTCTACTACCCGTGGAACAACTGAGGTTCTGTAACCTTTTAGTGATCACGCTGGATGTCCAGCCATCTGCCGGATATCCGGGCCCTCCTAATATGCTGGATGTCCGGGCTTGGCCCCCGGATGTCCGGCCCCTCTGTTTTTTGTTCTGTTTCTGGTCCTCGTACCCTACCAGGTCAGATGTCTGGCCCCGTGCCCGGATGTCCGGCCTGCTCATTCACTTACACTTCAACGACCATATTTGTGCTCACACTATATATAGCCCTTCTTCCCCACGGGAGAGGGTTGACCATTCACTTTGAACAAACCCTAGAACACATTTCACTCTCTCTCTCACTTCTCCACACCAAATCTTAGATCCCCAAGGGATTTGAGAGCATTTGAGAGGAGTTGTCTGATCAAGTGATAGATCCACTCCTTCCCCTTCTTTGCACCTAAGGAATTCGTGATTTGAGCAAGTCTTGAGCTCTTCCCCATCGTTCTTGTTACTCTTGGAGGTTGGAGACTCCTAGGCGGTAGGAGTCTTTCGGAGAGTAATCGACCATTGTGATTACCCCCGAAAAAGTTTGTGAGGGTTTGGAGACCACCCCAAGGTCTACGACTAGTGGTTGAGAAACGCCTCCGTGGTGTTGTCTCAAAGGGAGAATAGGGCGAGCCTTCGTGGCGTTGGTGTGGCTTCATGGTAACATCCACCTCTCTAACGGTGACGTAGCTTTCCTCCAAGGAAGTGAACATCGGCATACATCCTTGTCTCCCGGAGTTGCGGGTATCCCTAACCCTCACTCTCTACTTGTGGTTACTTGTTTCTTAGCTCTTACTCATTTCATATTGTGCTTGCTTACTTACATACTTCTGATACTTGTTTATCTTGCTTAGCCCTTAGCATCACACTTGCAATTGTTAGGCTCACTTTCATATTCCGCATTATTGCCTAAAATTGCTATGTAATAATTCAAATTTGTTGGTGTACCTATTCACCCCCCCTATAGGTCCATCTCGACCCTTTTCAATTGGTACCAGAGCCTCGTTCTCTATTCTTGTGGCTTAACCGCCCTAGAGCGAGATGAACTCCGATGGGACTCCCCTCGTTGCAGATCCGAACAATATGGGCGCGGCTTCCAGGGAAGCCAAGTCCTTCACTTCAGAGGATCTGGAACGAGCTCTTGCTAAGCAAAAGGAGGAGCATGATGCGTCTCTTGAGGCCTTGGTCCAAATGAGGCTAGCCACACTAACCACGATGCTTGCACCACTTTCTGGTGGTGCGGCCTCGAGGCCAGCTGTGCCTACTCCTTCAATTGGCCAACAACCTCCTATCAATGTGTAACACCCTCGATGCGGCTATATCTCCCACGTGTCAAAGCACGACTTAGAGGCATAACCGCATTGAAAGCAATGTCGCAAGTGAGGTAATCTTCACACAACCCATGTAATACATAAGGGGAAGAGATACATAGTTGGCTTACAATCGCCACTTCACACAATTACATGAATAAAGCATTACATCAACCAGATATAATCAAGGTCCGACTACGGAACCAAAATAAAAGAAGAACCCCAAATGCGACACGGTCCCCGATCGACCCCAACTGGGCTCCACTACTGATCAACTAGAACGAAACGACACAAAGGACAAGATCTTCATCGAGCTCCTCCTGAGCTTGGTTGCGTCATCTGCACGGACTCATTGGCACCTGCAAGCTGGTTTTGGAAGTATCTATGAGTCACGGGGACTCAGCAATCTCACACCCTCGCGATCAAGACTATTTAAGCTTATGGGTAAGGTAAAAGGTATGAGGTGGAGCTGCAGCAAGCGACTAGCATAATATGGTGGCTAACATACGCAAATGAGAGCGAGAAGAGAAGGCAAAGCACGACCAAGAAGCTATGATCAAGAAGTGATCCTAGAACAACCTGCGTCAAGCATAACTCCAACACCGTGTTCACTCCCCGGACTCCGCCGGAAAGAGACCATCACGGTTACACACGCAGTTGACTCATTTTAATTAAGTTAAGGTTCAAGTTGTCTACAACCGGACATTAACAAATTCCCATCTGCCCATAACCGCGGGCACGGCTTTCGAAAGTTCAAATCCCTGCAGGGGAGTCCCAACTTAGCCCATGACAAGCTCTCACGGTCAACAAAGGAATAGACCTTCTAGCGGGAAGACCCGATCAGACTCGGAATCCCGGTTACAAGACATTTCGACAAGGTAAAACTAAACCAGCAACACCGCCCGAATGTGCCGACAAATCCCGATAGGAGCTGCACATATCTCTTTCTCAGGGCACACTTAGATTGTCTAAACTTCCGGTAGGCCAGCCCAGAGTTGCCCCTGGTGGCCACCAGCGGCTGACAGTTTGGACCAACACTCAGAGGAGCACTGGCCCGGGGGGTTAAAATAATGATGACCCTTGAGTCTGCAGAACCCAAGGGAAAGAAAAGGCTAGGTGGCAAATGGTAAAACCAAGGTTGGGTATTGTTGGAGGAGTTTTATTCAAGGCGAACTGTCAAGGGGTTCCCATTATCACCCAACCGCGTAAGGAACGCAAAATCCGGGAACATAACACCGATATGACGGGAACTAGGGCGGCAAGAGTGGAACAAAACACCAGGCATAAGGCCGAGCCTTCCACCCTTTACCAAGTATATAGATGCATTAATTAAGTAAAAGATATTATGATATCCCAACAAGTAAACATGTTCCAACAAGGATCAACATCTCCATGTTCCAACAAGGAACAAACTTCAATCTTCACCTGCAACTAACAACACTATAAGAGGGGCTGAGCAAAGCGGTAACATAGCCAAACAACGGTTTTCTAGGACAAGGTGGGTTAGAGGCTTGGTTCAACAATATGGGAGGCATGATAAGCAAGTGGTAGGTATCGCAGCGTAGGCATAGCAAAAGAGTGAGCAACTAGCAAGCAAAGATAGAAGTGATTTCGAGGGTATGGTCATCTTGCCTGAAATCCTGCAAGGAAGAAGAACGAGTCCATGAAGAAGACAAACGGACGTAGTCGAACGGGTCCTCACAATCACGACGTTACCGGAACCAACCCGAAGAAGCAACACCGGAAAGAAGCACACAACATAGTAAACAACCACCACATAATCATGGCATGATGCACAAACAAGTATGATGCATGTCCGGTTTAAAGAAGCATGGCATGGCAAAGTGCAACAAACAACACTACAAATTAAGTGGAGCTCAATATGCAACGGGTTGCATATTGACGGAACACCACATCAATTATTTAGTTCTCTCTCGGTTATGTACTCACCAATATTCAATGTTGTTAAACATGGCAAGAAGTGAGGCATAACAAAACTACACAATCTAAGCAATTTAAATGGGGCCGAAACCATCAAACAACAATTCTGGTAAATCCCCATATGCATTTAGCAATTTGGTGCAACAACAATTTTAAACATATTAAATGTTGTTATCATGATGCGGATGGCATGTTCAAGTTTATGCAATTTTATTAAAAGTTGACAAGAGCATTAAGAAGCATTTGTCATCGTGGCGGAAACAAAAGGGGTGCCAGAGCGACAATAACGAAACGGTGCCACGGTAACGTTCCGGTTCCGGTAACTCGAGTGAGATACTGATGCAAAGGAGAAGTGTGCGGATGCGTGCAAAAGATGGTGGGGCGCTCCCGGATTCCGGGTGTCCCACGAGACGACGGTAACAAGGCAAAAGAGGGGCAACGTGCATTGACAATTCGAACACGGTTCGAACATGAGCATCTCAAACATCGCAAGCATTCAATCACGGATGTCGTCTCGGGGTTATACCTTCGAAGCGTGCATTATCGGAGGGGTTCGAGTTTGATGCGGTGTAGGGGAAGTAGACGTTCCGCGACGGTAGTCGAAGTAGTTGTTCTCGTTTTGTAGTTGTTCGGGGTCACGACACGGAACTTGACGTACACGGGGTCTTCAGCGATGGTCGTGGTACATGTTTCGTAGACGTTCGGGCGGCGGTAGTGGGACACGTTTTCGTAGAGGGACTTGATGAAAAGCACGTCGGCGGTAGAGGTACAAACGTTCTTGGGGTACTTGTCGGTCCGGTCTTGACGGTCTCGTTTTGCGACGGTAGTCATACTAGTCTGCGGTAGTGGAACTTGGTGCATCCAAGGTCGTCGGGCGTAATGGTACACATGTCATCGGAGTACTTGGTGTCTCGTGTAACTCCAAGGTTTGTTGTGTAAGCATACACAGGTCTTTGGTGAAGGTAGCTGTACATGCCCATAGATGAACTTGCCGGGTCTTCGACGTCTTGGTACCTGGCGTCCTTCGACCTTGAGAGAAAAGAAACCGAATAGCGACTGTGCACGATGGGAGGGGCCTGCAACAACAGGAGGTCGAAAGGCGAAGCGGCAGCAAGACGAAGTGAGGTCGGCGTCGGACTTGGCGTGGAGCATGGGAAACAGAGCATCTGGAGACTGGAGAGGTCCTGGACATCGGGTGCGCGATGCCACAGGGAGGAGGCAAGACCTCGTCGGTGCATGAAGAGGGTCGGGTCGGCGGGGCCAGATCAGCCGACGAGGTGCCTTGGGATGTCGAGGTGGCGGAGGTCACGGGATCGAGCACCGGGCTTGAGGTGCAGGAGGAACCTGGGCGGCGACGAGGATGGCCGGCGGCGAGGCGGCACTTGACGGCGGAGGGCGACGCGAGGCGGAGGAGGAGCGGTGGCGCTGCAGGCTCGCGGCGAGGGAGGAGATCCGGCGGGGGTGCGAGGGAGCTGGGCGGCGGCCTGCTGGGTCCGGCGAGGGCGATGGGGCGCGCTGGCGATGTAGGGGAAACCCGAGCGCGGGGGCGAGCGAGGGGGTCCGCTCCTGGCGATGTCTGCGAGTGCGTGCGGCGGAGGGAGACGAGGGAGAGGGAAATTGAGAGGAGAACGAGGGATCGAGCGGGCTAGGGTTAGGATTAGAGATGGCCTTGGCTGGGCCTTAGGCTTAGAGGCCGGCTGGATCCAGGTGGGCTGCGGGGAAGGAAATGGGCCTAGAGAGCTCGCGGGGAAGGCCTTGGCTGGCAGCGGGAAGGCTGTTGGTTGGCCGGCCTAGCGCTGCTACTGTTGTCTCTTTTCTTTTACATTTCTTCAGACAGAAATACAAAAGAAAAGAGCAGGGGAAAAAGGAGATGTGTATGAGAATTATAAAAATTATCCTCATGACCCTAAATTCATGCCCTATTTGATAAAATTGGTTTGGACATTTTTAGAGGTAGAAAAATAAAACAAGTTTAATTATGATTCAAACTTGAGGCATTTTTGAACCTAACCAAAACAACTCCAAAGGATTTGAAATTTGACAGAGAGGGTTTAGGCATGGAGAACTAGCACCAGGAAAAGAATGAACATTAATGGAGGAGGAGGAAAAGGACACTTGCCAAAATGAAAGAAATAAGAAGGAAGGAGGAGGGCAAGATGGCACTTGCAAAAAGAAATAAAAGAGAAGGAAGGAAGGTGGTGATGCATGGATCTCACATGGGGCATGCAACAAAATGTCATGCATGAAATGATGCAATGCAAAAATATGCAATGATGAATGCAACAAGCTAAACAAATCACACAAAGAAAACCCGGAAACCCCGGAAGGCAACTGGAGCTCCGGTCTTGAGGCGTCACACAATGAACACTCCAGTGTTCCTTGGCTTTATGCAAGACCTCAAATAGAGTAACCTAAGTATAACCCTCAAGGCTAACCTCCTTTACCTGATGAATCTACCAATTTTTCTTTGTGGAGAGTTGCTATGCAGGATCATCTTCGATATGGAAATGATGAAATGTTGGAGATCTTGGAGTATGGCTACCAAGATGTTGACCCAAATAATCTTACACCAAGAGAGACATATGACAAGAATCTCAACGACACATAAACCATGTGCATAATAAGAGGTATGACCGACAAGCAAAGGAGACCATACATACATATCACAAGTGCCAAGGAATTATGGGATACCATTGTGAGAACCAAGACCGGTACCTCCACTCTCCGGCTTGCTCAATATGAAATTGCCAAGGGGCAATTGCAAAACTTTTGTATGGAGAAAGGTGAATCTCCAAAGCAACTTCTTGAGCGTCTCATGACCCTCACCGCCGACATTGAGTCATGTGAATGTGACAAGACACAAGATGGATTCAACTTTACTAAGAGATTTCTCGTGGATAAGTTGCTTCACGCTCTTGCTCCGTATCATCATCAAATGGTGTTGGACATAAGACAACACCATGGATTCAAAGAAATGACTCCGAATGACATCATATCCACCTTCCAACTATTTGAAGAGTCAAAGGCATGCTACAAAACATCTTGCCATGCATGGTACCCCAGCATCAAAAATCAATCTTGCACTGAAGGCCAAGCATGTATGTGAAGAAGAGCAAAGTGAAGACGAAGAAGAAGATGATGATGAAGATGGTGATGAGATTGAATCTGATGAGGGCCCTTCATATGAAGACAGGGCTCTCTTTGTCAAGAAGTTTAGCGCAAGAAAATTCAAAGGAAGATTCCAGAAGAAGAAAGTGAGAAAATGCTACAATTGTGAAGAAACCAACCACTTGTCCAACGAGTGCCCTTATGAGAAGAAAGAAGATAAACCAAGGTTTCCCAAGACCTTTCCCAAGAAGAAGTTGCCAAATCCTTTGAACTCCAAGCTCAAGAAGAGAGATGGGAAAGCAATGGTTGCTCAAGAAGAATCTGATCCGGATGATGTTAGTGGTGTTGCCGGAGTTGCTCAAGATTCTCAAAACACGTCGAGGCTAGTCAACAAGAGTGGTGATTTTGTCACCTACAACTACATGAAGGACTACAAGGGCAACGCTCACAAGTGCCGAATGGCAAAGGCCGTGATAGAAGATGAAGAGGATCAAAGCTCACCTGACAAGGTCAAGGTAACCCCACGATCAAATCCTCCTATTTTCACTCCTCTTACTCCTAGTGATGAGTATCTTGATGCGGAGGATAGTTATGAGGAAGATGATATAGATGATCCTATGCTTGCTAAACTAAATAATTTCATGTGCTCCCTCAAAGGAAAGAAGCCCGCTATGTTTTGTATGCTTATGGAGATGGTGAATAAGCACACCATCACCATTAAGGAACTCGAAACCCTCGTCACCGAGGAAAAGGAAAAATATGAAATCCTTGAGCGGAAAGTCCAATATGAGGAAGCACGAAATGATGAACTATGCTTGAAAATTGGTGCAAACATTGATGTTCATACTAAAGATCTTGCCTCCTTGAAAAAGGCTAATGACTCTTGCGAAGAGTTGATGAATGATAAAAGTAAGCTTATGAAGTCTCATGCTTCTCTCTCTAAGAATTGTGAGCTCCTATCCATGTCACTTAAGACTAAGGAAGAAGAGCTCACCCTCCTTACTAAGAGTTTTGAGATGCTCAAGCTTACTTATCTTGAAACTCTAGCCAAGGCTTACTCTTCTCCTATTATCAATGTTGATGCTTGTACTACTAACTCTAGTAGTGATCTAGCATCTATTCTTGAGGAGAATCGCTTTCTCAAGGCTCAATTTGAGAAAGGTATCATGACATGTGCTCAAGGACAAAAGAACCTCAATGAGGTATTGAGCCAAAACAATGAGGTGTTTGCCAAAGAGGGGCTCGGGTTTGACCCAAGCACAAGCAAGAAGAAGACGTCCTCTCAAAAGTGCACCACCCCTCTAAAAGAAACATTTGTTCGAGAAGGGCACAAGGAGAAAGGTAAGGTTGTTAGTGGGAAGGCCACAAGGGGCATGCCCACTCTCAACAAGCCAAAAGAATTCATGCCTCCATCTTATGCACTTCGTAAGACTAAAGATGGAGAAGTTTATGCTAAGTTTGTTGGTCCTCGAAATGCATTTCGGTTTTATGCTATTTGGGTCCCTAAGACCCTTGTGACTAACTTGAGAGGTCCCATTGCAAATTGGGTGCCTCTAACCAAGTCATAATTGTGTGTAGGTTGCTTTCTCCGGTGGAGTAAAATGGGTGATTGACAGTGGATGTACCAACCATATGACCGGAGATAGCAAATTGCTCTACGATTTCATGGAAGCTATTCAACCATTTATGAGCATTATGTTTGATCGAGGATCAAAAGGACATGTACTCGAGTTGGGAAAGGTGGCTATCACAAATGACATGTCTCTTGCAAATGTCATGCTTGTCCAATCCCTTAAATACCATTTGATTTCTGTTCGCCAATTGGCTTCTGTTGGTTATGATACACTCTTTGGACTAACAGATGTGAAAGTCTTTAAGAGAGATACTCTCGAGGTGGCCTTTGTTGGAGAGTTGGATGGCAACCTTTACACGGTTGATTTCTCGAAAGAGAGCACATTCCATGCAACTTGTCTAATGGCCAAGGCTGACAAGGGGTGGCCATGGCATCGTCGGCTAGCCCATGTCAGCATGAGAAATCTTCAAGATCTCTTAAAGGGTAATCACATCCTTGGACTAACCAATGTCTCTTTTGAGAAAGATCGTGTGTGTAGTGCATGCATAGCCGGGAAGCAACATCAATCAAAGCACCCACCCAAGAATATTGTTTCTACTTCAAGGCCTTTGGAGCTCCTTCATGTGGATCTTTTTGGGCCTCCTTCATGGGATAGTGTTGCTGGGAAAAAGTATGGGCTTGTCATTGTTGATGATTACTCAAGATATACATGGGTCTTCTTCCTCAAGTCCAAAGACAAGATGAAGATCACCTTCATTGATTTTGCCAAACAAGCACAATGCAAGTTTGACAAAGAAATCTTGGCAATACGAAATGATAATGGGTCTGAGTTCAAGAACTACACCTTGGAATAATTTCTTAGTGGTGAAGGGATTTAACATCAATATTCAGCTCCATACACTCCCCAACAAAATGGTGTAGCAGAAAGGAAGAACTGCACACTTGTGGAGATGGCAAGGTCCATGTTGGATGAATACAAGTAGCCACATAGTTTTTGGGTCGAGGCTGTCAACACCGCAAGACATGCATCAAACCGGCTCTTCCTCCACACTATATTGGAAAAGACTCCATATGAGCTCCTAACTGGGAACAAACCGAATGTCAAGTACTGCTACCTCTTGAGCACTGCGTTGGTTTTCCCTTGAAGAGGAAAGGGTGATGCAGCAAAGTAGCATAAGTATTTCCCTCAGTTTTTGAGAACCAAGGTATCAATCCAGTAGGAGGCTATGCGCGAGTCCCTCGCACCTGCACAAAACAAATAAATCCTCGCAACCAACGCGATAAGGGGTTGTCAATCCCTACACGGTCACTTACGAGAGTGAGATCGGATAGATATGATAAGATAACATTTTTGGTATTTTTATGATAAAGATGCAAAGAAAAAAAGGCAATGAAAATATGATGAAGATAGACCCGGGGACCATAGGTTTCACTAGTGGCTTCTCTCAAGAGCATAAGTATTTTACGATGGGTGAACAAATTACTGTTGAGCAATTGACAGAATTAAGCATAGTTATGAGAATATCTAGGTATGATCATGTATATAGGCATCACGTCCAAGACAAGTAGACCGACTCCTGCCTGCATCTACTACTATTACTCCACACATCGACCGCTATCCAGCGTGCATCTAGAGTATTAAGTTCATAAGAACAGAGTAACGCCTTAAGCAAGATGACATGATGTAGAGGGATAAATTCATGCAATATGATAAAAACCCCATCTTGTTATCCTCCATGGCAACAATACAATACGTGCATTGCTGCCCCTACTGTCATTGGGAAAGGACACCGCAAGATTGAACCCAAAGCTAAGCACTTCTCCCATTGCAAGAAATATCAATCTAGTAGGCCAAACCAAACTGATAATTCGAAGAGACTTGCAAAGATAACCAATCATACATAAAAGAATTCAGAGAAGATTCAAATATTGTTCATAGATAAACTTGATCATAAACCCACAATTCATTGGTCTCAACAAACACACCGCAAAAGAAGATTACATCGAATAGATCTCCACAAGAGAGGGGGAGAACTTTGTATTGAGATCCAAAAAGAGAGAAGAAGCCATCTAGCTAATAACTATGGACCCGTAGGTCTGAGGCAAACTACTCACACTTCATCGGAAGGGCTATGTTGTTGATGTAGAAGACCTCCGTGATCGATGCCCCCTCCGACGGAGCTTCAGAACAGGCTCCAAGATGGGATCTCGTGGATACATAAAGTTACGACGGTGGAATTAGGGTTTTGGCTCCATATCTGATCGTTTGGGGGTACGTAGGTATATATAGGAGGAAGAAGTACGTCGGTGGAGCAATGGGG
>NC_041380.1:157400080-157405386 GCF_002162155.2 Triticum dicoccoides
CGTGGCCTCCCTATTGGTTGCTTGACGTAGGGTCCAAGTCTCCTAGATCTTGTTCGTTTCAAAAATCACGTTCCCAAAGGTTTCATTCCGTTTGGACTCCGTTTGATATTCCTTTTCTTCGAAACACTAAAATAGGCAAAAACAACAATTCTGGGCTGGACCTCCAGTTAATAGGTTAGTCCCAAAAATAATATAAAAGTGTATAATAAAGCACAATAGTGTCCAAAACAGTAGATAATATAGCATGGAGCAATCAAAAATTATAGATACGTTGGAGACGTATCAAGCATCCCCAAGCTTAATTCCTGCTCGTCCTCGAGTAGGTAAATGATAAAATTAGAATTTTTGATGTGGAATGCTACTAGGTATAATTTCAATGTAATTCTTCTTAATTGTGGCATGAATATTCAGATTCGAAAGATTCAAGATAAAAGTTTAATATTGACATAGAAATAATAATACTTCAAGCATACTAACTAAGCAATTATGTCTTCTCAAAATAACATGGCCAAAGAAAGTTCATCCCTACAAAATCATATAGTTTAGTCACACTCCATTTTCGTCACACAAGAATGCTCTCATCACGCACAACCCCGATGACAAGCCAAGCAATTGTTTCATACTTTAGTAATCTCAAACTTTATAAACCTTCACGCAATACATGAGCGTGAGCCATGGATATATCACTATGGGTGGAATAGAGTATAATGATGGGGGTTATGTGGAGAAGACAAAAAAAGGAGAAAGTCTCACATCAACAAGGCTAATCAATGAGCTATGGAGATGCTCATCGATTGATGTTAATGCAAGGAGTAGGGATTGCCATGCAACGGATGCACTAGAGCTATAAATGTATGAAAGCTCAACAAAATAAACTAGTGGGTGTGCATCCAATTTGCCTACTCACGAAGACCTAGGGCACTTGAGGAGGCCCATTGTTGGAATATACAAGCCAAGTTCTATAATGAAAAATTCCCACTAGTATATGAAAGTGACAAGACAAGAGACTCTCTACCATCAAGATCATGGTGCTACTTTGAAGCACAAGTGTGGAAAAAAGATAGTAGCATTGTCCCTTTTCATAATTTTTTGGGGTCTTCTTTTTTTATTTGGCCTTTCTCCTTTTTATTTATTTGGGACAATGCTCTATTAAATGATGATCATCACACTTCTATTTATTTACAACTCAATGATTACAACTCGATACTAGAACAAGGTATGACTCTATATGAATGCCTCCGGCGGTGTACCGGGATATGCAATGAATCAAGTGTGACATGTATGAAAAATTATGAATGGTGGCTTTTCCACAAATACGATGTCAACTACATGATCATGCAAAGAAATATGACAATGATGAACGTGTCATGATAAACGGGATGGTGGAAAGTTGCATGGCAATATATCTCAGAATGGCTATGGAAATGCCATAATAGGTAGGTATGGTGGCTGTTTTGAGGAAGATATAAGGAGGTTTATGTGTGAAAGAGCGTATCATATCACGGGGTTTGGATGCACCGGTGAAGTTTGCACCAACTCTCAATGTGAGAAAGGGCAATGCACGGTACCGAAGAGGCTAACAATGATGGAAAGGTGAGAGTGCGTATAATCCATGGACTTAACATTAGTCATAAAGAACTCACATACTTATTGCAAAAATTTACAAGTCATCAAAAACCAAGCACTACGTGCATGCTCCTAGGGGGATAGATTGGTAGGAAAAGACCATCGCTCATCCCCGACCGCCACTCATAAGGAAGAAAATCAAAGAACACCTCATGTTTCAAATTTGTTACATAACGTTTACCATACGTGCATGCTACAGGACTTGCAAACTTCAACACAAGTATTTCTCAATTTCACAACTACTCAACTAGCACAACTTTAATATCACTACCTCCATATCTCAAAACAATCATCAAGCATCAAAGTTCTCTTAGTATTCAAAACACTCATAAGAAAGTTTTTACTAATCTTGAATACCTAGCATATTAGGATTATTTAAGCAAATTACCATGCTATTTAAGACTCTCAAAATAATCTAAGTGAAGCATGAGAGATCAATAGTTTCTATAAAACAAATCCACCACTGTGCTCTAAAAGATATAAGTGAAGTACTAGAGCAAAACTATATAACTCAAAAGATATAAGTGAAGCACATAGAGTATTCTAATAATTTCCGAATCATGTGTGTCTCTATCAAAAGGTGTGTACAGCAAAGATGATTGTGGTAAACTAAAAAGCAAAGACTCAAATCATACAAGACGCTCCAAGCAAAACACATATCATGTGGTGAATAAAAATATAGCTCCAAGTAAAGTTACCGATGGAAGTAGACGAAAGAGGGGATGCCTTCCGGGGCATCCCCAAGCTTAGGCTCTTGCCACTCCTTGTTCCATAATCCATCAAATCCTTACCTAAAACTTGAAAACTTCACAACACAAAACTTAAAGTAGAAAATCTCGTGAGCTCCGTTAGCGAAAGAAAACAAAAGACCACTTCAAGGTACTGTAATGAACTCATTCTTTATTTATATTGGTGTTAAACCTACTGTGTTCCAACTTCTCTATGGTTTATAAACTATTTTACTAGCCATAGATTCGTCAAAATAAGCAAACAACACACGAAAAACAGAATCTGTCAAAAACAGAACAGTCTGTAGTAATATGTAGCTAGCGCAAGATCTAGAACCCCAAAAATTCTAAAATAAACTGATGGACGTGAGGAATCTATATATTAATCATATTAAAAAATAATTAACTAAATATCACTTTCCAAATAAAAATGACAGCAGTTCTCGTGAGCGCTAAAGTTTCTGTTTTTACAGCAAGATTAACAAGACTTTCCCCAAGTCTTCCCAATGGTTCTACTTGGCAGAAAAACTAATTAAACACAAAAAACAACCAAAACAGAGGCTAGATAAATTATTTATTACTAAACAGGAGCAAAAATCAAGGAATAAAAATAAAATTGGGTTGCCTCCCAACAAGCGCTACCGTTTAACGCCCCTAGCTAGGCATAAAAAGCAAGGATAGATCTAGGTATTGCCATCTTTGGTAGGTAATTCTTCAATGAGGCATCTACCATCCTTAGGAATTTCTTTCTTTTTATTGATTATCAAACTTTTAGGCAAAAGATCGAAAAATTCACTTGTAACAAATGGTTCCTTAATGATAGCAAAAAGATTGGGATGAATACTTATAGATTTGAGATCCGCAGTTTCCTTACTAGAAGATTCACCCTTATTTTTAGGAACATACATAAGCTTGGAAATTTTAGTGGGAGGACTTGAAGTATTCTTTACGGAAGAAAAAGCGTTTCCCAAGTTGGTAATAGTACCCTCAAGTTTATCAATTCTAGTGGAATCCTGATTTATTTTCTCATTAACTATAGGTTCCTTTTCTTTAATATTTTTCAAAGTGACTCCTACTTTAGATCCATATTGAGTGATTCGGTTGTGGATCTTTTTATCCAAATTTTCAATTAACTCTACAGTAGCAACCTTATTCTCAATAATTTCAAGTCTTTGCATTACATGCTCCAAAGTTAACGTAGTTCCATTAACCAAAAGAGGTGGTGAGCCAAACAAATCTATCATAGCATTATAAGAATCAAAAGTATGGCTACCCAAGAAGTTCCCTCCGGTAATGGTATCAAGGATATATCTGTACCAAGGAGTAGTGCCTACAGAAAAATTGCGAAGAAGAACAGAAGTAGATTGCTTCCTGGTAGTTCTATTTTGAGCATTGCAAATTCTATACCAAGCGTCTTTTAGATTTTCTCCCTCCCTTTGCTTAAAATTTAGAACTTCATTCTTGGGAGACAATAGAGAAGATAATGGACTAGCCATAACTACAAGCAAACAGAAAAGAGGCGAACAGAAAAGAGAGGGAGGATAGAGAGAGAGAGGGCGAATAAAACGGCAAGGGTGCAGTGGGGGAGAGGAAAACGAGAGGCAAATGGAAAATATTGTAATGCGGGAGATAAGGGTTTGTGATGGGTACTTGGTATGTTGACTTTTGCGTAGACCTCCCCGGCAATGGCGCCAGAAATCCTTCTTGCTACCTCTTGAGCACTGCATTGGTTTTCCCTTGAAGAGGAAAGGGTGATGCAGCAAAGTAGCGTAAGTATTTCCCTCAGTTTTCGAGAACCAAGGTATCAATCCAGTAGGAGGCTACGAGCGAGTCCCTCGCACCTGCACAAAACAAATAAATCCTTGCAACCAACGCGATAAGGGGTTGTCAATCTCTACACCGTCACTTACGAGAGTGGGATATGATAGATATGATAAGACAATATTTTTGGTATTTTTATGATAAAGATGCAAAGTAAAAAAAGGCAATGAAAATAACTAAGTGTTGGAAGATTAATATGATGAAGATAGACCCGGGGACCATAGGTTTCACTAGTGTCTTCTCTCAAGAGCATAAGTATTTTACGATGGGTGAACAAATTACTGTTGAGCAATTGACAGAATTGAGCATAGTTATGAGAATATCTAGGTATGATCATGTATATAGGCATCACGTACAAGACAAGTAGACCGACTCCTGCCTGCATCTACTACTATTACTCCACACATCGATTGCTATTCAGCATGCATCTAGAGTATTAAGTTCATAAGAGCAAAGTAACGCCTTAAGCAAGATGACATGATGTAGAGGGATAAATTCATGCAATATGATAAAAAAACCATCTTGTTATCCTCGATGGCAACAATACAATATGTGCCTTGCTGCCCCTACTATCACTGGGAAAGGACACTGCAAGATTGAACCCAAAGCTAAGCACTTCTCCCATTGCAAGAAAGATCAATCTAGTAGGCCAAACCAAACTGATAATTCAAAGAGACTTGCAAAGATAACCAATCATACATAAAATAATTCAGAGAAGATTCAAATATTGTTCATAGATAAACTTGATCATAAACCCACAATTCATCGGTCTCAACAAACACACCGCAAAAGAAGATTACATCGAATAGATCTCCACAAGAGAGGGGGAGAACTTTGTATTGAGATCCAAAAAGAGAGAAGAAGCCATCTAGCTAATAACTATGGACCCGTAGGTCTGAGGTAAACTACTCACACTTCATCGGAAGGGCTATGGTGTTGATGTAGAAGCCCTCCGTGATCGATGCCCCCTCCGGCGGAGCTTCGGAACAGGCCCCAAGATGGGATCTCATGGATACAAAAAGTTACGGCGGTGGAATTAGGGTTTTGGCTCCATATCTGATCGTTTGGGGGTACGTAGGTATATATAGGAGGAAAAAGTACGTCGGTGGAGCAAGAGGGGGCCCACGAGGG
>NC_041380.1:157405473-157444534 GCF_002162155.2 Triticum dicoccoides
GGGGTAGGCGCGCCCCCTACCTCGTGGCCTCCCTGTTGGTTGCTTGATGTAGGGTCCAAGTCTCCTGGATCTTGTTCGTTCCAAAAATCACGTTCCCGAATGTTTCATTCCATTTGGACTCCGTTTGATATTCCTTTTCTTCAAAATCGTAAAATAGGCAAAAAAACAACAATTCTGGGCTGGGCCTCCGGTTAATAGGTTAGTCCCCAAAATACTATATAAGTGTATAATAAAGCCCAATAATGTCCAAAACAGTAGATAATATAGCATGGAGTAATCAAAAATTATAGATACGTTGGAGACGTATCAAGTATTTTTCATGTATTTGGGTGCAAATGTTTCATCCTCAACAAAAGAGAACGGTTAGGAAAATTTCAATCCAAAACCTTTGAGGGTATATTTGTTGTCTATGGATCAAACTCTCACGCCTATAGAGTCTACAACAAATCAAATGGATGTGTTGTAGAAACTTATGACGTGGTGTTTGATGAATTTAATGGCTCCCATGGGGAGCAAGTTGATCTAAGTGATGTAGGTGAAGAAGATTCTTCTCAAGATATCTTGACCATGGGTGTTGGTGCACTTCTTCCAATGGAACAAGAACCTCATGATGATGAAGAATAAGATGGAAGCTTCACGCATCATCAAACTACTTCAACACCCATACCACCACAAGCTCCTATTGCTCAACTAATGCTCGTAGACCAAGTACAAGATGATGATCAAGTTCCTTTTCATAATAATCATCAAGAACAAGATCATACTCAAGGGCAAGAACAAGAAAGTGCAATCATTGACGATGAACCTTAACAAATGCAAAATGAAGAAGATCTTCCACCACACATTAAGATCCATATGTTGAGGACGTGGATGATGGACATGAAGTTGAGCCTCGTGAAACTCTTACCTCCATCATGCCTCGAGTGGCCGGTCGTGTTGATGTTGACAAAATTCTCACCGGTATATTGGAAGGTAGAGTCACTCGTAAACATTTGACAAAATTTTGTGCTCACTTCTTGTTTGTGTCTAGTGTTGAGCCTCTCAAGGTACAAGATGCATTGATAGACAACGATTGGCTCGTTGCTATCCAAGAAGAGTTAAACAGTTTTGAACACAACCAAGTGTGGTCCTTAGTCAAGAGGCCAACTACTGAGCACAACGTCATTGGAACAAAATGGATTTTCAAGAACAAGCAAGATGAGAATGGTGTCATCATCCGTAACAAGGCAAGGTTACTGGCACAAGGGTACTCACAAGTTGAAGGTTTGGACTTTGGTGAGACCTTTGCCCCCGTTGCCCGTCTTGAATCCATTCGTATCTTACTTGCTTATGCTGCTTTCAATGGTTTTACATTACATCAAATAGATGTGAAGAGTGCTTTCCTTAATGGTCCTCAACAAGAAGAAGTATATGTATCACAACCACCTGGGTTCGTTGATCCCGATCACAAAGACTATGTGTATAAACTTCATAAGGCTTTGTATGGCCTCAAACAAGCACCTCGTGCTTGGTATGATCATCTTAAGAAGTTTTTACTCGATGATGGTTTTGTGAGAGGGGTGATCGATCCCACTCTTTTTACTAAGAGGGACAAGGATGATTTGATCTTACGCCAAACCTATGTAGATGATATCATTTTTGGTTCTCCTAACATTCATTTGTGCAAGAAGTTTGCGGCTTCCACGGCCAAGAATTTTGAGATGTCACTCAATGCGGATTTAAAGTTCTTCCTTGGATTTCAAATTCAACAATTTCAAGAACGAATTTTCTTGTCTCAAGCAAAATACCTCAAGGATATCCTAGAGAAATTTGGCATGTCTGATGCTAGTCCATGTAAGACACCCATGCCAACCAAAACTGTACTCACTAAAGAAACAAACGGTATCCCTTTTGACCCATCTAAATACCGCTCTATGATTGGTTCATTGCTTTATCTTTGTGCATCTAGACCAGACATCAAGTTTAGTGTATGCATGTGTGCTAGATTTCAAGCTTCCCCTAGGGAAAGTCATCATAAGGCGGTTAAGCACATTCTTAGATACCTTGTTCACACCCCAAAGTTGGGTCTATGGTACCCCAAGGATGCTAAGTTTGATCTCCTTGGGTACACAGATGCGGATTGGACTGGCGACAAAGTGGATCGTAAGTCCACCTCTAGCGCATGTCAGTTTCTTGGATGCTCCTTGGTAAGTTGGTCCTCGATGAAACAAAATTGTGTTGCCCTCTCCACCGCAGAAGCTGAATACATTGCAACTGCCAGTTGTGCCACTCAATTACTATGAATGAGGCAAACTTTGAAGGATTACGGTATCACCTATAGACATGTGCCTCTTCTATGTGATAATGAAAGTGCCATCAATATTGCCGAGAACCCCAAAGATCATACCCGCACCAAGCATATTGATATTAGGTATCACTTCTTGAGAGATCATGTGGAAAAGGGTGATATTGACATTGCTCATGTTGGCACAGATATGCAACTTGCAGATATTTTCACCAAACCATTGGACGAAGCAAGGTTTTGTCAACTTAGGCATGAACTTGGTATCTTGGAGCTTGACAATATTATGTGAAATCTAGTACCCATTCATGCATGAACTTAATGTCTTGTCTTGATGTAGGCATATATTTAGGGGGAGACATTCAATTCATGAGTATTCTCACCCTACATAATGCATAAATAGAACAAACACTCTCAAAGTTATCATGGCTCGAACTATGGTGCTTTAACATGATGGAGTCGAGAATATATGCCCAAAGTCTACATCTTTGCGGTACTATATTCCATATGCTCAAACATGGTGACCTCGGTCACCGCTTGTGCATTGCTTATGTGGACCTTTCATTACTTATTTTGGTTGGGTTGTTATTACATCTTAGTATGGCCTTAGATTACTCAGTCCCCCATAATTCTCTAAAAAATCCTTGGCAGAGTCTATATCAAATCATATTTGTTGGCTCCTTCCAAATCTCTACCCTGCCTGGTCTTGTTGTCCAGTGGCCAGACATCCGGCTCCTAAGCCGGACATCCGGGCCCTGGAGCAAATTCTTCTGAGCTCAAACTACAATCGTGCACTTTCAGTGGCCGGGCATCTGGGCTCTAGCCGGACATCCGAGCCCTGTACATATTGCTCTTTGACCCCCACACGCTGGATGTCCGGACTTATCCCCGGATGTCCGGCCCGTTGGCCCCTGTTTGGTTGTCTCTAACCTCCGCTCGCCAGATATCCGGGCCAGGCCCCGGATGTCCGGCCCGTAGCCCACATCCACATATAACAGGGGCGGGACCTAGGATTTGGGGGCAGTTCCTCACTCAGACCGTTTCTCTCCCCATCTCGCCTGACAGCTGCCGCCGCCGGGCCGTGCTCCGGCGCTGCCCCGGCTCTCTCCTCCGACCTCCGGCCCCGATCTCCTGCCCACGGATTATCCTCCTCCCGATCTGCGGTTCTATCCAATCCATTTCTTGGGTTGTGGTGTGAATCTCTCGGGAGGGACCGGTGTACTGTGGGATTCACCGCCAGAGTTCTTCATGGCACGTACCAAGAATGTCGGCCCCAAGGGCCCCGAGCCTTCCTCTAGGGGTATGGGTGCTATCTCTCTTGCATCTTTATCTTTTTATGACCAAATCATCTTAGGGTTTCATTATCTCTCATGTATATCTTGGCATATATATATCTCTCTAGTGTCTTGGTATTTCTTACCTAAGCCTATACATCTCTCTCTATGAACTCTTTGGCTCCTTCTCATCGGGACCTATTATTATCCGTTTCAGTCACTCGTCGGCAAGGCTTAACAGAGTCCGATGAACATGCTCGACCTAAGAAGAAGAAGACCACTACCAAGAAGAATAAGAGGGCACCGTCCACAAGTCCGCCGACCTCAGATTCGGTTGATGCGGACTATGTTGGGGAGGAAGAGGATGGCATTGCACCGAGACATTCCGTTGGGCAGTCCAAGCCTGCTACTAGGAGGGCGCCGGTGCCTCAAGTACATGGTTCTGCCATGCCTGTTGTCCATGGTCGTCGCGTCTCCATGGAGCTTCCTGACAATGGGGATCGCCCCACTCACGACTTCACAACTGTGGGGGCGGGTCAATATCTTGTGTTCCGTCGGGATGTCAATCAATATGAGATGGTGGCTGATATCGAGGATCCTCGGTTCCATACTCGTATGCAGCAGGATCTCTATTCCAGTTTCGTCCATGGGCGAGGACTTGCTCCTCACAAATTTGTGGATCTCAAATTCCTGCATGACCATCCTAACATGTTCCCTAACAACCCGGTCAAGATCATTGATGATATGACTCTAGGTCCTGCAATGACCTTCACATGTGATTGGAATGAAGCTGCCATTCTTCAGTTCTACGCCACCTGTTTCTTTGGTCCGGACAACACTCTCACATGGAGGACCAATGACACTACACTATGTATCACCTATGATCGGTTTGTTCAGATTTTGGGCCTCTCTGGAGTTGGACATTGCATTCACAGTATGGATCCAGAGTATAAGCCCAAAGGGATTGATGCTTGCTTGCCTCTTGTGAAGCCTCCCTCTCAGCTCACTGAAGAGGAATGTGGATATCCACTCAATGAGGTCTCCATCTTTCGTGCTCCTTACTACATCCTCTATCAGTGTGTGCTTCGCACCCTCTATCCTAAGAAGGGAGATCGGTCAAGAGCTTGCAACTACTGTATTGATCTGATGGTACATATGCATAATGCACCTACTGAGCCTCTTGACACCGCTCACTATATTTGGCATGAGATTCGTCTTGCCAGCTTCATTCAGACGCGTCAGTTCCCATATGCTCCATTCATTCAGGCCATCATTGGTCACACTGCTCCATTTGAGGTTGTGAAGACCGTTGGGCATTCCATTTGGACGCCGCCCGTTCACATGCGTGTGTCTTCTACTGTACCGACTTCTGCACCTCGACCACCTAGGAAGCCCACTGGTGGGTCTAGGCCCGCTGCTTCCTCTGTGCCTTCTTCCTCGTCTACTCCTCGGGGACGTCTTGCCTCTTTCTTCGGCAAGGCTCAGTCTGCTATCATGAAGGAAATCACTTTCAGCTGTCAGCAGAATCATGATGTTCAGAAGCGCCTTATCATCTCCAAGAATCAGCTCAACCAGCGCCTCCATGACCGTGGGAGTCCCGTGAGCGATGATGATCCTCCTCCCGCGGCTTTGTCCTCGTCCACTTTTGGATTTCCATCTCGTGACGAGTACCCCGAGTTCTTTGATGATGATTACGACATCCGCTAGGAGTGATATAATCCGTTTAGTTCTTCACCCCTCTTTACTTGTTGCTGTCAAAGGGGGAGAAGTAGTATCTTAGTATCTTAGGTCATGCTATGTTATGTTGTCTAGTTGTGTTAACTACTACTTGTTATGTTGCTACCTATGGTACTTATTCGTGTGAGACTATGATCTTATCTTGTGGCTATGAAATGTTGGTTTCATATGTGCATGTCTCACACATTTATATCTTTGACTATGATCTTATCTCGTGGCTATGATATGTTGGTTTCATATGTGCATGTCTCTCACATTTATATCTCTTTGAGGTACATATGCTACCATATGAAGATTGTGTTGTACATCTTAACATATTCATCCCATGCACACATTGAGGGGGAGCTAAAAGCAAATAGAAACATAAACTTATTCTGTACTTTTGCTTTCATGATTGTCAATGCTAATATTATTTATTGCATCTATCATACTACATGTATGGTTGTCATCAACAAACAAAAAGGGGGAGATTGAAAGAGCAATCATGCCCTTACATCATGTTTTGATGTTGATGATAATATACATGTAGGGGACTAACAATGGTTGTCAAGTTAATCTCAGGTGCTAGTCCCCGGTTCATCAAAGTGTGTGGATCAAGAGCATACAAAGTGATTGTACTCAAGGATGAAGCATAAAAATTGATTTCATATTTGTTTTCTTGAGTATAGGATCCCGCGCTATTAAGAGGGGATCGATAGGGTTAGTTAAAGGCTTGATCTTGCCACAAACCTCCTTGCCATACATGCACATGCTAAAACCTTCATGTTTCTGCCTCTTGGCTGCCGGATGTCCGGGCTTCATGCCGGATGTCCGGGCCTCACGCCGGATATCCGGCCTACTTGCCAGATATCCGGGCCTAGCCATCCAGAGAGCACTTTTGTGCTGTGCTGCACGCTGGATGTCCGGGTTATAACCCCGATGTCCGGGCCTTCTTGATACGCCGGATGTCCGGGCCCCATCCGGATGTCCGACCTCTACTACCGTGGAATAGCTGAGGTTCTATAACCTTTTAGTGATCGCGTCGGATGTCCGGCCATCTGCTGGATATCCGGGCCCTCCTGATATGCCGGATGTCCAAGCTTGGCCCCCGGATGTCTGACCCCTTTGTTTTCTGTTTTGTTTCTGGTCCTCGTACCCTGCCAGGCCGGATGTCCGGCCTGCTCATTCACTTACACTACAACGGCCATATTTCTGCTCACACTATAAATAGCCCTTCTTCCCAACGGGAGAGGGTTGACCATTCACTTTGAACAAACCCTAGAACATATTTCACTCTCTCTCTCACTTCTCCACACCAAATCTTAGATCCCCAAGGGATTTGAGAGCATTTGAGAGGAGTTGTCCGATCAAGTGATAGATCCACTCCTTCCCCTTCTTTGCACCTAAGGAATTCGTGATTTGAGAAACTCTTGAGCTTTTCCCCATCGTTCTTGTTACTCTTGGAGGTTGGAGACTCCTAGGTGGTAGGAGTCTTTCAGAGAGGAATCAACCATTGTGATTACCCCCAGAAAAGTTTGTGAGGGTTTGGAGACCACCCCAAGGTCTACCACTAGTGGTTGAGAAACGCCTCCGTGGTGTTGTCTCAAAGGGAGAATAGGGCGAGCCTTCGTGGCGTTGGTGTGCGTTCGTGGTAACATCCACCTCTCTAACGATGACGTAGCTTCCCTCCAAGGAAGTGAACATCGGCATACATCCTTGTCTCCCGGAGTTGTGGTTATCCCTAACCCTAACTCTCTACTTGTGGTTACTTGTTTCTTAGCTCTTACTCATTTCATATTGTGCTTTACTTACATACTTGTGATACTTGTTTATCTTGCTTAGCCCTTAGCATCACACTTGCAATTGTTAGGCTCACTTTCATATTCCGCATTATTACCTAAAATTTCTAAGTAATAATTTAAATTTGTTATTATACCTATTCACCCCCCTCTAGGTCCATCTCGATCCTTTTCAATAGGTTATCCACAGATCTCGCTGAAGGTATGTTCCTGCTCATGCCAGGCAAATGAGGTCTTCGGTGCCCACTCAAGTGTGGGTTGCGAAGAAGAACTAATTGTTCTTACAGGAACTATCTTAGGGATTTTATTCGTTATCCTTAGTCCTAAGATCTATATTGTTGGTGCCAGTTCTTTGTGTTTTTGTTCATTTGTTTTGCTCCTTGATTTGCCGTGTCTGTGTTTTGTCCGATGAACAACTCACTCATAGCTCTGTGTCTTAGGTTTCCTCTCATTTGGTTGAGTGATTTGCTTCGGTCCCTTTTATCCCTCTATTCTTTCCCATCCAGTCTATGTTGTCCGTCATGAATATGCAATTCAAGCTGAAGAAAATTTCTATCCGACGTCAGTCGCAAAAGAAATCGACTTCAAACCTTAATCTATTTTTGGCGTTTTCCCTTCTTCAAACCTTTCGGTCTCCCGCTCAGTTTCCAAGATTTTCGTAGGAAATGGTTGGCATATGCCCACGATCCCCATGATCATTATCGTGTCTGTTGAATGCGGAACGTCTCGCTTCTGTAGGCCGTCAATATCGGAGAGGTGGTTTTGCTCTCTTGCTATAAATACCCCTACCGGTATCTTCTTCCTCATTTCTTCCTCTAGCTCTCAGCCACCTTGTCCCAAGCCTGAGCTCGAAGCAACGCCGTCGAAGTGCCTCGTTGTGATACTCTGCTGAAGTCTCATCGCCGTTGGTCACACCAGTGTGGTAAATCTTCCTCCCCGCATTGCCGTAGTCGATCTACACGCTGCCAAGTTAGGGCGCATAGATCCGAAACGCTCCTGCCTTCCTCTATGTTCCAGGGCAGTTCATACCGACGCCATTTTCTTTGATTTAATCTCTGAGGTAGATCTTTAGGAATATCTAAGCTTTGACTGGTACGGTTTGTAGCTTTTTCCTCATACTAGTTCTCCTTGATCTAGGGTTCACGAGTACTCTTCGAAAGATTAGATAGATTTAACCAAGTCTTGGCTAGGTGAAAATTTATCAAAGATATCTTTTCAAGTGCTTCCTGGATTCCTTTGTTCCTTTTGAAAAACATTCATTTTCGTTCAAAAACGCTTTTGTGCATGTTTATGACCCTACCTTTTTCCCTCGTATCTACTATGTTTCTCAGGTTGGTCATGGCACTAAGTTCGGATGAGCATACAACTTCTAATGGAGAACTGCCTCAGCCACCACCAAGGACGGACCGAATGAGATTAACTGGTGGAGGAAAATCATCAAAGCCAACCAAGACCGAAGAAGAAATCCGAGTCTGAATCTGAAGGAAATGATGATGAACTTCCCTCAGCTCATAGTCGGCCTGAGGATGAACTAGTCACTGACGCCTTGATTCTCTTCGCTGATGGAAATCCAAAGAAGGGTGATCATGGAAGAGACAAACATACCACTGCTAAGACGTCTGAGCCAAAGGGCTACAAAACTCCACCTGGAGTTGAAACAACCACTGGACGCAATAACAGACTACAAAGGATTTGCCGCCACTGGGTGAAGAAATGGTTCAACCATGAAAACGTTTGAGAAAAATATCAAACTATGTTTGCTTTCACTCCTCCATGGAATGACTACATTGCTGAGAACTTCCTCGGCCCTGATACATCTCCAACGTATCTATAATTTATGAAGTATTCATGCTGTTATATTATCATTCTTGGATGTTTTACAATCATTTTATAGCAACTTTATATCAATTTTTGGGACTAACCTATTGACACAGTGCCCAGTGCCAGTTGTTGTTTTTTGCTTGTTTTTTACATCATAAGAAATGAATATCAAACGGAGTCCAAACACCGTGAAACTTTTTGTGGATTTTTATGGACCAGAAGACATCCAATGGGCCAGAGCAGCACCTAGGGGGTGCCTCGAGGGGGGCACAACCCACCAGGGTGCGCCTGGGGCCCAAGCGCGCCCAGGTGGGTTGTGCCCACCTCGGTGGCCTCATGTACCCCCTCTTCGCCCTATAAATCATCAAATATTCCAAAAACCCTCGGGGTTACCCTATATAAAAAGTTCCGCCGCTGCAAGCCTCTGTAGCCACGAAAAACCAATCTAGACCCCGTTTCGGCACCCCGCGAAGGGGAAAATCATCACCGGTGGCCATCTTCATCATCCCGGCGGCCACCATGATGAGGAGGGAGTTGTCCACCCTTGGGGCTGAGGGTTTTTACCAGTAGCTATGCGTTTAATCTCTCTCTCTCTCTCTCTCTCTCTCTCTCTCTCTCTCGTTTTCTTGAGATGGCACGATCTTGATGTATCGCGGGCTTTGTTAATATAGTTGGATCATATGGTGTTTCCCCTCTCTATCTTGTGATGAATTGAGTTTTCTCTTTGAGATTTCGTTTTATCGGATTGAATACTTTTATGGATTTGAGAGCACTTGATATATGTCTTGCATATGAATACCCACGGTGACAATGGGGGATTATTTTGATTCACTTCATATATGTTTTGGCACTCAACTCGCGGATTCCTGAGGTGAGAATGGGGTAACCTACGCATAGGGGTTGATGCACGTTCTTGTCTTTATTTCTCTGGTAGAAATCTTGGGGCACTCTTTGAGGTTCTTTGTGTTGGATTGAGTATTATGAGTCTGAAATTATTTGGTGTTATTTTAGTACGAACTCTTGGATAGATCGATCGGAAAGAATAGCTTCGAGGTGGTTTCATACCCTACAAACGATTTCTTCTTATGCTCTTTGCTAGATAGGAACTTTGGAGTGACTCTTCGTTGCACGTTGAGGTATGGTTATATGATCCAATTATATTAGCATTGTTGAGAGATTGAACTAGTGAAAGTACGGACCCTAGGCCTCATTTTTCAAGCATTGCAATACCATTTATGCTCACTTTTTGTTACTTGCTACCTTGCTGTTTTTTATTGCTACTATTTCAAAAACCAATATCTACTATCATTACTACACTTTTATTACCATCTCTTCGCCTAACTAGTGCACCTATACAAATTACCATTGTATTTTGGTGTGTTGGGGACACAAGAGACTCTTTCTTATTTGGTTGCAGGGTTGTTTGAGAGAGACTATCTTCGTCCTACGCCTCCCACGGATTGATAAACTTGAGGGAAAATTGTTGCTGTCCTTAAAAACTCTGCGCTTGGAGGCCCAACACGTGTCTACAAGAATAAAGTTGCATAGTAGACATCAAGCCCAGACGATGAAAAAGTCAGGCCCCCTCAACCATCAACTGCTCATCCAGACTCCCTCAAAATCACACGGATTTTCCCGATAAAGTAGCCAAGAGACCGAAGGCAAAGCCAGGCGTGAAGCTTGGGCTACGAAGAAAAATCAGGTGGAAGCTAGAAATGTTGCACTGACTCAGCAAGACGAGCAAAAGAAAAAGGATCGTGCTTCCTGAAAGAAATTGTGGCCAAGTGATACGTCCATTTTGCATCATGCTTTTATATTGATATTCATTGCATTATGGGCTGTTATTACACATTATATCACAATAATTATGCCTTTTCTCTCTTATTTTATAACGTTTATATGAAGAGGGAGAATGCCGGCAGCTGGAATTCTAGACTGGAAAAGGAGCAAATATTAGAGACCTCTTATGCACAACTCCAAAAGTCCTGAAACTCATGGAGAATTATTTTGGAATAAAAAAATATTGGGCGAAGAAAGTACCAGAGGGGGCCACCAGCCATCCACAAGGGTGGGGGGCGCGCCCCCTGCCTTGTGGGCCACCCGGCAGGCCCCTGATGCCATCTTCTGCTATAAGGTTTGTTTTGACATGGAAAAAAATCAGAAGGAAGCTTTTAGGACGAAGCGCCACCATCTCGAGGCGGAACTTGGGTAGAACTAATCTAGGGCCCCGACGGAGCTGTTCTGCCGGGGAAACTTCCCTCGCGGAGGGGGAAATCAAAGCCATCATCATCACCAATGATCCGCTCATTGAGAGGGGGCCAATCTCCATCAACATCTTCACCAGCACCATCTCCTCTCAAACCCTAGTTCATCTCTTGTATCTGATCTCTGTCTCAAAACCTCATATTGGTACTTGTGGGTTCTAGTAGTGTTGATTACTCCTTGTAGTTGATGCTAGTTGGTTTATTTGGTGGAAGATTGTATGTTCAGATCCTTAATGATAATTAATACTCCTCTGATTATGAACATGAATATGCTTTGTGAGTAGTTACGTTTATTCCTGAGGACATGGGAGAAGTCTTGTTATAAGTAGTAATCATGTGAATTTGGTATTCGTTCGATATTTTGATGAGATGTATGTTGTCTCTCCTCTAGTGGTGTTATGTGAACGTCGACTACATGACACTTCACCATTATTTGGGCCTAGGGGAAGGCATTGGGAAGTAATAAGTAGATGATGGGTTGAGAGTGATAGAAGCTTAAACCCTACTTTATGCGTGCTTCATAAGGGACTGATTTGGATCCATATGTTTCATGCTATGGTTAGATCTATCTTAATTCTTCTTTTGTAGTTGTGGATGCTTGCGAGAGGGGTTAATCATAAGTGGGAGGCTTGTCCGAGGAAGGGCAGCACCCAAGCACCGGTCCACCCGCATATCAAATTATCAAAGTAACTAATGCGAATCATATGAGCATGAAGAAAACTAACTTGACAATAATTCCCATGTGTCCCCGGGAGCGCTTTGCTTTATATAAGAGTTCATCTAGGCTTGTCCTTTGCTACAAAAAGGTATTGGTCCACCTTACTGCATCTTGTTTACTTTTGTTACTTGTTACCTGTTACGAATTATCTCATCATACAACTATCTGTCACCGATAATTTCAGTGCTTGCAGAGAACACCTTGCTGAAAACCGCTTGTCATTTCCTTCTGCTCCTCGTTGGGTTCGACACTCTTACTTATCGAAAGTACTATGATAGATCCCCTATACTTGTGGGTCATCAAGAATCTTTTCTAGAACCGTTATCGGGGAGTGAAGTGCCTTGGGTAAGTGGAATTTGGTAAGGAAACATTTATATAGTGTGCTGAGATTTACTGTCACTTGTCACTATGGAAAATAATCCTTTGAGGGGCTTGTTTGCGGTATCTTCACCTCGACCGGAAGTGCAAAGAGTTGCTCCTCAACCTACTGCACCTACTGAAAATATTTATTATGGAATTCCTTCACGTATGATAGAGAAACTACTAGCTAATCCTTATGTGGGAGATGGAACATTACATCCTGATATGCACCTAAACTATGTGGATGAAGTTTGTGGATTATTTAGGCTTGCAGGTTTGCCCTAGGATGTTGTCAAGAAGAAGGTCTTCACTTTATCTGTGAAGGTAAAGGCATTGACATGGTATAGGCTATGTGATGATATCGGATCATGGAACTACAACCAATTGAAATTGGAATTTCATCAGAAGTTTTATCCTATGCATCTGGTTCATTGTGATCAGAATTATATATATATATATATAATTTTTGGCCTCGTGAAGGAGAAAGTATCACTCAAGCTTGGGGAGGCTTAAGTCAATGTTATATTCATACCCCAATCATGAGATCTCAAGAGAAATTATTATTGAGAATTTTTATGCTCGGCTTTATCATAATGATCGATCCATGCTCGATACTTCTTGTACTGGTTCTTTTATGAAGAAGGATATTGAATTCAAATGGGATTTATTGGAAATAATTAAATGCAACTCTAAAGATTGGGAACTCGATGAAGGTAAGGAGTCAGGTATAATCCTTAAGTTTGATTGTGTTAAATATTTCATGGATACCGATGCTTTTCATGATTTTAGCACTAAATATGGACTTGACTCTGAGATAGTAGCTTCTTTTTGTGAATCATTTGCTACTCATGTTGAACTCCCTAAGGAGAAGTGGTTAAATATCATCCTCCCATTGAAGTGAAAGTAGTAGAACCTATTAAAGTTGAAGAAGAAACTATTACTTATAATGTTGATCCTGTTGTTCCTACTGCTTATATTGAGAAACCACCTTTTCCTATTAGAATAAAGGATCATGCTAAAGCTTCAACTATGGTTTGTAAGAGTTATAATAGAACACCTACACCCCCTGAACAAATTAAAGTTGAATCTAGTATTGCTATGGTTAAAGATCTCTTGGTCGATAATATTGATGGGCATGTTATTTATTTCTGTGATGAAGCTGCTAGGATTGCTAAACCTGATATTAAAGATAAACATAGACCTTTTGTTAGCACGCCTGTTGTTTTTGTTAAAATAGGAGATCATTGTTATCATGGCTTATGTGATGTGGTTGCTAGTATGAGTGCAATTCCTTTTACTCTATACAAAGAAATTATGAATGATATTGCACATGCTGAGATAGAAGATATTGATATTACTATTAATCTTGCTAATAGAGATACTATAACACCAATTGGGATTGTTAGAGATGTTGAAGTCTTGTGTGGGAAAATAAAATACCCTACTGATTTTCTTGTTCTTGCTTCCCCACAAGATGATTTTTGTCCCATTATATTTGGTAGGCCTTTCTTGAATACTGTTAATGCTAAGATATATTGCGAGAAAGATATTGTTACTGTTAGTCTAGGGGATATATCTCATGATTTTAATTTCTCTAAATTTCGTAGACAACCCCATGATAAAGAATTGCCTAGTAAGGATGAAATTATTGGTCTTGCTTCTATTGTCGTGCCTCCTATTGATCCTTTAGAACAATATTTGCTAGACCATGAAAATGATATGTTTATGAATGAAAGAAATGAATTAGATGAAACATTCTTTAATCAAGGGCCTGTTTTGGAACACAATTTTCCTGTTGAAATCCTTGGGGATCCTCCTCCAGCCAAGGGTGATCCCGTGTTTGAGCTTAAACAATTACCTGATACTTTGAAATATGCTTATCTTGATGAAAAGAAGATATATCCTGTTATTATTAGTGCTAACCTTTCAGAGCATGAAGAAAAGAAATTATTGAAAACTCTGAAGAAGCATTGTGCCGCTATTGGATATACTCTTGATGATCTTAAGGGCATCAGTCCCACTCTATGTCAGCACAAAATTAAATTGGAGCCTGATGCTAAACCAATTGTTGATCATCAACGACGGTTAAATCCTAAGATGAAAGAAGTGGTAAGAAATGAAATACTAGAGCTTCTGGAGGCAGGTATAATTTATCCTATTACTGATAGTAGATGGGTAAGTCCCGTTCATTGTGTCCCTAAGAAGGGAGGTATTAGTGTTGTTCCTAATAATAAGAATGAATTTATTCCACAAAGAATTGTTACAGGTTATAGAATGGTAATTGATGTTCGCAAATTAAACAAAGCTACTAGAAAAGATCATTACCCTCTACCTTTTATTGATCAAATGCTAGAAAGATTATCCAAACATACACATTTTTGCTTTCTAGAGGGTTATTCTGGTTTCTCTCAAATACATGTGTCAAAAGATGATCAGGAAAAGACCACTTTCACTTGCCCTTTCGGTACTTTTTCTTATAGACGTATGCCTTTTGGTTTATGCAATGCACCTGCTACCTTTCAAAGATGTATGACTGCTATATTCTCTAATTTTTGTGAAAAGATTGTTGAGGTTTTCATGGATGATTTCTCCATTTACGGAACTTCTTTTGATGATTGCTTAAGCAACCTTGATTGAGTTTTGCAGAGATGTGAAGAAACTAATCTTGTTTTGAATTGGGAGAAGTGCCACTTTATGGTTAATGAAGTATTGTCTTGGGGCATAAAATTTCTGAAAGAGGTATTGAAGTTGATAAAGCTAAAGTAGATGCTATTGAAAAGATGCCGTGTCCTAAAGATATCAAAGGTATAAGAAGTTTCCTTGGTCATGCTGGTTTCTATAGGAGGTTTATTAAATACTTCTCTAAAATTTCTAGGCCTCTCACTAATCTCTTGCAAAAAGATGTTCCTTTTGTTTTTGTTGACGATTGTGTAGAAGCATTTGAAATACTTAGGAAAGCCTTGATTTCTGCACCTATTGTTCAACCACCTGATTGGAATTTACCCTTTGAAATTATGTGTGATGCTAGCGATTATGCTGTTGGTGCTGTTCTAGGGCAAAGAGTTGATAAGAAGTTGAATGTTATTCATTATGCTAGTAAAACCCTAGACAGTGCCCAGAGAAATTATGCTACTACTAAAAAGGAATTTTTGGCGGCTGTTTTTGCTTGTAATAAGTTCAGATCGTATATTGTCGATTCCAAAGTGACTGTTCACACTCATCATGCTACTATTAAATATCTTATGGAAAAGAAAGATGGTAAACCTAGACTTATTAGATGGGTTCTCTTGTTACAAGAATTTGATTTGCATATTATTGATAGAAAGGGAGCTGAGAACCCCGTTTGCAGACAACTTGTCCAGGTTAGAAAATGTTCTTGATGACCCACTACCTATTGATGATAGTTTTCTTAATGAGTAATTAGCTGTCATGAATGCTTCTCATAATACTCCATAGTATGTTGATTATGCTAATTACATTGTTGCTAAGTTTATACCACCTAGTTTCACATACCGGCAAAAGAAAAAGTTTTTATATGATTTAAGACATACCTTTTGGGATGACCCACACCTTTATAAAGGAGTAGATGGTGTTATTAGAGATTGTGTACCCGAGCATGAACAGGAACATATCCTATGCAAGTGCCACTCCGAGCCTTATGGAGGACACCACGCTGGAGATAGAACTGCACACAAGGTATTGTAATCCGGTTTTTATTGGCCTACTCTCTTCAAGGATGCTCGTAAGTTTGTCTTTTCTTGTGATGAATGTCAAAGAATTGGCAATATTAGTAGACGTCAGGAAATGCCTATGAATTATTCACCTGTTATTGAACCATTTGATGTTTGGGGCTTTGATTATATGGGACCTTTTCCTTCCTCTAATGGGTATACACATATTTTAGTTGTCGTTGATTACGCTACTAAGTGGGTAGAAGCTAGTCCAACTAGTAGTGTTGATCATAACACTTCTATTAAGATGCTTAAATAAGTTATTTTTCCAAGGTTTGGAGTCCCTAGATATTTAGTGACTGATGGTGGTTCACATTTTATTCATGGTGCTTTCCGTAAATGGCTTGCTAAGTATGATGTTAATCATCGAATTGCATCTTCATATCACCCTCAGTCTAGTGGTCAAGTAGAATTGAGCAATAGAGAGATTAAATTGATTTTGCAAAAGACTGTTAATAGATCTAGAAAGATTGGTCTAAGAAACTTGATGGTGCATTATGTGCTTATAGAACTGCTTACAAGAATCCTATGGGTATGTCTTTGTATAAAATGGTTTATGGAAAAGCATGCCACTTACCTCTCGAACTAGAACATAAAACTTATTGGGCAATCAAAGGGCTCAACTATGATTTCAAACTTGCCAATGAAAATAGGTTATTTGACATAAGCTCGCTTGATGAATGGAGAACCCAAGCCTATGAGAATGCTAAGTTGTTTAAATAAAGGGTTAAAAGATGGCATGACAAGAGGATACAAAAGCATGAGTTTAATGTAGGTGATCATGTTTTGCTATACAACTCTCGTTTAAGATTTTTTGCAGGAAAGCTTCTCTCTAAATGGGAAGGTCCTTACATTATCGAGGAGGTATATCATTCCGGTTCCATCAAGATCAACAATGCCAAAGGCAAAAATCTGAAGGTGGTAAACGGTCAAAGAATCAAACATTATATCTCAAGTACTCCCATAAATGTTGAGACCAATATAATTAATACCATAACACCGGAGGAGTACATAAGGGATACTTTCCAGAGCATTTCAGACTCCAAAAAGGAATAGGTA
The DNA here is from genome assembly GCF_002162155.2 of Triticum dicoccoides. Taxonomy (NCBI): domain Eukaryota; kingdom Viridiplantae; phylum Streptophyta; class Magnoliopsida; order Poales; family Poaceae; genus Triticum; species Triticum dicoccoides. Next base: position 157,422,497 of record NC_041380.1, read on the forward strand.
TGTGGTACGGTAAGTAAACCGACTCCAAAACATCTCCAATGGCAATTTTCTCCATTTTGGAATATTTAAAAAATTAGGAAAATTAAAAGTAGTCCAAAGAGCGCACGAGGCATCCACAAGGGTGGAGGGCGCACCCTACCCCTCTGGGCGCGCCCCTTGCCTTATGGCCACCTTTGGGCCTTCTGGACTCTGTTTTCTTGCACAATACTTCTTTTGGTCAGTAAAAATTCACTATATAATCTCCCGAAGGTTTTGACCTATGTATCACGACAAAATCCCTTGTTTTCGTTTTGAGTTGTTTCTGCAGCAGATTAGAGCAATATGTCGTCCCAAGATCCAGAGGGAGGGAGCTATGTGGTTGATTACATTGCAGACCCCAAGGTCTATGGGGATTTGGAGCATTATGGCTGGACCACGGAGAAAGAAGAAGACTATGATCCGAAAGGAAAGGAAGTGACAAGTTCCGATGAAGAGGAAGTCCCACTTCCCCAACCTGGGGACATGCACGTGGACTTCAAAAGGTCAAGTCTTCTTAATAAAGCAAAGAAACCTAAGATTGAGTTTATCCCTTTTCGTGCCTTGCAGGAAAACAAACAAGAACTATGTAAAAAGATATTAAGGCTTGATCAGGAGATCGATGACTTAAGGGAGGAAAATTATATCCTCAAGCGCAAGTTGAGGAAGAAGGATACCACTTCAACAACTCCATAATCACCGCCTCCGAAGAAAAAGACATAAATACATGGGCATGGGCACTCCCTTTGGCAACTGCCAAGCTTGGGGGAGGTGCCCCAGTATCGTATCACCATCACACTTTTACCTTTATCATTTTTCTTAGTTTGATCCTTTTGGTTATATGTTGATCTAGTATAATAAAGTTTTTAGTATGATGTAGCTCTGAGTTTTGTTTTGATCTCTATCCATGTAATCGAGTCCGTGAGTTATATATAATAAAGAGTAGTTTTGAGTTGAGGGCTTTGCTTTCTTGCTATGATCTTGAGGGAATAAAATAAAAGAAAGAATAAAAAGAAATAAAAAGATCATATATTGATCTTATGGAGAGTAATGACTTCACATATAAAGAGTATGATGAATAAAATTTGTTGAGAGTTGACAAACATAGTTTTGGTCATTGTTGCAATTAATAGGAAGTAATAGAGAAAGAGAGGCTTCACATATAAATATACTATCTTGGACATCTTTTGTAATTGTGAGCACTCATTAAAATATGACATGCTGAAAAGTTGATGTTGGACAAGGAAGACAACGTAATGGGTTATGTTTTCTTATATCTGAATAGAAGTTATATTGTCATGGATCCTCCAACATGTTGAGCTTGCCTTTCCCTCTCATGCTAGCCAAATTCTTTGCACCAAGTAGAGATACTACTTGTGCTTCCAAACATCCTTAAACCAGTTTTTCCATGAGAGTCCACCATACCTACCTATGGATTAAGTAAGATCCTTCAAGTAAGTTCTCATCGGTGCAAGCAATAAAACATTGCTCTCTAGATATGTATGATTTATTAGTGTGAAGAAAATAAGCTTTATACAAACTTGTGATATGGAAGAAATAAAAGCGATGGACTGCATAATAAAGTTCTTTATCACAAGTAGCAATATAAAGTGATGTTCTTTTGTAGTAAGATTTTGTGCATCCAACCATAAAAGCGCATGACAACCTCTGCTTCCCTCTGCAAAGGGACTATATTTTACTTTTATCTTCTACCCTTATACAAGAGTCATGGTGATCTTCACCTCCCCTTTTTACACCTTTTCTTTTGGATAGCACCATGTGATGGATATATATATATATATATATATATATCCACTCGGATGTAGGTTACCATAAAGTATTATTGTTGACATTACCCCTGAGGTAAAAGGTTGGGAGGCGAAACTATAAGCCCCTATCTTTCTCCGTGTCCGATTGAAACTTTGAACCCATAAGTATCACATGTGTGTTAGCAATTGTGAAAGACTAAATGATAGTTGAGTACATGGACTTGCTGAAATGCTCTTGAGTTGACTCTTTCCGATGTTATGATAAATTGCAATTGCTTCGATGACTGAGATCATAGTTTGTTAGTTTTCAACGAAGTTTCCGATTCATACTTTACCTTGTGAATGAATTGTTACTTTAGCATAAGTAATTATATGACAATATATGTTGCTGTTCTAAAGATGATCATGATGACCTCATGTCCATATTTTATTTTATCGACACCTCTATATCTAAACACGTGGACATATTTTTCGATTTCGGCTTTCGCTTGAGGACAAGCGAGGTCTAAGCTTGGGGCTGTTATATTGATACGTCCATTTTGCATCATGCTTTTATATTGATATTTATTGCATTATGGGCTGTTATTACACATTATATCACAATACTTATGCCTTTTCTCTCTTATTTTGTAAGGTTTACATGAAGAGGGAGAATGCCGGCAGCTGAAATTCTAGACTGGAAAAGGAGCAAATATTAGAGACCTACTCTGCACAACACCAAAAGTCCTGAAACTTCACGAAGAATTATTTTGGAATATAAAAAAATATTGGGCGAAGAAAGTACCAGAGGGGGCCACCATCCATCCACAAGGGTGGGGGCGCGCCCTAACCCCTGGGCGCCCCCCTAACTTGTGGGCCACCTGGCAGGCCCCTGATGCCCATCTTCTGCTATAAGGTGTGTTTTAACCTAGAAAAAATCAGAAGGAAGCTCTCGGGACGAAGCGCCGCCGTCTCGAGGCGGAACTTGGGCAGAACCAATCTAGGGCTCTGGCAGAGCTGTTCTGCCGGGAAACTTCCCTCCTAGAGGGGGAAATCGAAGCCATCGTGATCACCAACGATCCTCTCATCAAGAGGGGGTCAATCTCCATAAACATCTTCACCAACACCATCTCCTCTCAAACCCTAGTTCATCCCTTGTATCTGATCTCTGTCTCAAAACCTCAGATTGGTACCTGTGGGTTGCTAGTAGTGTTGATTACTCCTTGTAGTTGATGCTAGTTGGTTTGTTTGGTGGAAGATCATATCTTCAGATCCTTAATGATAATTAATACTCCTCTGATTATGAACATGAATATGCTTTCTAAGTAGTTACATTTGTTCCTGAGGACATGGGATAAGTCTTGTTATAAGTAATCATGTGAATTTGGTATTCGTTCGATATTTTGGTGAGATGTATGTTGTCTCTCCTCTAGTGGTGTTATGTGAACGTCGACTACATGACACTTCACCATTATTTGGGCCTAGGGGAAGGCATTGGGAAGTAATAAGTAGATGATGGGTTGCTAGAGTGACAGAAGCTTAAACCCTAGTTTATGCATTACTTCGTAAGGGACTGATTTGGATCCATATGTTTCATGCTATGGTTAGATTTATCTGAATTGTTCTTTCATAGTTGCGGATGCTTGCGAGAGGGGTTAATCACAAGTGGGAGGCTTGTATAAGGAAGGGCAGCACCCAATCACCAGCCCACCAACATATCAAATTATCAAAGTAACGAACGCGAATCATATGAGCATGATGAAAACTAACTTGACAACAATTCTCATGTGTCCTCGGGAGCGCTTTGCTTTATACAAGAGTTTGTCCAGGCTTGTCCTTTGCTACAAAAAGAGATTGGGCCACCTTGCTGCACTTTGTTTACTTTTGTTACTTGTTACCTGCTATGAATTATCTCATCATAAAACTATTTGTCACCGATAATTTCAGTGCTTGCAGAGAACACCTTGCTGAAAACCACTTGTCATTTTCTTCTGCTCCTCATTGGATTCTACACTCTTACTTATCAAAAGGACTATAATAGATCCCCTATACTTGTGGATCCAAGAAGGCCGCTCATGAATCGTCTGATGAGTCCTCTGATGAAGATGCCCCCAAAGAAATACCTATGTATGATCAACGTGCTCTTCTGAACAAGCCATACAAGACTCCCTCACCAGTGAAGGTTTCACCCCCAACAAGAAAATCACAGAGACATGCACCCACTCCAATCACTGTCAAATCTTTGGGTTCTGCTGCTCCTTCTGCGAAGAGAAAACTGTTGTCCGAAGAGAAAGCTGAAGCATCTGCCAAGAAAGCCAAACCAAGTGTTCCTGCTCCCCCAGAGGAACTAAAATATGACTTCAATCTTATGATTGATGTAATTGAGAGTGCTGCCTGCGATGCAAAATCTGTTGATTTGAGCAGTCTAGGACTTCCTGATGATGTTACCAAAATGGTAACGAAACATTTCACTGAGCTGAAGAAAATGACAAAGAAACTCAATCAGTCTGTTAAGAACAAGCAAACCCTCAAGCAAATGAGGAGATGCCAGCACTGAATCGGAAGAGAAAAGTTTGAACAAAGAGATTGTTGAGCTCACTAAGGCCCTCAGTGTTACGAGGAATGATAAAATTGATTGGATCTCACATTTGAAAATGGAAGTATTCCAGCTGTGTGACCGAAGGAATGATGAAATTGATCGCTAGGCTGATCTGGCTCGAAGGAGAATGAAGGAAGAAAAAGGTCAAAAGGCTAAGGCAAGAGATAGCAAGACGAAATGAATCAAGGGTCGCCGCCCTCAGACTGTTGTTGATTCTCCCATTGACTCAAGTACTCCTCTGTAGCAGATTCCACCTTCTCCTCCGCATGAAGATGAATCCATGCAGCAAGCTGGAAATGTGGAGGTTTTCATCCCTATTTCATCTACCCAAGAGCAAACTGTTGTGGACATATCCCTCAAAAAGACAGAAGAAGAAAATGCTCTGCCTGAGCAACAAGCCAAAGATGATAAAACTGGCGAGGAAATTGAGGTTGAGAAGCAGACCCATCGCCTTCGAAGAAAATGCAAGCTAAGTCCTCCGGATCTAATGAGGAGAGTGAAAAGATTGAGGGGGGGGGAGCTTATTGCTTCCCGAGAGAAAACTACCCCAGTCACATCATCTGGTTCCCCTACCCAGATGGATGTTGATCCCGCTCCTCGTTCCATTGCTTCATAGTTGGAAGAGGAAGAGAAGAAATCTGAAGAGCCCATGGCTCACGAAAGAATTGTCCCACCTGTTGTACCCCTGACGTCCCAAAAGATGCTGTTGTGACCCCAATCGAAGAAAATAAAGAGAAAGACAAGGCCCTAGTGCCGAAAAGTGAGAAAGTCGCTGAAGGAGTTACAACAAAGAAAAATGATGATAATTACAGTTCTTCCAAGAGATCAGCCCTAGAGAAATCAAGGAAGCTTCGTGCCCCACTGAAGCCTATCGAAGAAGGTCTGCAAGCACCGGATGATATTTGTACCTGGAATGTGAGCAAAGATCAACTAAAAAATCCTTTGGAAACATTTCCTTTATTCCCATTTGAAGATGGTCAAATGGTCCCGCATTCAATGAGAAGGTTCACCTTTTGAAACTTGCATTCTTTGGGACCAACCCATATGAAGGAGAGAGAACACCACTGTCGCCCAGTTTCACCTTTCAAAACTTGCCTAGGTTTTGGAAAAAAGAACAGGCTGTGTATTATGCTCGCATTCTATACGAAAAGAATCGCATCTTCAAGCACAAGATTATGAACTTTGCTAAGCTCGAAAGCTTAGCATGCTTCCATCACACAATCGAGCAAATTGAGCATGCTTTCATGAAGAGTTTTCTCTGCTTCAAACATGGCTGGAATCATGAAGTAATTCATCAATTCTTTGCCACTCTCTATATCTCAGGAGAACTCGGAGATAGTTCTACATGGATCCTCAAATGGATGAGTGGAGAGGAAAAGATTAAATGCTCGACAGATTAGTGGCTCTGCTAAATCTTCCTCGGTGCAAATTTGATACTGATCGAGGACACAGGCTGCATTATTGGGAAGTGTCTGAAGCTCAACTGTATATGTTGATGGACCCCAAGCTGGTTGGTGATGAATGCATTGAGATCAACCCAAAGAATCTGACATACGAGAATAAAATTTTGTTCTACATCCTCTGCAACTCTCTCACTCCAACTAACAGGCCAAAAACCATCAATGGTATCATGGGAAATGCACGGCTTGCCATGTCTCAGGGTATTCGCTTTGATATCCCATATCTTTTCATTCAAAACTTGGCATGTTGATGACCCACAAGTATAGGAGATCAATCGTAGTCCTTTCGATAAGTAAGAGTGTCTAACCCAATGAGGAGCAGAAGGAAATGACAAGTGGTTTTCAGCAAGGTAATGTCTGCAAGCATTGAAATTGTAAGTATTGAGTAGTTTGATAGCAAGATAATTTGTAACGAGCAAGTAACGATAATAGTAACAAAAGTGCAGCAAGGTAGCCCAATCCTTTTGAGGCAAAGGACATGCCAAAACGGTCTCTTATAATAAGCAAGGTGTTCTTGAGGGTACATGGGAATTTCATCTAGTCACTGTCATCGTGTTGGTTTGATTTGTGTATGCTACTTTGATAATTTGATATGTGGGTGGATCGGTGCTTAGGTACTGTTCTTACTTGAAAAAACCTCCTACTTATGATTAACCCCCTTGCAAGCATCCACAACTACGAGAAAAGTATTAAGAATAAATTCTAACCATATCATTAAACTTTTAGATCCAATCGGTCCTTTACGGAATAGCACATAAACTAGGGTTTAAGCTTCTGTCACTCTCGCAACCCATCATCTAATAAATACTCCACAATGCATTCCCTTAGGCCCAAATATGGTGAAGTGTCATGTAGTCGACGTTCACATGACACCACTAAGGGTATCACAACATACATACCATCAAAATATCGAATACATATAAAATTCACATGATTACTTGCAACAAGATTTCTCCCGTGACCTCAAGAACAAAAGTAACTAATCACAAATGATAATCATGCTCAAGATCAGAGTGGTATTAAATAGCATATTGGATCTGAACATATAAACTTCCACCAAATAAACCATATAGTAATCAACTACAAGATGTAATCAGTACTACTAGTCACCCACAAGTACCAATCTATAGTTCCGGTACAAAGATTGAACACAAGAGATGAACTAGGGTTGGAGAGGAGATGGTGCTGATGAAGATGTTGATGAAGATTGCCCTCCCCAAGATGGGAGAGTTGTTGGTGATGATGATTTCCCCCTCCGGGAGGGAAGTTTCCCTGGCGGAATCGCTCCACCGAAGGGCAAAAGTGCTCCTGCCCAAGTTCCGCCTCGAGATGGTGGTGCTTCATACCGAAAGTCCTCTCCTTATTTTTCTAGGTCAAAATGACTTATATACCAGAAGATGGGCACCAGAGGTGAGCTAGGCTGAGCACAACCCACCAGGGCGCGCCCTGGTGTCTTGTGCTCACCAAGTGGCCCCCTTCGGTAGTTATTTGCTCCAATATTTCTTATTTATTCCATAAAAATTTCATGTGAAGTTTCACCTCATTTGGAGTTGTGCAGAATAGGTAGCCTGACGTAGCTTTTTCAGGTCCAGATTTCCAGCTGCCGGAATTCTCCCTCTTTGTGTGTACCTTGCAAATGAGAGAAAAGGCGTTAGAATTACTCCAAAAAGAATTATTATGCATAAAAACATTATAAATAACAGTAGGTAAACATGATGCAAAATGGACGTATCACATGTGCAGCTGATAGCCCTCAAGTCCTAAAGCCATATGCTCCTTGGATCATGTATGCCATTGAGAAGCTCCTTGAAGAAAAGTTCTACTGCCCATATGTTTCGAAAATTTTCATGCCTCCAGTCTGTAACACACTCAGAATTGGGAAAGATATCGGCAAAGGGAAGATGCCAATGGATGCCACTACTTCTGCTCCTATGCCTACATCTGCTGGCGCCCCAAAAGTCATGAAAGCTAGAGTTGAAATTCATAGTGAAGAAAATCCTTCATTATATGAGGTTTGTCTTTGCACTCAGCAAGCATTGGAAAGCCACATCAAGCTCGATAGAAAAGTAAAGCTGGAAATGATGACGGAGATCAATTTGCTTCACAATCTTTCTCGACAAACCCTTCTATCTAAGAAGGAACATAAGAAGCGCTCCTGGACCCTTCTTCGCAAGCATTACACTCGAAAGCAACTTTTAGCAAAGGGCATCAAAACAGAATATGATTATCTGGAGCAGTTTGAAGTACCTCAGTTTAAAGGCAAACACCAGTGCTCCCTCAGCGTTTTGCTTCAACTGACCTGCTATTTGTTGAACCTGATGATATTCTTGAAGACACGACATGAACTTTCATCTACAAGCCAGAAGCACCAAGCGCCGCTACTCCCAAAGTGAATCCCGAAGCCCATACTACTTCTCCAACACCTGCTTCGGCCTCGACCATTCCTCGCTCTAGATCTCCGAATAGTTCGAGTTCTGGTTCTGAGGGTTCTTCGGATGAGTAGATCATCGTATGCATTCTCTTCCCTTTTTGACACTTGTTGACAAAGGGGAGGGGGGTAGTACATCGAGTGATAGCTTAGCAGGCTATTTGCAGGGTGTTTTTATTCGCAATTTGCTTTTCCTCTGAACAATTTGGTTTTGTCGAACAATTTTCTTGGCAGCTTAAAGCACCGCCTCTGGTGTTGAAATACTCGGTCGTCGTGTACTGTTAATAACCCCCCTGCAATGCTATTTGCTTCCTACTATATGTTTGCAGGTGCTATGACAACCCATAAGTATAGGGGATCAATTGTAGGCTTTCTTGATAAGTAAGAGTATCGAACCCAATGAGGAGCTAAAGGTAGAACAAATATTCCCTCAAGTTCTATCGACCACCGATACAACTCTACGCATGCTTAACATTCGCTTTACATAGAACAAGTATGAAACTAGAAGTACTTTGTAGGTGTGACAGGATAGGTTTGCAAGATAATAAAGAACATGTATATAAAAGATAGGGGTTGTTTAGATAAAGAACCAATTAAGTTAGTTTTAGGAGAAAGCTTTTTGTCACAAGAAAGTTATTTGTCCCTAGGCAATCGATAACTAGACCGGTAATCGTTATTGCAATTTTATACGAGGGAGAGGCATAACCTAACATACTTTCTCTACTTGGATCATATGCACTTATGATTGGAACTCTAGCAAGCATCCACAACTACTAAATATCATTAAGGTAAAACCCAACCATAGCATTAAAGTATCAAGTCCTCTTTACTCCCATACACAAACAACCTACTTACTCGGGTTTGTGCTTCTGTCACTCACGCCACCCACCATAAGGTAATCATGAACATATTGCAAACCCTAAAAAGGGGATCCCTCATGCTTGCGGGACACAGAGAGCACCATAGGACAGCACCAATAATAAAACATACAACTCAAACCAATCATGATCATCAATCAACCCATAGGACAAAACAGATCAACTCAAGCATCATAAGATAGCCATACATCATTGGGAAATAATATATAGCATTGAGCACAATGTTTAAGTAGAGATTACAGTGGGTAAAAGAGAGGTTACACCACTGCATAGAGGGGGAGAGAGTTGGTGATGACAGCGGCGCATTTGTTGGTGTAGATCGTCGTCACGTGATGGCCCCGATGACGTTCCGGTGCCACAGGGAGAGAGGGGGAGAGAGCCCCCCCTCATTCTTCTTCTTCCTTGGACTCCCCTAGATGGGAGGAGGGTTTCCCCTCTGGTCCTTGGCCTCCATGGCGGTGGAGGGGTGAGATCCCCTCCGAGATTGGATCTCTCTCTCTGTGTTTCCTTCTGTTTATGCGCTCCTGTTTTCTGGCCTTTCACCGTATTTTAAATTCCCAAAGATCCGTAACTCCGATTGGGCTGAAATATTAACATGATTTTTATCTAGATATTAGCTTTCTTGCAGCCGAAGAAGGGCACGAACCTCCTTACGGGGTGGCCATAAGCCTCCCAGGCACGCCCTGGGTAGGGGGCGTGCCCCTACGGCTTGTGGGCCCCTCGGGCATCGTCTCGCATTGATTCTTTTTCCTAAAAATCGAAAAAATATTCCAAAATAAACATCCGTAAGTTTTTATCGCGTTTGGCCTCCGTTTGGTAGGGATATTCTGCGAAACAAAAAACATGCAATAAATTGGAACAAGCACTGCACACTGGATCAATATGTTAGTCCCAAAAATAACATAAAGAGTTGCCAAAAGTATATGAAAGTTGTAGAATATTGGCATGAAACAATCAAAAATTATAGATACGACGGAGACGTTTCAGCATCCCCAAGCTTAATTCCTGCTCGTCCTCGAGTAGGTAAATGATAAAAAAGATAATTTTTGATATGGAATGCTACCTAGCATAATCTTGATCATATAATCTAATCATGGCATGAATATTAAGATACGAGTGATTCAAAGCAATAGTTTATACCTTGACATAAAAACAGTGATACTTCAAGCATACTAATAAAGCAATCATGTCTTCTCAAAATATCATGGCTAAAGATAGTTATCCCTACATAATCATATAGTCTGGCTATGCTCCATCTTCATCACACAAAGTATTTCATCATGCACAACCCTGATGGCAGGCCAAGTAATTGTTTCATACTTTTAATGTTCTCAAGCCTTTTCAACTTTCACGCAATACATGAGCATGAGCCATGAATATAGCACTATATATGGAATAGAATATGGTGGTTGTGAGGAGAAGACAAAAAGGAGAAAGTCTCACATCAACTAGGCAAATTAATGGGCTATGGAGATGCCCATCAATTGATATCGATGCAAGTGAGTAGGGATTGCCATGCAACGAATGCACTAGAGCGATAAGTGTATGAAATCTCAAAAGAAACTAAGTGGGTGTGCATCCAACTTGCTTGCTCACGAAGACCTAGGGCAATTTGTGGAAGCCCATCATTGGAATATACAAGCCAAGTTCTATAATGTAAATTCCCACTAGTATATGGAAGTGATAAAATAGGAGACTCTCTATCATGAAGATCATGGTGCTATTTTTGAAGCACTAGTGCGGAAAAGTATAGCAACATTGCCCCTTCTCTCTTTTTCTCTCATTTTTTTATTTCGAGCTCTTTGGCCTCTCTTTTTTATTTGGGCTTCTTTGGCCTCTTTTATTTTTTAAAGTCCGGAGACTCATCCCAACTTGTGAGGGAATCATAGCTTCCATCATCCTTTCCTCACATGGGACAATGTTGTAATAATGATGATCATCACACTTTTATTTACTTACAACTCAAGAATTACAACTCGATACTAGAACAAAGATATGACTCTATATGAATGCCTCCGGCGATGTACCGGGATGTGCAATGATCTGCCATTTCAATGACATAAAAAAAACAGAAAAGCCATGAAAACATCATGCTAGCTATCTTACGATCATGCAAAGCAATATGACAATGATGATGCGTGTCATACTAAACGGAATGGTGGACGTTGCATGGTGGGTTCAACTTAACAAGATGTGTGTGATATGCGGCATACAATTCACATAGATGAACTATTTGCGATGAGCCAAAAGAACACAAACGGTTCGTGTAAACAAGATGTGTGTGATACACAGCAAACAGCCCACTCAGATGAACTGTTTGCGATGAGAAATTATAACACAAATGGTTACTATAGTTAGTTCGTGTGCGATTCTGTTCATACAAAAAACTTTGAAAAATGCAAACTAGTTGCTTGAGGTGGATAGGAGTATCACACATGATGCGTCTGCGAGTACTTGTGTGTGATGATTAGTAAGTTACACATACGTTTCCTTATGTTAACACGTATGTGATAAATGACACGTGGCACCGCATACGGTATTTGCGTTGTGTGTGTGCTCCACTAAGTCTTCCCACACTCCAGCGAATGATTCCCACGCTCCACATGGGTAATTGTAAAATCCATGCCTCTTCCCTCATCGGTTTCCCGCCACCAGCTAATGGCTTGCTGCATATAACCCAGGCGGCAACGCACCGTTGCGACACTCTACGCAGATGTAGTCCTCACCACTACAAAAAAAGACACATCCATGACATTTCGGGCTCAACGAATTTTTTCCCTGTCATGCTTATGACACTTCTATGATGATAATTGTGAAAAAACCCGGTATCATCATAAATGTGGTGGGCTCCTACTTCTATGACAAAAAATCTTGACAGAAGATGGGATTTTCGTCCTGGGCGGGCCGGAGATGTAGCTGCATGACATTCTTTGGGCCGTCCATGATGGAAAAAAACATGGTAGAAGCGAGGGCGAGGAAAATATCGAGGAGTTCCCGGTTATGGTGGGTGGTCGGGGGCCGAGCGATGCGTGTTTCTCTTGTACACGTACGCGCGTGGGTGCGAGGCGTTGGGCTCTAACTGAACCCGAGCGAGGCGTTTGCCTACTACACCCGAGCAATTGCACTATAGGCTACGTGTTACTGAACCCGAGCGATCAATCGATCTGGCTGTTAAGTGAACCCGATCGAGCGGTTCCTTCGCTACTGCTGCTAACTGAAGCCGATCGGACTAGCTGCCTCTTGATGAACAGTGAGCATTGTTGGAGGGTTGGATGAACAGGACCCCTTGGGAGTAGAGGCCGTTGCAGCTGGAAGAACAGGACCCTGATCGAGCCGGTTGGGGGTGGATGAACAGGACCCCGTGGAGGGCTGGTTGAACAGTAGCTGGTGGAGGGCTGGATGAACAATAGCCCGTGGAGGGGTGGTTGAACAGGACCCCATGGAGAGGGCAGGTTGAACAGTAGCCGGTGGAGGAGCGGTGGAGGCTGGATGAATAGGAGCCCGTGGATGAACAGTCATATGTGGAGGCTGGAGGAGGTCGACGATGGATGAACAATAGCCTATGGAGGCTAGAGGAGGTCGACGGTGGAGATGAACAGTATCCCGTGGAGTCCCGTTTTGTGGTACGCCACACCCCTCCTAATGAACACGACCCCGTTTCGACCGTAGCGCTCCAACACAAGTCCGTTTCCTCCGTTTTGCGGTATGCCACACCCCTCCGGAGCAACAGGACCTTGTTTCGACTGTAGGAGGTCCAAGGGAAGTTCGTTTCCTCCGTTTTGCGGTACGCCAGACCCCTCCCGATGAACAGGATCCTGTTTCGACCGTGGCCGGTCGAACAGAAGGCTGTTTCCTCCATTCTGCGGTATGCCAGGCCTCATTTCGATCGGCTATTCCGTCCAAGCTGGTTCGCTCCCGATGAACAACACGCGTTCCGTTGCCTCCCGATGAACATGATGATGCAGTTTCCCCGTTTCGACCCAGCCGGTTGGCTGCCGATGAACAGGACGCTGTCGCTGCCTCTCCATGTACACGAGCCCTGGCCATACATATGCACGAGTAGGCGTTCGAGACCCCACCCATATGTACGTACGTGGCCGTATTTACTTTCTTGCACCCTGGTTGTACGTACGTGTACACGATATTAACGGGACCGCGTGACATTCTATGTGCGCGCCTCTACTACGACACATGCGCGCCTATACTACGACACGTGCCCTTCCTTACTCGGCCACGATTCATCCCTGCAGCCTGTAGACAGACCGATCGTATGTATGTACACATTAGCGACCAGAATGACAATGCTACGTATGCTTCGACCAAGTGGGTCCCGAATGTCAGGGAGGATAAGGAGGCACACTTCCTTGCATGCGAAGATGTAGCTGGTGGGTCCCAGCAGTTAGGAGGAAAACATTTTTTTTTTGAAAAATACGATGGCCCGTCCAGTGGGTCCCTGCTGTCTGATGGAGGAATCATTATTTTTGCGCTTAATAAGGAGGCATTTCCTTTTGTGTGGCCGTGGACCCAGCTATCAGCCTCTCCACGTACAGTCCACTTCTGATGGATATCATTCATTGACCACACCGCGCCGAGAGCACCAGGGCGATGGACGACGGCGAGGCCTAGGAAGGGGATGACGCGAAGCCGGGGAAGACGCGGCAGTGGATGCCCACACCGAGGGGAGAGCGCTAACTGGTCGGCTGCGGGGTGAGGTTGACGTCGCCAGAAAATAACAGGATGTGCGGGTGGGTAGAGGGATGGCCTAGTGGCAGCACAGCCGACCACGGGAGGAGGGAGCAGGCAGTCCTGTCGGCGCTGGTTTCGGCGGCTGGAGCAGGAAGATTAGAGATTGAAGAAGCACGACAGTCGTTGGATGGACATCCAACAGTCACTACTCTGTGTTGACTAAGTTGACAAAGCCTTGCGTACGCGTCAATTTTTTTTAGGACAACGTCATCATCAACCTTTTTTAGTAGAGCATCATCATCAACCTAGTAGGCCCAGAAGTCAGCCTCCAAATCTGTGGAAAACAGCATACAGCCCATTAACCATTATTTTCTATAATTTACATCCCATTTGCTAATTTTTAAGGATATTTTGAAGCCCATATTCTTTTTATTAGCATTACAGACCATATATTCTGGGCACTTCTAAAAAATTCAACGAAATTTTGCATATTTTGGTGGGGTCCGAACTCTTTTAATCACTAAATTTCGAGTCACGTTAATTTTTTTTAAATTATATCAAAAGAAAATTCAAAAAAAAAATCTCCGCAATAACATGCATGAAATTTAAAATATTTACTAGCAAGATGCCCGTGCGTTGCATGGAACATGAAGATGCATTTGTATGAGTAGTTTATCTTGTGGGAGAGAAGGATGAACGAGGGAAGACCATATATGCAAATGTGGAGAGGAGTGTGGGTAAATTGTCATAGTTTCCTTCCTATGCTTTAGATATAGATCGGACGGCCTATATTGTAGGATGGCAGGCACACCATCATCGCCAACTCTGCTTTTTATAAGAGTAGAGAAATCTAGAAAAAAGGATATTTCAATGTAATTGTCGGTTGGCTTTGGTTTAAAAATTTACAGCCCATTTCTTACAACTTATAGCCCATTTTATGGGGAAGCCCATTTCTTACTACTTACACCCCTCCTCGTCTTGAAAGATTTGCAGCCCAGCAGGGCTGAGAAAAGCAAGTAGGCCTCAGTTGGGTATTATCTAAATAAAAGAACTGGGCTAGCCATTATTAGAAAGAAAAAAATATCAAGTGGGCTCGTCATGTGCTTAAATAAAAGCTTAAGTGTGGGCTAGACGGGCCACAGCCCCCGCACAACGCGCAATTGAGCTCCGTCTCTAAAACTAAAAAACAACTGGGCGAGCTGCTGGGTCCCCGGTGGTATCCGCTCGTTGTGTAATTTTCTCGTTTATTGACTACATTAACAATGGCGTGAGACCTAGTTGTCAAACAATTAGGAGGAAATGTTTTTTTGGCTTGTAATAACGAGGCACCTACTTGCGTAATGCAATGCCCCTGGTGGGTCCCTACTATCAGCCCCTCCACGTATAGTCATCTCCTGATTCCTCTCGGTTGTTGACCATGTTGACAATGCCAGACGGCGGCGGGCGCAACGAACGAACCAAGGCGGAGAACGATGACGAGGCCTCGGATGGGAACGAACAAGAGCCGTGGAAGATGCGGCAGTGTAGTGGCAGGCTGAGGGGAGTATGAGGGCAACAACATGTAACTCAAGCTTACAAATAGAACAAAAAGCCCAAGGATTAATTGTTCATCAAATTTAGACAAAACCCATATTGAACATGGCAACAACATCTAACCCAACCACTCTTTTTCGCAGTCACAAACAAATGGATCCGTCTGATCCATAAAATCAACATCCTGTGCAAAAAAAATATTGGAGGATGACTACAAGTTGTTGTAAATAGAAGTCGAGCACGTTTAGAAGCCCATTTGTCCACCTGAAACTTCTTTTTTTGCTATTCAACGTGTCCGTCCGTGAGAAATCTCTTGTTGTAAAACTTAATCCTCATGGAAAATAGTAACCTCGCATTCAACAGGAAGAATGTGATAAAGCTTCTGTTTGCCTGGTTGGATACATATCCTTCCATCGTTACCGTCCTCAAACAAATGTCATGAGAACTAAGAAAATCCTGGTGCTTATTACACCACCGATTGGTTATATGTTTTTCTCCATGTGTTAGCAGTGCCTAAGTAGACATGAAGATTGAAAACAGTTAAGGTCTGAAAAAAGAGTATGTCGAAAGAGCGACAACTGAACGGTTAATTCTAGTACAATATATATGGGCTTTCAATGTGCATGAAATCATCACTAAGGGAGTCCTGGATTAGGGGGTCTCCGGACAGCCGGACTATATCCTTTGGCCGGACTGTTGGACTATGAAGATACAAGATTGAAGACTCCGTCTCGTGTCCGGATGGGACTCTACTTGGCGTGGAAGGAAAGCTAGGCAATACAGATATGTATATCTCCTCCTTTGTAACCGACCTTGTGTAACCCTAGCCCCCTCCGGTGTCTATATAAATCGGAGGATTTTAGTCCGTAGGACAACATACAATCATACCATAGGCTAGCTTCTAGGGTTTAGCCTCTCCGATCTCGTGGTAGATCAACTCTTGTAATATTCATATCATCAAGAATAAATCAAGCAGGACGTAGGGTTTTACCTCCATCAAGAGGGCCCGAACCTGGGTAAAACATCGTGTCCCCTGCCTCCTGTTACCATCCGCCTTAGACGCATAGTTCGGGACCCCCTACCCGAGATCCGCCGGTTTTGACACCGACATTGGTGCTTTCATTGAGAGTTCCTCTGTGTCGTCGCCATTAGGCTTGATGGCTCCCACTATCATCGATAGCGATGCAGTCCAGGGTGAGACTTTCCTTCCCGGACAGATCTTTTTGTTCGGCAGCTTTGCACTTCGGGCCAACTCGCTTGGCCATCTGGAGCTTTTCGAAAGTTACGCCCCTGGCCACCAGGTCAGGTTTGGAAGTTTAAACTACACAGCTAATATCCGCGGAGACTTGATCTTCGGCGGATTCGAGCCCCTGCCTCGTGCGCCGTGCGGTCATGATGAGTACGATTTAGCTCTACCATCAGACCGTGTTCAAGAACTCGCACCGGCAGCCGCTTCGACCCTCAATTCGGAGCCTGTTTTGCCATCCGTGGACGGGTGGATAGACCCCTCCACGGAGGCCATATCCTCTGTGGCGATGGAGCCGAATATCGACCTTACCCTTCACAAGAGCTGTGTTGCCAAACTGTCGGATCCTTCTCCGGCCATGGACCCTAAACCGCCTGGGCCCGTTCCTATCGAATCCGATTGGGAGCCGATCATGGAGTTTACCTCCATGGATATTTTTCAGCACTCGCCCTTCGGCGACATACTGAACTTATTAAGGTCTCTCTCCTTGTTAGGAGAGTCCTGGCCGAACTACGTCCGACATGATTGGGATGCAGATGACGAAGAAATTCGCTGCCCACCCACCACCCACTTAGTAGCCACTGTCGATGACTTAACCGACATGCTCGGCTTCGACTCCGAAGACATCGACTGTATGGACGACGATGCGGGAGTCGAAGAGGAACCACTGCCCACAGGGCACTGGAGAACCACCTCATCATACGATATATACATGGTGGACACACCCAAAGAAGGCAATGGCAACGAGACAATGGAGGATGACCCCTCCAAGAAGCAACCCAAACACCGGCGTCAGCGGCGCCGCTCTAAGTCCCGCCAAGGCAAAAGTGGTGATACCGTCACCGAAGGTAATAGCACTCCAGACAGTGCCGAAGACAACAACAATCCCCTCCATCAAGATTTAGAGCAGGAGGATGGAGGAGCCAGCCCTCCTGAGAGAGCGGCAGATGGAGAGGCGGAGGATGATAATTACATGCCTCCCTCCGAAGAAGAGGCAAGCCTCGGCAATGACGAATTCGTCGTTCCAGAGGATCCCGTCGAACAAGAGCGGTTCAAGCGCCGGCTTATAGCCACGTCAAATAGCCTTAAGAAAAAGCAGCAACAACTTCAAGCTGATCAAGATTTGCTAGCTGACAGATGGACTGAAGTCCTGGCGGCCGAGAAATATAAACTCGAATGCCCCTCCAAGAGTTACCCAAAGTGCAGGTTGCTACCCCGACTGGAGGAGGAAGCACCGAAAACTACATCCCTGGCGTATGACGCGGCTGATTGGCCACCTCGTGGCCGCGACTGAGAGACATTCCAGCCAAAAGCTCAGCCCACACCCCGACGTCATTCAAATAAAAAGGCATGGGGAAATATGCCAGACCTGCGAGACGTATTGGAGGACAAAGCAAAACATGCAAGATCGATCTACAGATCACAAGGGCGCGCCACTATGCGAGATGATAATCGTCACGCCGGATACAGTAAAAGTAAGTCCGGCCGGGCCGAACACAGCGGGCAAGACTCATTCGAGCTGCGTCGCGACATAGCCCAGTACAGAGGCGACGCACACCCCTTATGCTTCACAGACGAAGTAATGGATCATCAAATCCCAGAGGGTTTTAAACCCGTATAGAATCATACGACGGCACAATAGATCCTGCGGTATGGATCGAGGATTTCCTCCTGCACATCCACATGGCCCGCGGTGGTGACCTACACGCCATCAAATACCTCCCACTCAAACTCAAAGGACCAGCTCGGCATTGGCTCAACAGCTTGCCAGCAGAGTCCATTGGCTATTGGGAAGATCTGGAAGCCCCATTCCTCGACAACTTTCAGGGCACTTATGCGCGACCACCAGATGCCTATGACTTGAGCCACATAATTCAGCAGCCAGAGGAATCGGCCAGGCAATTCTGGACATGGTTCCTAACAAAGAAAAATCAAATCATCGACTATCCGGATGCAAAGGCCCTAGCAGCTTTCAAGCACAACATCCGCGACGAGTGGCTAGCCCGGCACCTTGGTCAGGAAAAGCTGAAATCTATGGCAGCCCTCACGACACTCATGACCCGCTTTTGTGCGGGAGAAGACAGCTGGCTGGCTCGCAGTAATAACATATCAAAGAACCATGGTACTTCAGATACCAAAGATGGCAATGGCAGGTCACGTCGCAACAAACATAAGCGCCACATTAACATCGACAATACCAAGGATACATCAGTCAATGCTAGATTCAAAGGCTCTAAACCCGGTCAGCGGAAAAAGCCATTCAAAAGAAGCACTCCAGGCCCGTCCAGTTTGGACCGTATACTCGATCGCTCGTGTAAAATACACGGCACCCCCGACAAGCCAGCCAACCACACCAACAGGGATTGTTGGGTATTCAAGCAGGCCGACAAGTTAAATGCCGAAAATAAAGATAAGGGGTCACATAGCGATGACGAGGAGGAGCCCCGACAGCCGAACACCGGAGGACAAAAGAGGTTCCCCCCTCAAGTGCAGACGGTGAACATGATATACGCAACCCACATCCCCAAGAGGGAATGGAAGCATGCGCTCAGGGACGTATATGCGTTGGAGCCAGTCGCCCCAAAATTCAACCCATGGTCTTCCTGTCCGATCACCTTCAGCCGCAGGGACCACCCCACTAGTATCCGTCATGGTGGATTCACCGCATTGGTCCTAGACCCAATCATTGACGGATTTCACCTCACTCGAGTCCTTATGGATGGCGGCGGCAGCCTGAACCTGCTTTATCAGGACACAGTGCACAAAATGGGTATCGACCCCTCAAGGATCAAACCCACAAAAACGACCTTTAAAGGCGTCATACCAGGTGTAGAGGCCCATTGCACAGGCTCAGTCACACTGGAAGTGGTCTTCGGATCCTCGGATAACTTTCGAAGCAAAGAGTTAATCTTCGACATAGTCCCGTTCCGCAATGGCTACCATGCACTGCTCGGGCGAACCGCATTCGCAAGATTCAATGTGGTACCGCATTACGCATATCTCAAGTTCAAAATGCCAGGACCTCGGGGGGTCATCACAGTCCATGGAAACACAGAGCGCTCTCACCGCACGGAGGAGCACACTGCGGCCCTCGCAGCAGAAGCACAAAGCAGCCTCTTAAGGCAATCTACTAGTTCGGCGATTAAGGACCCGGACACCTTCAAGAGCGCCCGGAGTAATCGGCAACTGGACCGCCTGGCACGTTCCGAGCTCGCATAGCAATGCGGCCCCCACCCCGGTCCCAGCCAAACGGCGAAATCCGTGCCACGCGTACATAATTACACATTAAAAATACCATGGGCACAGGCGGGGAGGGGGGCACGACTGCGGCACGCCCCAAGTCGCGGCTTAAACTGCACTAGGGGCTTCCCGCTTTGTTATTTTTCTCTTTCAGGACTTTAATCTCTGGAAAACCTGTCCGGCAGCATGACTGCTGAACACACGATGCAGCAACCAAGGAGGCAGAAAGCTACGTCACACCACGGAACTCCCAGGTGGATTACGATAACGAGTGAAATATTTGCTTTAATACTATTCCTCAGCTTGCCCTTGGAAGGGACATGTCAAACAGTCCTACTTTTTGCTTATCACACTACTTGTATCATTCTGCTTTAACGCACCTTTTTGAATAAACAATGCATAGCATTAAGACTATTATTGCATTCTTCCTTTTTATATATATGTTCATTCACGACATCTAGCACCCGTACACTCTGGTACAGCCAATACGCTAGGGGCTTAAGCATACCCAATAATACGGCGTGAGAAGTCCGAACACTTTCGGCAGTGCGGCACCCCGAACTTATAGCATTATATGCATCAGCTCCGAATCATGTCTTGGGTCAATAGTTAGGTTTGCCCGGCTCCCATGTTTTGGTACCTTATGTTCCGCTATATCGGCTAAGGTAGCACTGGGAGAACTACTGCGATTGTGCCCCGGTTCTGCTGGGCTAAGCACCTCAGTAGAGAAAGCTAAAACTGACTGTCATGATAAGGCAAGACACTGGTCGCTGTTCGAGAGGTTTCAAGTCCCTAAAGACTTATGCCGCTTAGAGCGAGGAGTCGGCCCTGTCCGGCTTAAGGCGTGTATCACGCCCCAAATTCGGCCTTCCGAATACTAGGGGCTTTGCCGAAATTTAAAATTATAGAATTCTATGGCTAAGTGAGAGTGATAACGCATTATGGTCCGATTGCCTTGTTCTTGTGCTGAGAACTACTATGTCTTGAGCTTGCGTTGGTTTTCCCCGAAGAGGAAGGGATGATGCAGCAGAGTAGCGTAAGTATTTCCCTCAGTTTTTGAGAACCAAGGTATCAATCCAGTAGGAGCCCACACTCAAGTCCCTTGCACAAAGCGATAGCTACTCACAACCAACGCGATTAGGGGTTGTCAATCCCTTCATGGTCACTTACGAGAGTGAGATCTGATAGATAAAATATTTTTGGTATTTTTGGTATAAAGATGCAAAGTAAAAAGTAAAATCAAAATAAAAAGCAAGGCAAGATTAAAGTGATGGAGATTGATATGATGAGAATAGACCTGGGGGCCATAGGTTTCACTAGTAGCTTCTCTCAAGAGCATAAGTATTCTACGGTGGGTGAACAAATTACTGTTGAGCAATTGACAGAATTGAGCATAGTTATGAGAATATCTAGGCATGATCATGTATATAGGCATCACGCCCGTGACAAGTAGATCGAAACGATTCTGCATCTACTACTATTACTCCACTCATCGACCGCTATCCAGCATGCATCTAGAGTATTAAGTTAAAAACAGAGTAACACCTTAAGCAAGATGACATGATGTAGAGAGATAAATTCATGCAATATGAAATAAACCCCATCTTGTTATCCTCGATGGCAACGATACAATACGTGCCTTGCTGCCCCTTCTGTCACTGGGTAAGGACACCGCAAGATCGAACCCAAAGCTAAGCACTTCTCCCATGACAAGAACTACCAATCTAGTTGGCCAAACCAAACGGATAATTCGAAGAGACTTGCAAAGATAACCAATCATACATAAAAGAATTCAGAGAAGATTCAAATATTATTCATAGATAGACTTGATCATAAACCCACAATTCATCGGTCTCAACAAACACACCGCAAAAAGAAGATTACATCGAATAGATCTCCACAAGAGAGGGGAGAACTTTGTATTGAGATTCAAAGAGAGAGAAGAAGCCATCTAGCTACTAACTATGGACCCGAAGATCTGAGGTAAGCTACTCACACTTCATCGGAGGGGCTAGGATGATGTAGAAGCCCTCCGTGATGACGGCCCTCTTTCGGCGGAGCTCCGGAACAGGCCCCAAGATGGGATCTCGTGGATACAGAAAGTTGCGGCGATGGAATTAGGTTTTTGGCTCCTCTTCTGATCGTTTGGGGGTATGTGTGTATATATAGGAGGAAGAAGTATGCCGAAGGAGCAACGAGGGGCCC